>NC_091825.1:128917843-129248343 GCF_038994185.2 Dermacentor albipictus
CACAAGTGAAACGACACCTGCTGCTATTCGTTCGTTTACTATCAAATTAAAGATAGATATATATACGCACACTATCTTGTTGAACGAGTGAGAACCTCGGAAAGACGAATAACAACATCCTCTGTTTTTTCTTCTGTGCCCGAGGAACGAAGCGATCTATTTTTGAAAACTTGTTCCGCGTTGTCGTGGGACAAGCGACGAGCATAGTCGGGTTCCTCGGTGTGCCGAAATATCACGCCACCCATCCTGTCACGCACATACACGCGCCCACGTTGTGCTCGTTGCGCCCTATACGTGCGTGCCTCCTTGCGCGTTCCAAACGACAACGAAAAAGCGCCCGCGGCTACGCGTGCAGAGAGAAAGGGGGGTGGGGGGGGGGAGTTTATTTTTTCCTCGCGAACCACAGAGAACGCATCGATTCCCGCACGTTTCTCGGGGTCGGTCCGTGCGTGCGGTATAGGAGACGTATAGCGGCGCATTGCTCTGAGGCTCACCGCAAGCAAAAGAAAGAAGTGACGCGAGCTAACACTTAGCCCGATGCCGTAGCACATAGGCGGTCGAGGCATTGTTCCGCCGAAATGGAAAGGCAGCGCGCCGGAACGGAAAACTGTCACCGCGCCGGCGATGGCATGGCGCCGTTTTTCCGCAGTCTCGCTCGCGCGTCACCAGCGCAGCTAGAAGGCATCGAACGTTCGCCCAGAAAGAGCCAAAGTGAAAGAAAAGACAAACAACCAGTGAGAAACGCCCTTCGGCTGGCCTCAATCGGCGCGCGCATTTGTTCTGCCCGGAAGGCGAAAACTTGAGCTGTCGTCTGCTTCGGCTGCGTTGTCGTTCGTACTTGTCTTGCGGCGCTTGTCTTCAGACTTCTTTTTTTTTTTCTGGGCCATCGTTCTGTTGTCTGCTCTGTTACTGTTGCAACTGTTGCTTTTCTTTATCGTTTCCACGCAGACTCGCCTGACAGAGCGGAAAAAAAAAAGCTCACCGCAGTGGCTTGTCATCGCATCCATACACCATCTTCTTTCGTAGCTCCCGCGGATCCGTATATATAGTTTGACAGCTCTCAGCGCTTCTGTTTCACTGATGAGCAGGCAGCCGTCTTCTGAGACGTTTGCCAGGTGCGCCTGCACCTCTTGCACTCTTGCCTTTCGTACCATTTAGGCCTAAAAGCCGGTATCTGAAATTTCGAACATTCCTTCTAATAGCGTTCTGTGCCTCAACATGTTCGCTGTAAACACGGCGCGTCACTAAGGTTAAATTTTGTCGTCCGTGTCGCAATTACTGCATTCTTGACACAAAGAGAGCGAGGAAACGATTAAATGATGGTTATAGGAGTAAACTTTGTAACAGTTAAAATCTCTCGCCTGTTTCGTCGTATAGTGCGCGTTAATATCCAGACGACAAATGAAACAAGAATGAAACAAGCTTTCTTGACTATATTATCGGCTCTGTGTTTGTTGGGAAGTAAAGCACCGAGAAAGGAAGGACTCGTAACATTCATACAAATAGTTCACAGGGCGTTTTATATTTTGCGCCCTCAATGTTAAAGGGATGCAAACCAGCGAGCGTACAAAAGAATGCAAGAGGGTACGCAAAAGTTACTGAAAGCTGGAGAGGTTTGCCTGAAAGGATCGTCTATAGCATGTCTATTCCAGATTAAAGTGGTACCGTATTAAACTTCCTATACACGAACGCTTTGAAACAATAACTGTTGCAGCGAGGAGATGATCTCGCATCTTCCTTGCGAATGCCCTCAGTACGGTGCACGAAGAAATGAACTCTCAACCGCGTAATACAGACTCCACGGACAGTCGGCCTTTGTCGAGAGAGAGAATCCTCGGACACATGGTCCAGACCGTCCGCAGCCGACAAGGCGTCGAATGCGTTGTCGGGCTCCTCGGGGCAGTGTTGGCCGAGTGGCAGACTTTGAGAATTGTCGTGCGCTTCACCAAAAATCAAGCGCAGTTTTCATTTTTCTGCTTTTTTGTTTCGTTTCAGCTAGTGTCTCCTTTTGTCACCTTTGGTTCCTCTTGTCACCTCACGCCAGCACACGGCAGCCAGCCGGTGTATAAACTGGCTAACGTCCCTGCCATTCCCTCTCTTCATTTCCTCATCCTCCTCGCACAATAAAAAACGGCCTCTCCCATGCCAACATACCCACTTATAGAGAACGGTATCATATTGAGGGCTACGTCCACAGCAGAAATATTTGTGTTGTTTGCGTAGCACACAATAAGGCGTCGGCGCTGCTACATTGTCCAAGCACGTATCACAACTCCAGCCATGAATTGCAGCGTATAAGCAGGCATTACAGTAGACCTGCAGGGATAAACATGAGATGCGAGATCAAATCATGTGATGCAGGTCTTCTAGTGCTTTCCGAGTAGGGCACCCATGGCAGTTTATTTATTTATTTATTTATTTATTTATTTATTTATTTATTTATTTATTTATTTATTTATTTATTTATTTATCTATCTATCTATCTATCTATTTGTAATATCTCGCAGGCCTATGTAAGGGCATTGAATAAGAGGAATTAGATCGTAAGCAATGCAGAGCAACTAACCATGGTGCAAAAAAGAAGGGGGGGGGGGGAAGAAACGCAGGACAACAGAAGCTCATACGTACTGCAACGTTTAAAAACATTATGATCAGAAAAGGAAAGATATGATCAGCGAAGGGAAGCCTACAGAGAACGGTTCTTGCCGGCCTAATTTCTTTTTATTTTATAGTTGTATGGAGAATTGAATTTAATTCTGGCATGTTACGTCCTAAAACCACGATTTGATTATGAGGCACGCCGTAGTGGGGGACTGCGGATTAACTTAGTCAACCAGAGGAGCTTTCACGTGCCCCAAATGCACGGGGCACGGGATGTTCTTTTTTTTTTTCATTTCGCCTCCACCGAGTCTTTTCGTGACAATATATAGGCCACGGTCACCGCGGCCTATATGTTTGATCCCGTGACATCGTGCTTAGCAGTGCAACATCGTAGCCGCTAAGCTAGCGCGGCGGGTAGTGGTATGGAGGGATGCCCACACTCTTTGGAGACAAGCACAAACCACGCACAAAAATAAAGTAACTGCGAACGCGCAGCCCAGAGAGAACACCTGAATCCTCGGCTCTCGCTTATCTCTTATCCATATCCTCAGCAGTGCAGCCAACACGGCGCCGCCTGTGAGACGGGCGCAGCTATAGCGACGCATTGATTTTCCAGACTGCTGAACAGCCGCGCCATATGGCGCTGGTGCATTCCTAATGGCCTCGAGGAGCTTCTGTCTATCTCACTACTTATTTCTGCGTACATCACCACAAGCGTACGAGCGTTTGTGCCTGCATACGTGCCTGTGCTGATCATTGGTTGATGAGGTTCAGCGTCCAAGAGCAACACAGAAGTTAAGAAAGACACTGCAGAGGAGGGCTGCCGATTAATTTTGAACGGCCGGGATTCTTCGATGCAGTCCCGAAGCTTGCTTCAGAGCGTGTGTGTGTGTGTGTGTGTGTGTGTGTGTGTGTGTGTGTGTGTGTGTGTGTGTGTGTGTGTGTGTGTGTGTGTGTGTGTTTGTGTGTGTGTGTGTGTGTGTGCGTGTGCGTGTGTGTGTGTGTGTGTGTGTGTGTGTGTGTTACTCGTAAGGCGGCCATAACTTCTACGAAAAATTAAAATGCTTATTTGAAGAATTAACATATATGCGCTAATTAAGTGTTTAATTAATCACTTTATGGCCTATATTTGAATTTAAGAATTGTAGCCGGTGAGTCTGCAAGGCGTATTAAGTTGAACGGATTCTCAAGACTACACCAATTTCGATAGATTTATTTTCCACGTCTCCGACGAAATGCATCGGCGCTCCAGTTATTTTTGTGTTTTAATGCATTAAACGTTTTCTTTAAAAAGTAAGTGGAACAACAGGGCACACTTACCGCAGGTCCGACGGCGCATCCTGCAAAACCGGTGACATCCACAGAATTCGTTCCAGCTCGATATGCCTTGCGAGCTCGCTAGCTACAATTGGCAGATCGAAATGTGTGCGGCAAAGTAAATAATTAATAATATAATTAGCGTAGTTGCGTTAATTATTAATTTAAATATTATGATTTCTCGCAGAAGTAATGACCGCCTCATCATATAATTTAGCTCAAGGGTTAGATTTATGCTATCTACCACAAGCAATCTTTATATTTTGGTGAAGCTAAGAAAAGAATTAAAGCCCTATATGTGTCACCATCTTTCCGTGAAACTCAATACACAATAAGTTGCACCGGCTATGCGTTCGCAAACAACTGAGAGAAATAGTGTCAAGCGCCTCCTTTATTTATCCCAACTCTGCCAGCACGTCACAAACAAGCAAGAAATACATTGCTCGCGCAGGCGAGATGAATTCCCGAACCAGCCCCGAAGCTCAACAATGCATACTTACAACGTGCAGGGCACTGCGACCACAGACGCGAGACAGCAAGGCCCTAGTAGCGTACAGAAACAGATCAAAAACAGACGGCGAATGCCCGCTTGTCGTCTGCTTATTTCCTCCGTTCGGCTACGGTTAAAGCTAGGGCAAATCAGCCAGACACAGGCTTCAAGAACCAGCAAAACAAAGCGCATATTTTCTTCCTCCCGCTCCCCGTCGTTTCCTTTCTCCAAGCCCCGCTGCTCGTCTCGCGTTCCTAGAGAAGACGGCGACGTCGCGACGGGGGGAGCGGCCGGGTATACACACAGCTAAAATTCCGGCACGGGAGCAACAGACGAGCACTGTGCTCGTCTTCGTCGACCGCCGTGAATTCTCCAGGCGCATTCTCGAACGCGGAAAAGACTCGGCTGATGTTCGCTACCTGTCTTCACCGCGTAAGTCACGGTGTCTGCCCTTCCAGGCTGTTTCTTTCTCTTCTCTCGGGGCAACGCAAAGGCACGCGAGCGATGTATAATTGCCCTGGAAGTCCGACGCAGCCCAAACTTGGTAGTCATGACGAAAGCGCATCTGCCTGCTATGCTTATTTCTTTCTTGCTTTCTGTCTTTTGTTCGTTCGTTCGTCCTTTCTTTTTCGTTTTATGCGGACACTTTGTAGTCGAACGCGTTGCCGACGGTGGATGGTATGTCGAGCGGGAATGTCGAGTGCCTGGTGCGCGGCGGGCTTTGTGCAAGAGAGGAACGTTGGCGCTCGCATGCCAGTGTCATTTCGAATTCTTTCCGTCCGAAAGAGTCCGAACATGAAGCAAGTGTCCATCATTAGGCGTACGCGTAGTCACTGTGACGGTTGGAATACTTTTCAACAATGTGGCACTCGGAATCCGACGCACGTGTACCTCTTGTCCCCAATGTCGACTATGTCTTTTGACCAAAGAGATTGTATACGCCGTGATCGTGCCACCAGAACCTCGCGAAGCGTTCCATCTGTTACAACGACTGAGTTTCAGTTAAACATCGTGTAAATTTTTTTTCATGTAAGAAGAAGAAAGAAGAAGAAGAAGAAGAAGAAACTTTATTAAAGACTAGTTCGGCAGTTTTTGTAGAACAATATTTTATTGAACCATAAGCACTTGCGCTGAGATGCACAGCGATATAAAATTTGGATGGCACAAGCAAGTTGCCAAAGTTGTAGAAAGGGCGAGAAGGTGAGAGCTCAATGTGCGCCACTCACAATCAGGAGCTCGCATTTCCTTCGTTTACCTCCTGCACGTTGTTAGAAGATGTATAAGGGCACACAACCACGGTCTTTTAATCAAGATTTCATTCTAAGAAAACTTCGTTTGCTCTGTTATGACCGCGCTTTAGACTGCGCTGCGTCAAGACAAACCGCATCTGTCATTCATATGGTGCCACAGCGCCCCAATCCTCACCGTAGGCGGCTAAATAAGCAGCAAAGCGGACAACGGCCACCCAAACTCTTGTTTCAATACTGACTAGGCCGGCATTCAGAAGACAGCTTTGCGAAGACCGCACTGAAGTTAATAGCGATGAAGGCTACTTCTGTGTCCAAACAAGATAATGGCTGAGCAGCCTACCTTGAAGCTTGGCGGAAAGTTCGCCAATGCACAAGAAAACCTAGAGTTTAAATGTGTTTTTCTCGGCAGTGTTCGTCGATTCGAGATCGCGTCAAGTCGCAGAGACGCGCTCCAAATGAATTTTCATACGTAGGATCGAAGCTGTGTTCTTGGTCGTCAATGTATAGACGGGCTCCAATGCTGCCCCGGTATCGAAATACGCGTTATGTTTCTTGCTCTTCCATTTGTCTTTCCGGTGGTAAATACGTTCTCTGGCACTGCATATACGTCGTCTCCACACGAGTACTTCCACTTTGTAACATTCTCTACGTAGCAGCAGTTATACACTATATGTTTCTCTTAATGACATTTAAGCAGCGTTCCTACAGGTTTCCCGACGCCGCTGGAGTTGAGATCGGACTAGGAAGCCTTCATACACACACATGCCCGAGCACAGGGCGCATGTGCACGAAGACTCTCTATGATCGGACAAGGGAAGATCATTCAGTGCCAGCTAAACGCGGAACGTCGTGCAAAGTGAATATAATTACAGTAGGGTAGGGCTCTGACCGGACGACAAAGCGCAGCCGTGTTAACAACGACGTCATTATGCGGAAACCGGCCCACTAACGACCTGCCCATAACCTGATAACAACAGCACACGTACAAAATGGGATCATGCAATGAGACAAGAAAGAAAGCGCATGCCAAAGTATTGCAGGCAAGAGAAAGAGATGAGCTCGGCTGCTTGCGACCGGGCGACGCAAGCATGCTCTTAATGGATGTAATGAGCGCAACGAACCGCCGACGCGGTTCATTATCTGCTCGTTCCGCGTTGTCTAGCGTTACTCCTTATTATATATGACGTGTGTTATTATATGCACTGTTCAGCGCGTGTATTTATGTTCGTCCTCATATGATGCCTCATTCCCGTATTTCGCACCGTGTTCTCGGTGCAGCTTCCGATCCCTATCTGACGCACGGATCATTAAGTGAATTAGGGAGCGTTACGAGAAACGCACGTCGCTAGCACTAAATTGGGAAAGCGACGGAAATATCCGTCAATGTCGCCGGGGGGGGGGGGGGGGGGGGTGGAGGCGGAGAGTCGTGCATGAGAAACCAGGGGCTGGCGGGTTGATTGAGACTGACGTCGGCGGTTGCTATAATTCGGATGGCCTATCTGCGCTGGCGCGGACCGTGCCTAAAAAGCATGCGAATGAGTCACCATAGACAAGAGGCTACCGACTGGGGAGGGTGTTTACCTAACGCTCCAAAGCGCTTCACTTACGTTCAGTGACTTACGCGCCACTATGCTGCCTGCAAGAGAGCCCCACCCTGTCGTCGCACATCTGCATCACGCAAACACAGGTTGCCGTTCGGCACCTTCAGACAGCGAATTGGTGGAAGACAGCGAAGGATTGGGGGAAGAAAAGTAGGGAAACGACAAAAAAAAGGAGACGTACAAAAGCACAGTTCGCAATAGGAGATTAGAAAATTTGGTTGTGGGTGTTCATAGTGCTATTTTCTTTTTTTTTTCTTGTTTAACCAAGGTAGAACAATAGGCAGCATAATAGCAAGAGCTTGGTGGCGCAACCCACCGCCCCGTTCCAAAGGGGACGCTCATAACATCCATCCATCCATCCATCCAACGTGGCCCACGCAAGAGGCCGCGTTTCTACCAGAAAGCTCGCCTTCGTGCATAGCGTTCGCCGCCAGCATTTCCCGGTAAACATTACGGTTGCATAAGCTGAAATTGCCGGGAAACGTGAGCAGCAGTCAGAGATATTTGAATGCTATCGCGTTCCACTCTTAAAGGCGAAACTTCAGTGTCCTCTATTTTTTTCTTTCTCTTCATTAAAACACCTATATCTACATATGTTAAGGTTACTCCTGCCTGTAACGACCCCTGCTCAACCTCATCCCTGCTTTTTCCAATCAATACCCTTAATAAGCTTATCTCTCTCATTTCGACCGCTGGCCAGTCCACGCTCCCCTAAACTGGAAGGCTTTCGACAGGGAGGCCTTGGTGTCAGTATGCAGTCTCCCTAGCTTTTTGGTATAGCTTTTGGTGAAATTAATGGAGCGACCCCCAACGGCGACACACGGCTCTGGCAAAGAGTGCCCGCACACAACTCCAACGCTCTCCCCCTCGTCCCCCCTCCCCCACGCTCTGCGGAAGCTCGCAGCCAGCCTGCCAGGTTCCCCTCTGGAGAGGCGACGGCCCACACCGCGTCACGTCCGAGGCAGCTGTCCCCGTCCTTCGTGCGTCTCCCGGGTCGGGGAGAGTCAAAGCCGCGGCTGCCGCCCGCGGGGCTTTCATTTCCTCGTGGCGCGCGCTTTACGGAGGCTGCAGAGCGGCGAGACGCGGCCGGCAGCGCTTCCCGGAATTGGGCACATGCCGGCGGAGAGCGCGCGCTCTGGAAGCGCTAAATAGGGGCGCTGTTTTCACGGCTATCAGCACGAAGTCGCTCTGTTCCTTCTTCTTGCGCCTCGGCCTGAGGATGCGAACGAGCGAGCGGAGGTGTGAGGATATCTGCAGGAACGGCGCGGCCCTTCGTATCTGTCCCGCTTCACCTTTGCTCGACCCCGCGGCAGAAAGATAGAGAGAGAGAGAGAGAACGCAAGAGTCGAGTTGAAGAACAACTCCTGCTATTAGAAAGAGTGTAAGGAAAAGACGGTGTAGAAAGGAAACCCCAATAATTAGAAGTTAACGCTTTCCTGTGAACGACATTGTTCTTTTCAGAAGACCTCGTTTTCGAGATTTTTTGTGAATCACCCGTCGTTCGCGGTATTATCTATCCCGCAAATAATGCTTACTCGGGCCCGCCAAGACATCCGGCTGTTCCGTGTCGCCAGCTTAGTACCGGTGAACAGTTCCAAAATGTCAGAGTTTAATAGACTGGTTTGACAGAATGCGTGAACCTATCAAGGGTCAGCGATTAAGCTGCTGCACTTTGACGTGGCAAAAGAAGCGAGAACAAAAGTTCCCAGCAACACAATGGAGCAGTGGGAGGCACAGCTCGCCCGCTCCGACCTGGCAAGACAAAAGTCCTTAATTAGCCAGGTCAGGCAGGCGGCAGAGGCCAGTGGGGCCCTGGACTGAGAGGCTCCGACCACCCCTCCATCAAATCTTTTCCATTGAAATAAAGTTTCTCTCTCTCTCTCCCATAGACGAAAAAGACAAATGAAGTTCTTCCTCCAACGCACCAGCGAACGTACTGAAACACAGACATGCGGCATATCTCTGCTACAGTCATCAAGAAATAACAATTCATTCATTCATTCATTCATTCATTCATTCATTCATTCATTCATTCATAAATCGTGATGTATGAAGAAAGAAGTATTTAGTACGAACAAACAAAAGTTTGCTTAGAAATATATTATTTCATCAAATGACGATGCAAACATTGCGGGTCACGATGACGAGACCAGCATCAGGAAGAAACAATACTAGCACCTATCGTGTTTACAGAGATTCTCGAGTCCGCATGCTCTGTACTAAACATTGCTGCTTATAAACTAACAGAGAACGAGAACAGAGTTACACATAAATAAATTATCGCATATGTATGTATTAAATGCATACAAACATATGCACAGATGCATACAAACCCATTTTGCGCCAGGGGCAATTCACTTAGCAGTGCAATGCTGGCATGACGCGATTAATGTTAAAAAGACTGGAAATTGATTTAATCTTTATATAGAGTCGACGACAACCTAAAACTTCAACGCAAGCTTCACCCACAAAATTGCGGTGCGCCTGACTGCTCTTCACCTCTGAACGAGAGCCGGGCCAGCTGGAGTCCCTTCACAGCTTAATGGCCTTGTTTTGATAATGTAAACGCTAAGCTCAATGAAAGCTCAATGTTTCAAGCTAAATTAATAACATTGGCTAAGCACTGATATCAGAGTCACCCATAACGTCTGCCAAAACCTTCAGGTTTCAGTAAGCTTCAGGTTTCAGGTGTCACTGGTTTTAAAACCAGTGACACAAGGACAGATCTGTATGGAAAAAGCAGCCGTTTTACAGCCACGAACCCGCTTGACGTCAAAGAAATAAAGGACTCTGATTGGCTGGCGCATATATGCAAATTGTGCTTGAGTTGAAATAGCGTGCATATCATCTTTTATTCATCGGCTGTCAACGACCATAGTTGATGTAAATGATAGGCCAACCCCCGCATTCGAGAGCGTTCCTCCAGACAACACCACCTTGAGTAAGTTATTATTATTATTATTATTATTATTATTATTATTATTATTATTATTATTATTATTATTATTATTATTATTATTATTATTATTATTACTGGCATCCCCTATGAGAAGGGGAGGTGACAAATAGTCACCTAGCCTGCTTGATTTAATCAGGTATGTTATACATGTTTTTCATCCTAGCATTTTTGTATACGTCTCCTTAATCTCTTTTCCTCAAAACTTATCTACCTTGCATCGCTACGTATGCCGATAAATCATCCGGTGGTATCAATCTCTTCTCTGCTTTTTTTTTTGTTTACCAATGCTCTAAACTGCACAAGGAAGTAGATCTACCCAAGAAAGCAGATAGCGGCGCCACCCATCGACAGGAGTGGTATTTGCGCTTAATGATCATCCACGGCAATTATTGAGAAGAGTAGCGCCTTCATCTGTCGAGGGGCGGCGCTGAGCTCAATTCGGTGGAACCACTCTGTGAAACCGCCCAGTTTCAAAGGGAATGTCGAAATTCCCGGGACACTTAGTTATCCCTACGTGGATGAATACAAAAGCATCGCGACTTGACTCGAGCGGCCACGTCAACAGAAGCGCCGCGACGTCACGTGACCGATGGTTCGCCCCAAGGTGCGCACAACACAAGATCGTGGGTTCGACTCCCAAAGAAGGTCGTTGGTTCGAGTGGCCTAATGATCTATACCTTAATTACCTTGGTGCCTTACCTGGAGGTAAAACACCAAAACAACCAGTAGGTAAGCGCTCCCAAGTAACGAAGGAGCTCATAGAGAAATGACAAAGAATGAAAGTATCCAACTCAAGAGATTAGATAGAATTCGCGGAACTGTCAGAACTGATCAACAGGGAGAAAGTAAGGGATATTCAAAATTATAACGTGAGAAAGACTGCGGAAACAGTAAAAAATAAACGCACCATGGAATCAGTTAGAAGGAAACTAGCCATCGGACAAACCAAGATACATGCACTGAAAGATAGGCAGGGTAATATCATCAGCAATTTCTAAGATTTAGTAAAAAGAGCGGAAGAATTCTGTACTAACCTGTACAGTACCCAAAGCAGCCATGATACCTCCATTTGAAGTGGTAATGAACAGGTTACACAGGTTCCTTCTGTAACTAGCGATGAAGTTAGAAGGGCCTTGCAATACATGAAACGAGGAAAAGCGGCAGGAGAAGGTGAAATAACAGTCGATTTAATGAAAGATGGAGGAGACATAACGCTTGAAAAATTAGCGGCCCTTTATGCGAACTGTCTATCGACTTAAAAGGTCCCAGAGAAGTGGAAGAATGCCTACATTATACTGATCCACAAAAAGGAAGTGGTTAAATATTTGAAAAAAATATGGGCCGATTAGCTTACATTCAGTATTGTATAAAATATTCACCAAGGTTTTTTCTAATGGAATAAGGGCAACACTTGACTTCAGTCAACCAAGAGAACAGGCTGGCTTCAGGAAGGGATACTCTACAATGGATCACATCCATGTCGTCAATCAGGTAAGCGAGAAATCTGCGGGGTACAATGAACCTCTCTATATGGCTTTCATAGATTACGAAAAGGCGTTTGATTCAGTAGAGATACCAGCAGTCATAGAGGTATTACGTAATCAAGGAGTACAGACCGCTTACGTGAATACCTTGGAAAATACCTACAGAGATTCCATAGCCACTTTAATTCTACACAAGAAAAGTAGGAAGGGGTAGAAAAGTAAAGAAAGGGGTCAGACAAGGAGACACAATCTCTCCAATGCTACTCACTGCGTGCTTGGAAGAAGTATTCAAGCTATTAAAGTGGGAAGGCTTAGGAGTGAGGGTAAACGGCAAATATCTCCTCTCGGCAACCTTCGGTTTGCAGCTGACATTGTCCAGTTCAGCAACAATGGGGACGAGTTATAACAACTGATTGAAGGCCTTAACGAAAGTGTAAGAGTGGGTTTGAAGATTAATATGCAGAAGACAAAGATAATTCTGAATAGCTTGGCAAGGGAACAAGAGTTCAAGATCGCCAGTGAGCCTCTAGACTCTGTGAAGGAGTACGTTTACCTAGGTCAATTACTCACAGGGGACCCTAATCATGGGAAGGAATTTTACTGAAGAATAAAAATTGGTTGGAGTGCATACGGCAGACATTGCCAGATCCTGTCTGGAAGCTTACCACTGTCATTGAAAAGAAAGGTGTACAATAAATGCATTCTACCGGTGCTAACATATGGGGCCGAAACGTGGAGGTTGAAAAAGATGCTCGAGAACAAGTTAAGGACCGCGCAAGGAGCCCTGGTACGAACAATGTTAGGCGTAACGTTAAGAGACAGGAAGAGAGCGGAGTGTATCAGAGAGTAAACGGGGATAGCCAATATTTAAAAAAAAAATTCAGCTGGACAAGCCATGGGATGCGTAGGATAGATAATCGGTGGACCATTAGAGTTACAGAATGGGTGCCAAGAGAAGGGATCCGCAGTCGAGGACGGCAGAAAACTAGGTGGGGCGATGAAATGTGGAAATTCGCAGGCGCAAATTGGAATCAGTTGGCGCAGGTTAATTGGGGATCGCAGGGAGAGGCCATCTTCCTATATAATAGGCTGATGGTGACAATGAATCACCTGTGCCTTAATTAAGTTCGCCTTAGCACCAAAGGTCATGGTTGCTACTCCCATCAAAGGTCGTGGCTTCGATTGCCCTAACTGCATCTTAATTAACTGTACATTCATTAGTGTCACCCTTATTAACACCAGTGGTCGTGCGTTCGACTCCCACCAAGAGTCTAGGGTTCTATGACTTTGGTCACGCCAACGCCGACAACAACGCCGGATTTTCTGCCTCATATGAGCCACATAATTTTTTCGCATTAACAAATACACACGTAGGGGAGGGAGGAGGAGGAAAGAGAAAAGAAGAAGGCAGGGAGGTTAACCAGAATAACGTCCGGTTGGCTACCCTACACCGGGGGAACGGGAAAGGGGAAAGCAAAGCTCACAGGGAGAGAGAGGAGGGAAGGAAAGAAGGAAATTGCGGCAAGTTCGCTGACGCGTGTGGTTTTACAGAAATTGCCTAATGGTGCATAATTAACAATAGGGTGATCAACGCGGACGGATAAAGGCGCATGAACGTCCTTGCCTCTATCTGCGTCCCTGTCTATCGCGCGTTTGTTAACTATGGATTATTTTGCAACGTTCGAGGTCATTGGTGTTGTGCCGGCGCTGTCGTCCTTGTCACTGTGACCTTGTTGTCGTGTCGTTAACTGCTTTGCGCATTTAATGATGATGGTACTAATGATCTGAAAACTGCTGTGAATGACGATGATGAAAACATTAATTGAGAGAGAATGGTGGTCTTGGAGATCCAATGGGCTGGGACACCAGGTCCTGGGCTCCGCTGGCCTCGGCTGCCGGCCTGACTCGGTTCAGAAGCGCGCCATTTGCACCTATGGGTCCGAGCTGGGGAGCTGTAGCTTCCATTGCCAGGAATCAGCTGACGCATGGTAAATTGAATATCGCCTAAAGTGCGTTGATTCTTTCTTTCTTTCTTTCTTTCTTTCTTTCTTTCTTTCTTTCTTTCTTTCTTTCTTTCTTTCTTTCTTTCTTTCTTTCTTTCTTTCTTTCTTTTTTTTTTTTCACTCAGGGTTTTCAGTGCAGGGAGCGCTTCTTTAGTAGTATTCTCTGTCATTTTTTTTTTTTCATACCAGTGCACAACACTGCGAACAAGCATAACAGAACAGTGCATGAGGCGCAGAGGTGTAGAGTGTTCCGTCTTACATATGGGATGACGCCGTGAAGCTTAAGAAAACGTGGCGTATGCGAGGACCAAATATAGACGGAATGGTGGCTCTCCCTGACGTTAGGGCCTCGTCTATATTCATATGCGCTACCATAAATAAAGATGGATGAATACAAGCTTGTGAAACTCCTCACTGGGCGCAGACGCTGGAGCCATGCCATCCTCTCCTGACATGTTCGGGACCGCTCACAGAAAGAAGAAAATAGAAAAAAACACTGTAAAGCATGGGTTCAATTATATACTACATTATGCTCGCGAAACCAACGAAGCCTGCGTGTTCAGATATTATCAGCCAATGATATAGCGAGCAGCATTTCTTGCGCAAGCACCTCAATGCAAACCATGCTGCCTTATTTTTCTTTCTTTTTGCCTTTTTCATCGTTGTATAAGTTTTAAGAGGTGCTTGTCGTAAACACACCTGACCTGTATCATCAATCACACACGCACATACACACACGCGCACACACACGCGCGCGCGCTCGCAAACAAAAAAGAAAAGGGGGCGGGGACGAGAAACGGAAGAGCTATAAAACAAAGATAACGGACAACAACAGGCCCGGCAAAATTTTTTGGAAGAGATATATGCTTAAAAAAGAAAGCGCTGGTAATGCCTTGCTCAAAACACACAAAGGACCTCCCCAAAAAATCGGAAGCTCGGAAAAGAAGATTACCGGAGTATAAAGAAGGGGGAGAGAGGGGAAGGAGGAGGAGATAAAGAAAACAGGCAAAAGAGGAAAATTTGTTGGGAGCGTCGGACATGCCTCCTCCATTTGCGAGATGCGCTCCAAGGCGCGCCCGGTATATGGACCGCCGAAAAGACTGGCACCCCGTTCGCGCCCGAAGCTACACGCTTCGCTCTGCCGCCCCGATATAAACAAACTCTGAGGAAAACAAAAACAAAAAAGAAAGTAATGCGCACGTACGCCACCACCCGAGTGTGAAAGAACTGTCGTGCACTGGCGATGCCGCTAAAGCGAAAGAAAGAAATACGGATGTGAGAGAAAGAGATTGAAAGCAGACGAACAGGAGCGCAGCGAATTTCGTCTGGCCTACGTCGGTAAACAACGCCAAATGGATCCTTCCCTCGAACGGCGCCTGTACGGGGGCGTCAGGTAAAGGTAAAGAAATAAAGCCGTTTTCCAAAGCGAACAACCCGATACTTGGCGCATGCCGCGTTATCTTTTCTTGTGTATGCGATTTGGAGTTCCCCGAAAGGCAGCGAGGTGTGGGGGGGAAGAAAAAAAGAAAGAAAACATTGACGAAACAATCGAACGTCCCGTGATTCGCGTAGAAGACGCAACGACCGAAGGGGATCAGAAATACGGCAGACAGGGATAAAAACGCAACGTGAAAGAACTCGTTCTCAGTATATAAAAAGAACGATCTGAAACTGGCAACTGGATTGGGAAAAGAGAGGGCCGTCGTCTATGTGAAATAATAATTTTATTTGTCAATAAAAGAATTAATGGAACGTGTAAACTGAACTGGAAAGAAAAAAAGAAGAAAAGAACTTTCGCGTTCTGAAATATGGAGTCTAAAATAGACGCGTGACATCTCGTTTTCTTTTTTTTTTCTTTCGATTCGATCAATAAAAGAAAAAAGCGCGGCGTCGGCGTAAGAGGCAGCGACTAGTTAAAAAAAAACCTGCAAGAAAAAGAATGTACATGCGCGCATTACATCGCCATGTCGCAATTTTGTATGCGGGAAAACCCTAAGAGAGAGAGGGAGAGAGAGAAAGGCAAAGGAAAGACAGGGGGGTTAACCAGAGATTATCTCCGGTTGGCAACCCTGTACCGGGGGAGGGGCAAAGTGGAGCACTGTTATTCGCGTAGTGTTTCTTACATTTCAATGCGCAGGTGCGTACGTAATCGCGAAGTTAGCATCTTATTGCGAACGTGCACCAGCGTCCACCGTGCGTGATTCAATGCGAGTTCGAAATATTAAGTGCTTGGTAACGTTTGCCGAGAAGCTGCAGAACGTTACTCTATGGATATGTGGTGGCACTTGGGTCAGTTTACACTGTGGGTACTAAAGACTTTCGGCAAGCTCTACTGGAAAGAAGTAACAAAAACGTGCGCTTGGAAATGCGAAATGGTCGCATCTTGAACTTTGCTACGAATGTTAAGCAGCTGGCTTTTCTTTCTTTTATGTCGGAGATCCGTCAGGACGACAGTTTTTCACTCGCGCTGCCATCAGACGAAACCTATTATGCGGATCCCACGCACTGTGAGGAAAACGTGTTATGCGAATCATTCTTGCCAGGTCCGCTGACTGTACAGTGCGTCGTTCGTGATTCTGCGAAACGTTACCATATGAGCCAATATGTTTGTGTACACTGTTAAATAATTTACGCCCTTAAAAGCGAATAAGGGTTCAAATGGATCTATAGCTCACTCCTTTACACTAAATGGTGTAAATGAGCGACTTATAGACCGATTTGTACCCTTATTCAGCTTTAAGAGTGTAAATCACTTTACAGTGTACGGCAAGCATTTGTGTGTGGGGCGCGAACGTGACGATAGCAGCAAGACAACGATGATACGGCCACTGATCTACCGTGCTCCGGCGCAGAAACGTCACAACCTGCTCCTTTACTCGTCTGGGCCAATGCCGAAGGCGGTTCAGTACAGGGAAATCTTGTTGCTATGCGACGTGACGCAATCGAAGGACAGTGGTAAGGTAGACAATTATTCGTGCGTTTCATTCCTGTTCCTGTGGCCCACATGTGCGTCGTCTAGGTTTTCTTCTGTTTTCTTTCTTTCTTCTTTCTCCTCTCTTATTTTTTTGTAGGAAATTGTTGCTATGCGCGGAGTGACAACGGCGCTAATCATCTCAAAACGCTAGCTGGCGTTGGTAGAGAGAGAGAGGAAAATGAAAAGAGGTAGTTCACGTACTTAGTAGTAGACACGGGGTGCCTATATAAGCATCCCCTAAGGTCTGTTGATTTTAGCAAAGTGATTAGAGCTTGCGTAGCTTTCTGGGTAGATGATTGACGAGGTCATGCACCCAGGAGCTTATCGTCTGTGAATGTTCGACCATCCAATTGCCTGAGCGCGCGCCCAGAAGACCCAACCTTGTACATCGAAACAAATGCAGCGGCAGAGCTCCTCGATGGTCTCTTCAAAGTGGCAGTGATCGCATATGGAGGAGTCAAAGTCAAAGTATTTTCTCAGCACGCGTATGTGGCCTAATGGTATAGCGGGCTTTCGTCCTATAGGGGACATTGGTACGGTCCCGCCATCGGATCCGTGAATGTTTTATTGAAGAGGCCGGGAAACGGACGAGACATTTCACTATGCATATCGCAAAGTACGCAGTATGACGCAAAATAATGGCTCCGCACTGAAAGAGTGGATAGCAAGAGAATACGCATGCACACCGGTCAGCTGAAAATTCGCACTGTATCCGATAAAGCCAAAGTAGTATACCTTCCGGCGGCTGATTCCGTGCACGATGGGGCGCCAGTGGCCCGCGTTTCCTTCTTTTAACGCGAGCTGAAGCGGGAATCCACGACCCAGCGACGCAGGTATGTAGTGTCAACAGGGAAAGTGTATCGCCTCCCGGCTGTGTGTGTTCCTCTGTTTGAGGACAAACAATTGCAGCCCGTGTTATCGAGCTCCGCGAAATCCCAGCGATGGATATTCTTCCAGGTTGTTTTTGCTTTGTTTCACGCTTAGAGCCAGAGGCGGGTGGGCGTTGTTCGAGATCCCACTTTCAATTCCTTCTTGCTTTTTTTTTTTTTTGGTAGCACGCAACACAGTTTGCCGAATCGTTCTACCGAAAGGTGCACTCAAAGTGTTATTGATTCTTTGGTTTCGATTTCGGAGATGTTGGCTGCATCGCCGTGGCGACCTATAGCAGCAACAGTGTTTAACTGCGCCGGGCAAGAGTTTGCGCTGTTTGTCCATTCTCTCCTCTTCAACAGGCTTCCTCACTCACGTTCGGAAAGGAGTGCAGTTCGTACACTTCGTGGATGGAGTTGTTATGTGGGACGTGCCATTATGGTAAAATCATTTACGTGCCGGTGAACGTCGGTGGAAATGCAAATATTCGCCGGCGAGCATGCTTGTCTTGTTGTTATATAGGCCCCCATCGTGTCTGTGTGTACCGGGTGTGTAGTTCAGTTCAGTTTATTGCCTTAAAAGTCCCCTGTAGGGGCATTACATAAGGGATGGGTTGTTATGAAACAGCGCAAACATCGTGATAAATAACCATTTCCCAAAATGGTCTGTTCCAAGTTCTATAAACGAAGAAGGACAAGTGGTAGTAGCGATGTTGGGGGGCGAAGGCCGTTCCAATCTGTGGCGGTTCGGAAAAAAAAAACGATGCAGCGAAGGTGCTTGTCCAAGCACGTGTCCACGCTACTTTAAGGAGGTGGCACTAACATTTCGGCATGAAACAGATTGCGCGTTTGCTTATTTCACAATAGACAATAAAGATAGGCATGTATGCCCAGCCAAGCTCGCGCAAGTCACCATTCCTCTAATCAATCAAATTTGCGTACCCGTCTCTTTACTGCTGCTTATCTCTTCAGCCTTCATTAAAGTATCTCTCTCTCCCAATGCTTCTCTCCTGCTACTGCCGCTGCTTATTTTATGTGGAACTTGTTAATCTGTCAGCACGTATGCTGCGGCATAACGCCTCAGCGGTGAGCGACACCAAATATATATGATCGAGAGTTGCTAGGGTCCCAAAACGTGAACAAGATTACGGCTTTCACGCCAGGACGTTTTTTTTTGACACGGTTGTTAGAAGTCACTTATGACTGCAAGCAAAATTTCTCGCCTTTTTCTGTCGTTATCGTCCTCTTATGCATCGCTGTCTCACTGTTGTTGCGCATCCAAAATACTGTATCCTTAAATACCTTATTTTTTTATATATCGAACGGTCTGTGCCATCTGTGCCACTTGAGACGTCGTAAGCAAATGGCGCAAAGAAAATCGTTCAGCCCGGCATAGCACATATTACGCGCTTGCACGTGAGTCGCACTAAATCTGTGCAACTCGGCTACGTTACCAGTGCAGCTCAACCATATATACTGAGACTGCATTACGCTTACGAATGACTCGCACGCAAACAGTGCAACTCGGCTACGTCAGCGCGGTGGCAGCTTACAGAGACTGCAATAAGCTGACAAGCGACTTGCACCCAAACAGTGCAACTCGGCAACCTAATCGAAGCTCAGCTTACAGAGTCGGCGAACAAGGCGGCAACGGGAAGCTTCTGCGCCTTCTTGTTGCCCCACTCGCCGTTCGCGAAGAATCCAAACAATAGGCAATGAGAAAAACAGAAATATATAGCGCGATAAAAAGAAAACAAAAAAAAGAAGGTGGAAGAGCAAGAACATGAATCGAGAAGGGACATCTTCGGGGAGGGAGTGGAGTGGTCAGGAAAGAGGACACCCCGACAGGAAGTACAAGGCCCCGCGGGTCTTCTTCGCGATGGCGTGCCTTGCGGCCGTCACAGAGGCCCGCAGAAACCAATACGCGAGTCGTTCGAGAGGGAGCACAGAGAGAAGGAAGGGGGGCGAAGGATGGAGCGGGAGCTGGAGGGAAGCGAGGGGGGTGGACTACACGCTTGGTTGAGTGAAAATGAAGACGCGGGAAAGAAGAACGACCCGGAGTCCGTCTCCCCTTCTATCCTAGCCGTAGCCTCAGTCTCCTTCCTCCTTTACCTATTCATTTATTATCCAGCCAGCGGCGCTAACGGGTGCGCCTGTCGCTATCCTTCCTCGGCTGGCTTGCTCGCTTTTTTCATTTTTTTTTTTCCTTCTCCGAGGCCACCGGTAATTTTGCGCCCGACTCGGTCTATACAAGCCGGAGCAAGCCGACCGACCGGCGCGGTCCTCCTGCACTTCGGTGCTCCGGAGAGAACGAAGGGTCGGGACCACGCCTCTCGCGAAAAAAAAGACGGGCCGCCGCGTGAAATATTCACTCCGCTGGCTCGCTGCAACCCCGCGGCACGCCACCCGCACTGCGGCCGAATCTGCGAGCCTCGTTCTGGACGCTGGCAGTAACGCAGAGTGAAATAAAGATTAGGAGGGTGAAATAAGGGTGAAGTGGATTCGTCATTTAAAGATTGCCCCGAAGTATGTAGCATTAAGCGGCGTACACAGGAGAGCGCATAGAAGGCTTCGTTTACTAGCTTCGTTAGAAGGTTCAGCGAAGCGGAGAGAGAGAGAGATGCAAATGAGAGAAAGGCAGGTAGGTTAACCAGAGTTAAAGCCTCCGGTTTGCTACCCTGCACTAGGGGAAGGGAAAGGGCAAGTAAAGACGAAGTGTACTATAAGTCAGGATAGGTTCACGGGCTCAGATTCTGGCGATAATTCGCAAAAGCTTTCTTTCGTAAGCGGTGTTGGTTATTGGAGCTGCCTTCGCTAATGCCATATCCGACATCAGGATTGGCTAACGCATGCTCTTACGTAGTACAGCTGTGGCGCAAGAACATGTTTTTGTGAATACGGGTCCTGTCATTCTCGCAGAAAATGTCTGTTTGATAAGCCAACACTGCGTGAATGTAAAAACATATGAACTATGCGGCGAAGCCTATGTCCGTTCATGAGTCGTCTTTCTGTAAGGCAACGTACTATGCTAGCGACCTGTCCAAGTTAGCACAAGTTGTAATGTATGTAATGTAATGTAATGTAATGTAATGTAATGTAATGTAATGTAATGTAATGTAATGTTAGCACAAGTTATAAAATGTATCGTTATTGGTGTCTTTTTATTAAACTACAGGAGAGCTTTTCGGTAATTCGTTTTGTTGTTTTCTGTAGGATGAGGTCCCGTCATTCGGAGGCCTGCAGGAGCCTTACGAAGAAACGTAGCATCGCAGGCGCAGTGCCCACGAAAAGCGTCCAAGCCACTGGTTGACTGACAAGGACTTGTCACCCGCTTCCACATCTTCAAAACTCAACAGACTGCACGTGAGTCACGAATGCTGTCAGTACCTTGCGTTCCCTAGCACTAGGGGCCGAATTCACAAAGATTTTCGTTCGTAATAGATGTTTGCTATTGGTGGCGGTTGGCTTACATCTGCTCTTGCGAAGTCTTCTAGCGTAAGAAATTTTTTTTGTAAGCACAGGCCCGAAAGTTCCACAAACCTCTGTTCCAGAAGTTCCATGGACGCCATAGTGTGGAGAGTTTTGGGAAACGCTTTACTAATGAAGGCCAGCGAAGTGCCAGCGATATGGGCCAAAGATTTGGGCCAGTATTGGCAGAAGTGTTCTTCTACAATAACAGTTTGTATACAAGAAAGCGCAAGGCAATCTTGCTGTTCGACATGGTAGCAATCGCGGTCAGCTGTAGACAAACAGCAGTTACAAACAAAAAAAGCCTTGTGAGTTCGGCCCTTGGTCCCGTATTACAGAGGAACGTCTTACGTTGAATCTGTTCGTAAGAGGAGATGCGAGCCAACCGTGATTTTCGACATGATATTAGCGACGGTGTTCTGCCAATGGCAGATCACTTACGAAACCAAGCTGTCTCTGAAAGCAAATGCAGGATGCGGCATATCGCTAGAACTGCGCTTATCTCTGCTGCTATTCGGTCCCACCTGATAAAGAAACGTTCGTGGAAGATGACGAAATGTTCGCAGCGACTCAGTCAGTCGTCTCTCATTGGACTCTGTTGCGAGTCACTGAATGGGGCCCGGCTATGAGGATTGTAAAAAGAAGACACGTAGGCGATCCCTCACTTCAAGGGAACTTCTGTTTGTCTTGTATAGCCGCCATTAGCTTCCACGGGGCAGCAGAAGCGGAACGAATGCGGATTCGGCCAACCGCTATTCGCGTAGAGTTACGTGAGCGCCTTTTTGCCTGTCCGCCGATTAGTTCTGCGCGGAACCGCGTCAGCGAACGGGAACTCAACGGTGCCAATTACGCAATTGCCCTCCCGCCTACCCCCACCCGGTCTGACGAATACCCCGCCCACTGTTTCTGTTCATTGCGTTGCCCCTTCTGAGCACTAAGAAGGGAATTGGGAGGAAATGGTTTTAGCCATTTCATTTCTTCTCTTCGGCGTTGTTCCTTTCTGCATCGCGACATTGCCGATGGATGGGAGCCTGGAAAATACCTTTCTTTCGTCCTCCTTTTATGTCTTCCGATCTGCCACGTTCACTCCGGAAATGACTTCGCGCAGAAGGAAACGCGTACGTGCAGACCGGAAGCCAAGTTGCAGCTACAAGGTTGCGAAAGACGAATCAACGTGCCTTGAATATTAAACGTTGTCGAGAAATGGCGGGCAAAATGAACGGCGCGGGAACGGTGTACATTTTGCAGTATAAGACAAGCGCGACTGCTATATATAGTGTAAAGGTGCCGCTAGATCTACTAGGTTCACAAACACAAATATGCTTGTCGTCGGTATAGCTACAGTAGACTGCATGGTGCGAAAATACCCCGGCTTTCACGACGCGAAGGTCGTGCCCGCGCAGCTTAACGACCAACCGAGGAATCTGACAACTATACTGTGCCTATTGGTTTAATACACAGTACCACGTTTTTGGTTACTTTGTTTTAGTCACTTCTGATCAACACTTTAGCCTTAATATTTTGCTTTTGTTGTCATTGTTGTTGCTGTGTCAGAGAGGCCCTCCTTGGTGTTGTGAGCATGCACTCGACGGTGCAACTCCTCTAAAAACCGCACTGAAAGGCTATATATTAAGCATGTATAACTCTGTTACGACAACGCATCCCCTTATATGCGTAGCTTCTACAAACGTTTCGCTATGAAGCTATCGCTAATTCGAATATATGTAACCTGTCCGTACCACGAACATAAACCCGTCCACAAGCCACACATCTCCGCTAAGCAAGAGTACATACGTACGAGGCCGTTAGGGGCGTCCGTAACTTGTTCTCCGGAGCAGCTCTTCCTGTTCCAAACGGCCCTCAACTCATCTTTGCAAGCGCGCTAGGAAAAGGCGCAATATTTCGGTGAACGACATGGAAATATTCTAATAGAAACCGCCAGAAACGAAACCAAAGAAATAAAAACGGGGCCATACGAGCTGATGGGGTTCGGCGTCGGAAGCACCCGTTTCAAACATACGGCATACTGTAAATTAAAGGAAGCGCTTTCAGCCAAGAAGCGGGAAGCCGTTGAGAAGATTGAAAAGCGCGCGAATATTGCCGCGCCGAGGCCCCGACACGTCCCGTATGCCGTCCGTCGCGAAATCGCCCAAAAATAGTCGCGCGACGTTGCTTCGCGGGAGAGAAGGACGTTGGAAGATGGTGCGGCGGGTGAGGGATGTTTCACGTGCGGTGTGAGTGCATGTGAAGGAAAAGGAGGGGCTTGCCGAGGGATGTAGTGGGCGACGTTCGGAGGGCGTGTACGTAGAAGAAAACGGGGGGGGGGGGGGGAGGAGTGAGGGAAGTGGAAAGAGCGTCAGTACGACGGCACGACTTCCAAAGGAAGAAGAAAAATGAGAATGACACCAAACAGCCTTAGCACGTCTTCTGTTCGTTGCCGCCTTTACGGCAGCCGGGGGGGGGGGGGAGGCGACGAGAGAGAGAGGAGGTTGAACCCCACGAACTGCATCACCGTGCGTCGGGTGTCGACTCCCGTACCGTACACTGGGAGGCGTGGGTGGCGCGGGTGGCGTCGCCTCAACTCTCTCGTCTTTTACGTGCCTTTCTTTCGTTAGCCTCGCTCTCATTCACTCTTTCTTGTTTTATTCTATCGCTCTTCTTGCGGCGGCGCGTTTGTGTTCCGCTGGAGGTAAGCGTGCAGGAATTCTCGGGAGCGTCGAGATGACTGACGAGGCCGGAAGTCGTTGTTTAATCAGGCGTCTAACGACCGGCATGTGTGGCTTATAACGACCCAGAAGAGGGAGGCGCTCCGACTCGCATTATGGACTATATAACTGTCGTATTCTTCGAATGAAGGTCGCTTTCCGTTTTCAAGCGAAGCTTGTATTGGCTCACAAGTGGCGTCGTCGTGGTCACGCAAAATCTCAGTTGATCCCAGAGCAGAGCAGCTGCGAGAAAGGGCGCTTCAATGAGTGGACAGCTGCGCCGGCGCCGGAGCGTGAGTCATTAGCAAGAATTCCAGCTGCATAGGCGCGCGCTCACACCACGCGCGCAACCAATCAGAGCCATTCGCTTCGGCCGGGGAGGGAAAGGGCAGGAAAGGGTATCGCGCGCGCTGCGCCGGCTTCGTTTCTTTTCAGTTCAGTCTCGGAAAACGGATGCGACGTCCACGCATTGTGCGTTCCACCGAGGAACGGGCAGCGTTCGACGAGCGACGGCGAGAATTAGCCCGTGAAAGGGCTCACCGCCGGCGCGCCGATCCAGCTGTTAGAGCCACCCGAGCGCCCAGGAAATTCGACAACAACGAGAAGATCTCGGGATGAGGGAGCGGGAGGCCGAAGCAATCTGGCACTGTTACCTGTGGGTTACTTAACCGTGAAGGTCAAGTGCATGCAGGACAAGCTTCGCTTACCCCCATTTTCTGGTAGGGGAAGGTTTGGTAATTTTCTTGTGTGTGAAGAGTCGCGTAAAACCGTACAGCGACCTGACGAACAACGCGTACATGTAACGCACACAACGATAGCAGGGCTTCGCGAAATACTTCTCCTTACATATTTTTTTAAATTATAGCTCAAACTAGAACAGGGTATAGTCCATGTTAATTTATTCGAAATCAACTGTCGGGTGTTTGCAGTGTTTTATCTTGCGTGACCCAAAATCTGTGCTGAAATATATAGGATCGGAAACAATAATGTAGCTAAGCCAGAGTTGCCAGAGCACTCGACCAAGTTACAATGTATATTTGGGTACGTTGGTGTCTCTGAAAACACTGAGGCAGACGAACTTGCTTCTGACGCACGTAAGTCTGCCTGGTTGATTTCATGCAATAAACAAATGTGAGGGTAAGGCAGGGCTTCAAGTCTCACTTCAGTGAACTGTCTTTTGTATGGAGTGGATCCACACTTACATTCCTCAGGCATATTGGGGATAGCCGCGACATGGAGTCTATGATCCATCGCTTAAGGTTAGAAGCGACGTATACAGTATTATGTTGCCTCATTTGTCGTGCATCTTTGCTTTGATACGAATGTGGACACTCGTCGGGAAACGTCGAGCACATCCTCATAAGTTGTCCCCGACCCGACTCACATAAACATGTTCTTGAGAACGACGCTAAACCAACTTGATTGCCAGTAATTTCACAAACAAAACCTTCTAGGATCACGGAGTAACGCATCGTCGCAACGGTCTGCTCTGAAGGCCCCCCTTCAGTGGCATTCCTAAAACATAGTTGCCTTACATTCCAATTGTATTCTTTTTTCTAGGTTAATCAACTGTGACTGTGTGTTTGCGTGTGAATTTGACTTTGATGATGTATCATGTCTGTCGTGCGGTATTGCAAAAATAAGAAATTATCCTGTTTCATCTTTTTTTATTATTATCTTCTTTAAAGCGACTGTACTTCAGGATATGATGAATTTTATGTTTTTGCGCTTCATTTTTAATAACAAGTGACTTCTCCGAGTTTGGTTGTGAACTGATCATCATCTGCTCAACCAACTTGATGATGATGATGATCATCATCATCATCATCATCATCATCATCAGCCTGGTTACGCCCACTGCAGGGCAAATGCCTCTCATACTTCTCCAACTACCCCGGTCATATACTAATTGTGGCCATGTTGTCCCCGCAAACTTCTTAATCTCATCCGCCCACCTAACTTTCTGCCGCCCCCTGCTACGTTTCCCTTCCCTTGGAATCCAGTCCGTAACCCTTAATGAGCATCGTTATCTTCCCTCCTCATTACATGTCCTGCCCATGCCCATTTCTTTTTCTTGATTTCAACTAATATGTCATTAACTCGCGTTTGTAGCCTCACCCAATCTGCTCTTTTCTTATCCCTTAACGTTACACCCATCATTCTTCTTGCCATAGCTCGTTGCGTCGTCCTCAATTTGAGTAGAACCCTTTTAGAAAGCCTCCAGGTTTCTGCCTCATACGTGAGTACTGGTAAGGCACAGCTGTTTAACACTTTTCTCTTGAGGGATAATGGCAACCTGCTGTTCATGATCTGAGAATGTCTGCCAAATGCACCCCAGCCCATTCTTATCCTTCTGATTATTTCAGCCTCATGATCCGGATCCGCGGTCACTACCTGTCCTTAGTAGATGTATTCCCTTACCACTTCCAGTGCCTCGCTACCTATCCTAAACTGCTGTTCTCTTCCGAGATTGTTAAACATTACTTTCGTTTTCCGCAGATTAATATTTAGACCCACCCTACTGCTTTGCATTTCCAAATAAGTGAGCATGCATTGCAATTGGTCCCCTGGGTTACTAAGCACGGCAATATCATCCGCGAATCGCAAGTTACTAAGGTATTCTCCATTAACTCTTATCCCCAATTCTTCCCAATCCAGGCCTCTGAATACCTCCTGTAAACACGATGTGAACAACATTAGAGAGATCGTATCTCGCTGCCTGACGCCTTTCTTTATTGGGATTTTGTTGCTTTCTTTATGGAGGACTATATATATACGGTGGCTGTGGAGCCACTATAGATATCATTCAGTATTTTTACATACGGCTCGTGTACACCCTGATTCCGCACTGCCCCCGTGACTGCTGAGATTTTGACTGAATCAAACGCTTTCTCATAATCAATGAAAGCTATATATAAGGTTTGGTTGTATTACACGCATTTCTCTATCACCTGATTGATAGTGTGAATATGGTCTATTGTTGAGTATCCTTTACGGAATTCTGCCTGGGCCTTTGGTTGACAGAAGTCTAAGGTGTTCCTGATTCTATTTGTGATTACCTTAGTAAATACTTTGTAGGCAACGGACAGTAAGCTGATCGGTCTATAATTTTTCAAGTCTTTGGCGTCCCCTTTCTTATGGATTAGGATGATGTTAGCATTTTTCCACGATTCCGGTACGCTCGACGTTATGAGGCATTGCGTATACAGGGTGGCCAGTTTTTCTAGAACAATCTGCCCACCATCCTTCAACAAATCTGCTGTTACCTGATCCTCCCCAGCTGCCTTCCCCCTTTGCATAGCTCCCAAGGCTTTTTTTTTTTTACTTCTTCCGACGTTATGTGATTTCAAATTCCTCTAGACTATTCTATCTGCCATTATCGTCGTCGGTGCCACTGGTCCTGTATAAATGTTTATAGAACTCCTCAGCCACTTGAGCTGATATATACCCCAAAATGCTTCGCTTCACCTATCATCACCCGTCATTCATGTTACAGTTGGACGTTGTGGAGACGCTGGCGTTAAATTGACAGTGTGCCAATGTCAACATTTCCCATCTGGAATAAACCAATCATTCAACGAGCGGCACTGAGCATAAATGCTCTCAACATGTCTACAATACGATGTGCAATGCATGTTTTCGGAATATGCATGACGTACTCATTATGAACTCAGTTCATTAGAGCTCTGCTCCTGCACTTCAGGCGTAGGAGAGTTGTAGTCATTAGAAACATGGAACGAGCAATATTTGCTTGTGCCTCTTTCTTTTTCTTTTTGCACGTGAAGCCACAGGACCTAAATATATTAGTTAATACGTAATAGTTCAGCGGAAACCCGCAGGAGGAAGAGAAGTAACTAATAAAGGGAAGATCGGACACCCACCCGTCCGTAGCAATTGCTGCAAAGGAAACCGATACGGGTTCCTCGAAAGAAAAGCATCGCAGTCTTCAATTTTCTTTCGAGGAACCCGTATGGGTTTCCTTTGTAACAAATGCTATGAACGGGTGGGTGTCTGATTTTCCCTTTATTATATTCGTTAATAATCGTGCTTATTTTGTCCCTCACGTGCACCGCTGCTTTGCCAAACACTTCCGATTTCAACAACTACCTAATGGCACGAACCACACACATCTGCAAAACTTGAGCTGCGAGTTCTTTACGCCGGTTTATTATATCCGGAAGAGTTGAGAGAGCTGGTAATGCATTATTGGCTACGGAAATAACGAAAGATAACGCCACAAGCTTTTGACTAGACGCGGATAAGACTCTATTGAAGCAACAAGTATTCATACACGCAAACTGATACGTGCCACAAACATGTTGACGGCGAGATAAAACACAAAAAAAGAGCACTCTTAAATTGAAGCTCTGTTTTTGAGAACCTGGGGCCAAATTCAGAAGGGTTTTCGTGCCTAAGTGTAGTTTGACATTGGCCGGCCGCCTTCGCCTATAAAACTACCCACGTCCCGACTGGCTGGGAACTACTCGCACGAACAATTTTAGTGTAAGAATCTTTTTCAGTGAATGCAGGCTCTGTTTCTGTTTTTTACGAACCACGCTTGGGCGTTTTGCAATCGAGAACATATGTAACCTTATCTTTGAGAATGATAGCTTTCATGAGAGTAGCACACGACTCCTTAGACCACATGACGTATAATCAGTACCCTGGATATATATACAGTAAAAGCTCGTTAATTCGAACCGCAAGGGGAAGCCGCTTGAGTTCGAGTTAACGAAAGTTCGAACTAACGAAAGTGAAGGAGAGCAACAGTACACTGCGATTTAGAAGCAGTAGGGCATGTCAGAAAGTGATGGCGTTTGCTGCGGGCACACGCCATCTTCAAGTCGAAGCTCTGGGTCCGACTGTGCCCCACCACCGACGTCCACCGAAATGAACGTTAGCCGAGGCTTAACACCATCACAATGAATCGCGATGGCCAATACCTCCTAATCTGAAAACAGAGGTGCACAACCGATGAAGACTGCCGAGACAAAGACGCTGAACACGGGAAGGTGGCGAAGGCCCTGATTCGTTGGTTCTTGATTGCAAGCGCAGCTGCGACGTACTTGATTCGCTGTGTTTTGGCGCTTGCCGTGCCATCTCCGCACAACATTAGCAGCTCTACAAGATTTGTAAAGCCTCCGGGATTCGCAACGGGCAAGAAGTCTCGGAGGTTACGTAGAACGGAGAGGCGGCAGCCGCCACTGGCTTCTGGCTGACCCCGCGCAGGTTAGATTTTTTTCCGATTTTGCCTTCTCTCGCCGTTCTCTCCGTTTCGGAGGCAATACAGCCTTGTGTGTAGGCAGTAGGCGTGTTTCTCTGGCCGTGTGCCAGGCGAGCGTAGTTCGAATTATCCGTGAGTGAACCTTCTCGCGTTCGAATTAACGGACTTTTTTATACATAGACTTCTATGGAGCTTGGCCGGACCAAATCGTACAGTTCGAATTATCCATAAATTCGAATTATTGAAGTTCGAATTAACGAGCTTTCACTGTAGTACTCGCGAGACGCCCGCTAAAAGCAAGCTTTCTAAAGTATCGCCTAACCCGGGGCCTCATTTTGTAGTGTTTTTTTTTCTTTATTTCCTTTTGCCCTTCGTCATTGGCTTGCACGAGGCCACGCCCCCGCTGTCGCCGTGGTTAGTGACTTAGTCGGCCCCGCTTATAAATTTAAAATAAATAAATTCGGCGGCAAAACGCCTTGCAAGATACGGCCCTCTACAGGGCAAATATACATATCCATGAAAGTACTCGGATAAGCGTTGTGCACTACCACTTGAACTTTGACAGAAAATAACGATATGCCCCCAGCCCTGTGCCTACAGGACAATGCACGTTTAAACATTGCGGTCTGTGTCGTTCATTTCTTTTGGCTCGTTTACCAAGAAAGCACACTGATCCACTCCGTGCGTTTGTAAGTGACGAAAGCGCTCGAAACCGTTATTGTACTGCCGTCTTCAAAGTCAAAGCTTTATAGCGTTCACTTGCCAGGTAGCTATACCGTTATGCGTTTTGTCTCTTCGATATATAATCTACTGTTTTTAGTTTTCTTACTAAATATTTACTGATTTAACGATCACAGATTCGGAGAAACAGCCTCGTGATAGTGCCAGGGTTGATCTAAAATGTATTTTTACCTACAGGCACCGTCGGGCACCATGATCATACCGAGGCCGCGTTACGGTTTTTAGTACTCCCTTTCTGGGCGTTACTCGTTTTCACGTACTGTCTTTACTATGCCTTCGTGACTTGTTCATGCTTCTCTCAATGGGCCTGTTTGAACCTCTCAGCTTACCCTGAAAACAGCGTTTGACGCAAAGCCCTTGTTTCTTCGCTTTCCGGGGTTATAGACGGCACATTTGTGCAGTTCGCTTATTCAGTAGAGACTGTAGCAACAATCGTTCCCGAACCACCCACCAGCCCAGTTCATCACCATGTGCCAATTTACTACCATGACTGGCGCGACTTTTCCGCAATATCCGAGGCCTATCGCTGCCCATTCATAATGTTCTTGCTTCATCATGAGCGAGACACTCCCCCCCCCCCCCCCCATTTCGTCTCCATCTAGTCACATCTAAGTGTTGCCACCGATGGTACACCAAAAAGCTCCGTTGTAACCGATCAAATGAAGCACGAAAAAGATGCACTAGAAATAGTTGAAGGGGCTTGTCATCCTGGCTGAAGAATGCGCGAACTGGATAAATGATACAAGAAGCGCTGTTCTCACACCTAAGAACGCTGGCGCGCCATCTCGCAGGGTTCGAAACGCAAGAAGTCGTGCTCATACGCGGTTACGCTGTACTTATGGCTGCGGCTTACAGCACGTTACGTATACTAGTTCCCACTGGGTGACGTGAAAATGCAGTTAGGTCACGGCATTGTACTCACTTCAGTGCTTGCTTCCTATAGCAAGTTATGCTTAGTGTTTTCACTGGTGCATAAAGTCACTTGTCAGAAGCCTCTTGTACATAATAAGCGGCTTCGAGATCTGCGTAATTACGCATACTTGCGATAGCAAGCTATACTTCGATTTGCATTGCTTCGTGTCAACTTGTCTGAAGCCTCTGGTTGGTCATATGTCGCATCAAGCAGGATGAGAAAGGCAATAAAATACGCAGAGGGGCGCACCTAAATTTCTAAGGCAATAGCCGTTATCGACCGAGCGCGCTGTAGTTGCCGCCACAATACCGCGCCGCAGCAAAGCCAGAGGATCAAGCAAGGAGTGCATACCTGCGCTTTGAAAACGGAAGTTAATAATGCCGAGCAAGAGTGCGCAGTTCGTGAGCGACGCCGTTAACAACAACAAAAAAAAAGACTCAAACTTGCTTTCGCGAGCCGTTTGAGTCGCAGCACACGCAAAGAGCCTTTAGTTTTTATTTCACAACTACATTTGAGAGAGAGAGAGAGAGCTCTTTAATCAATCCTTGAGAGTTTTGCCTGGCGGCATGGTCAGGCAAGTCAGGGTGTGCATTCACAAAAATGCCTTGCACCTAAATTTTTCGTAAGAAAAAATTCCAGCCAATACTCATGCTGTGCACATTATTAAGGAAGGCAGCCAGCCAATGGCAAAGCGCTTTTAAGAACGAAAAGCTTCGTTTATTTTGCCCCGCGGACGAGTGCGATGAAAAATGACACTGTACGCACACTGCACTTCACGGATGCACAACGCACGCAAAACACTACAACACGCAACGAACAAACTTAAGGCATCTCACACCACGCGTTGGTCTTTTCATCGGAGCCAGCCACATGGCCGAAGTTGCGTGCAAGAGGGGTGAGGAATGAGTAACAAGAACGCGAGTGGCAATGTTAGGTCGGGGGACGCGAGGAAAGTCGGCGTCATTCACGCGCGCGCACACACACAACACACACGCACGACCACACACACGCAACACACACACACACACACACACACACACACACACACACACACACACACACACACACACACACACACACACACACACACACACACTAGCGAGTGTGCGAATGACGAACGATTCCGCATCTTCGCGATGACTCGAATGTCGCCTCGCCCGCTTGGGGTGCATCCGTTTCCAGCCGGCGTGCATGGCCACGGACAGCGCGAGGCTCTTGTAGGGCCGATGACGTCGCGACGCGACGTTCCTCCGAGGGTTCGCGTGTCTTGTGACGAGACGAAAGGCAGCCTGGCTGCGTCGCACGGCGCATTTGCAGACATCTTGTAGGGACGCGTTTTCCCGGACCACGGGCCCGGCCCTCTCGTCGCAATATGAATCGCCCGCCGCGGTCGGATATCCTCGTTCTGTTTTCTTTGTCTCGCGAGGCGTGATTGAGCGTCATCTCTTGCATGGATGGCCGAGTTCGTAACCTTTCTTTTTTCCCTTTTCTTGCAGTCTAAACGTGCGCCCTTAGACAATGTCTTTTTTTTTTCATTATCTACTATTTCAAGTCTGCTGCTGCGTGTGTGATGTCTGAAAATAGATCATCGCTAATAAAGAACGTATGTATACTGACAAAAGCTGTGTGCTTAGGACAAACATTAAAAAATGCACGTAACCCCACCCCCCTTGCGTCGGGTGTCTTGTTCGCTAGAGTTTTACGAATATTGAAGTTCGCAGTTTGCCAGGTATGCGCTTGCAACGTGAAGTGCGCGCAGATGAAGTTGAGTGATATTGAAAACAAGCATATGCGGATACAACGCACACGTTCTAATGTAAGCGAAACGGTTAATTGAATGCTATGAAATTAAATGCGACGCGTATAACTCTGTTTAGTTTTGTCATACATTCCCATATGAAATCACATGCAGGGCTTATGTTTATGCAGCGTACAAGACACAAGTTATGCCAAAATGCAAACGCCAAATTAGGCGGACGCAGCGTGTGAGACGTCTGTGCAATGACGTCACAAGGACGAAAGCGATATATGATGCTTGATCGAGGGAAGAAGAACGATGACAGGTGTATGCACCCAGAGAAGTACGGCCACAAATATAAACACCTATAAGCATTTCACACCTCTTTCGTCACAATAACACATGTCCATTCGGTTCGGACAAGGTTGACACAATCAAGTGGCACATACACAATTGTCAACGAATGGGTAGATGAAGTAGCAATGCAAGAAACTGAAAACTGTTAGACAACATGCGCTGTTCCATTATGTGCTAGAGAGGGGGGAGAGAGAGGCGGCCTTTCAATTAAACCCAGAGAGGTTGGCCTGGTGGTACGTCTAGCATATACTAACTACCCCAGGTGAATGCGATGACAAATGAAGTGATAGACAAAGAAGATACGACACTTAACGCACTTGATACGACATACAATATCAAAGTATCTCGTTGAGAATACTGTCTCTCGGAAAAGCATTCCATTAAGGGTAGGTAAAGAAAGCCTGATCTAGGCTGCTTTGAATGGTACACTATGCGCTGTTTTAATACTGGGAGAGTGAAAGGCTTCTCATGAAAGCTGTGACCGATGGAGTACAGTTTGAAAGCATCAGATTGCACAACACGAGACGAGCCTCTTTCGTTATGGGATACTACAGCATGTTGCACACACCTCCACTAAATTGTATTCGCGGCTTATGTGAATTTCGTACGCTGCGTTTCTCGACATTTCAATCGTTGTCTCCCTCCTGTACATTTCTTTCCTTCGTTTCGAGTCACACGACGATTCGAGCGGCAGTTTAAGCATTCAATCTCGCCCTTCATTCTTTCCACGCCTCGTTACGCCCGGCACACGTCCTACGCGTATCGTCCGCACTGCTCGTTCATATATAACGGGGCGGTACGCATAGCATATACGCGCGGGCAAATACTCTCCGACGTCAACATCTTTATCTAACGCGCGCGAACTTGAGAAGATACAGGAGAGGACGCAATTCCCGATTATTCTCCGTTTATTTCTTCGCTCGCATACTTTCTCTTTTCTTCCCGCCATCTATTTTCCGCTCGCGGCCAGCGCTGTAGATAATCTCGAGCTTCATTTTCTTGTTTCTCCAGACTCCGCTGCGCAGCGTTCATCTTCTCTCTCTCTCTCTCTCTTTCCTCGAGCTGACGGCCGGCGCCAGTCTCAACTGCATCCCGCGAACATCTCTCTCTCTCTCTCTCTCTCTCTCTCTCTCTCTCTCTCCTCCCGCGCTACGCTCTCCGGAGCCGGCTGCTTATCGGAGCGCGAGCGATAGTTTCGGACAGTGAACTGAGACGTGAACTAATCAAATCGTTGCCGGGCGCGCTCGCGCGCCGTCTGCTGCGTCGCGGGCCGTCTTGCCACGCGTGCCTTACTCTGCGGCTTGCTTCTGTTGCTTCGTCTGCTTCCTTCTTCGTCTGCTTCCTTCTACTTCTGCTGCTGTTGTTACGTAACTCGCTGCCTCTCGCCCCCCTCTGGCGGGCCTCCGTTGCACCACCCTCCCCCACTGTCTCAACGGTCTCCATACTTTGCCTATACCTCGCCGTTCCAGGGATGCCGTTTCTTTGATGTCTTTTGGCGGCCGAGGAGGCGACAGCGGTGGGTGCGGGGGGAGCCCCTTGCTTACCCTCGAGCCTGCCTGCCTGCTTGCCTGGCCGTGCCTCAGCCGCGGGGCCGTCGATCAATTCCTCGCTAGCAGACGCCGTTTTCACTTCCGCGCGACGGACTCGACTGGATGTTCCGCGCTTGCGTTTCGAGCGAGCCCTGTTTTTTTGCGCGTCGTCGAGTCTGTCTGCGGAGACGGCAGGGTGCTTTCTCACAGTCAGAAAAGGTCTACTTCCCTCGGCGAGATGGAGGAAAGAGAGAAAAACTATCATCGAGCTGGATTGAGCGGCGAAGTTTGACTGTCGGGCATATAGCCGAAACCAAGGGGGAAAAGAATGTAGAAAAGAAATTCGTTCTTGCGGATGTGGTTTATGCTTTTCGCTTCTGTTTATTAAACCAATGCCGCTGATCCGAACGGCGGAGGATATAAACGACGATGTGGGTGAGCCGTGAAAAGGGGTGCTGCTGCTTTCTGTCGATCAACGTTCACTATATATACACATATATACACTGCGCAAGCCTTGCACCTACAGGACGTATAAAATTGTGCGGCCTGCGTTATTTTTATGCGACGAAGATAGTAAGGAAAAACGAAGCGAAATAATCGGCAAAGTAAGCATACGTACATTATCCACTCGCTACGTGTCTGCGTTTCCAGTCTCCACGTTCCGGAAGCTCTTGTAGAATTGACTGCGTAGTTGAGACAAGAAATTATGAAGAAAATAGTGTGCAGCGCTTCCTTGCTGTCGATCTACATGCTTTGCCTGTTTACTTGTGAATGCTCGCGTCAAGACATATCTTGAATGGCCGGTTAACAGAATATGTATAATTCTAAAAGTTATTAATTTCTTTTTTTTTAAAGCAGCCGAACAAATTCACTTTTTCATTGTCATTCTTAGAAGCGAAATGACATGTTGTCTCACCATCTTAATAACCGACAGATCAGTTTTGCGGAAGACGGCGAGGTGGAGGAACATTCATGAAATTGAAAAAAAAAAGTCGCAACTTCACCCGAAAGTAGCAACATTGATTGCAACAGCATATTAGCAGGCAGCCATACGAAGTAAGGATAGTGCTTCTTATCACCCATATCAACTTGTAAACATTTGCTTACTAACTGAATTTACAAGTATTGTGTCAGCGCGCACAGGCAAGCATGAACACATCACACTCGATGAGCGCGGGCATCATCATCATCATCAGCCTAGTTGCGCCAACATCAGGGCAAAGGCCTCTCCCATACTTCTCCAACTACCCCGGTCATGCACTAATTGTGGCCATGTTGTCCCTGCAAACGTCTTAATGTCATCCGCCCACCTAACTTTCTGCCACCCCCTGCTACGCTTCCCTTCCCTTGGAATCCAGTCCGTAACCCTTAATGACCATCGGAACATTATCTTCCCTCCTCATTACATGTCCGGCCCATGCCCATTTCTTTTTCTTGATTTCAACTAAGATGTCATTTACCCGCGTTTGTTGCCTTACCCAATCTGCTCTTTTCTTATCCCTTAACGTTACACCGATCATTCTTCTTTCCATACCTCGTTGCGTCGTCCTCAATTTCAGCAGAACCCTTTTCGTAAGCCTCCAGGTTTCTGCCCCATATGTGAGTACTGGTAACACACAGCTGTTATACACTTTCCTTTTGAGGGATAGTGGCAACCTGCTGTTCATGATTTGAGAATGCCTGCCAAACGCACCCCAGCCCATTCTTATTCTTCTGGTTATTTCAGTCTCATGATCCGGATCCGTGGTCACTACCTGCCCTAAGTAGATGTATTCCCTTACCACTTCCAGTGCCTCGCTACCTATCGTAAACTGCTGTTCTCTTCCGAGACTGTTAAACATTACTTTAGTTTTCTGCAGATTAATTTTCAGACCCACCCTTCTGCTTTGCCTCTCCAGGTCAGTGAGCATGCATTGCAATTGGTCTCCTGAGTTACTAAGCAAGGCAATATCATCAGCGAATCGCAAGTTACTAAGGTATTCTCCATTAACTCTTATCCACAATTCTTCCCAATCTTGGTCTCTGAACACCTCCTGTAAACACGCTATGAATAGCATCGGAGAGATCGTATCTCCCTGCCTGACTCCTTTCTTTATTGGGATTTTGTTGCTTGCTTTATGGAGGACTACGGTGGCTGTGGACCCGCTATATATATCTTTCAGTATTTTTACATACGGCTCGTCTACACCCTGATTCCGTAATGCCTCCATGACTGCCGAGTTTCGACAGAATCAAACGCTTTCTCGTAATCAATGAAAGCTATATATAAGGGTTGGTTATATTCCGCACATTTCTCTATCACCTGATTGATAGTGTGAATGTGATTTATTGTTGAGTAGCCTTTACGGAATCCTGCCTGGTCCTTTGCTTGACAGAAGTCTAAGGTGTTCCTGATTCTATTTGCGATTACCTTAGTAAATAGTTTGTAGGCAACTGACAGTAAGCTGATCGGTCTATAATTTTTCAAGTCTTTGGCGTCCCCTTTCTTATGGATTAGGATTATGTTAGCGTTCTTCCAAGATTCCGGTACGCTCGAGGTTATGAGGCATTGCGTATACAGGGTGGCCAGTTTCTCTAGAACAATCTGACCACCATCCTTCAACAAATCTGCTGTTACCTGATCCTCCCCAGCTGCCTTCCCCCTTTGCATAGCTCCTAAGGCTTTTTTTTACTTCTTCTGGCGTTACCTGCGGGATTTCGAATTCCTCTAGGCTATTCTCTCTTCCACGATCGTCGTGGGTGCCACTGGTACTATATAAATCTCTGTAGAACTCCTCAGCCACTTGAACTATCTCATCCATATTAGTAACGATATTGCCGGCTTTGTCTCTCAACGCACACATCTGATTCTTGCCTATTCCTAATTTCTTCTTCACTGTTTTTAGGCTTCCTCCGTTCCTGAGAGCCTGTTCAATTCTATCCATATTATAGTTCCTGATGTCCGTTGTCTTACGCTTGTTGATTAACTTAGAAAGTTCTGCCAGTTCTATTCTAGCTGTAGGGTTAGAGGCTTTCATACATTGGCGTTTCTTGATCAGATCTCTTGTCTCCTGCGATAGCTTACTGGTTTCCTGTCTAACGGCGTTACCACCGACTTCTAGTGCGCACTCCTTAATGATGCCCATGAGATTGTCGTTCATTGCTTCAACACTAAGGTCCTCTTCCTGAGTTAAAGCCGAATACCTGTTCTGTAGCTTGATCCGGATTTCCTCTAGTTTCCCTCTTACCGCTAACTCATTGATTGGCTTCTTGTGTACCAGTCTCTTCCGTTCCCTCCTCAAGTCTAGGCTAATTCGAGTTCTTACCATCCTATGGTCACTGCAGCGTACCTTGCCGAGCACGTCTACATCTTGTATGATGCCAGGGTTCGCGCAGAATATGAAGTCGATTTCATTTCTAGTCTCACCATTCGGGCTCCTCCACGTCCACTTTCGACTAACCCGCTTTCGACTAACGCGCGGGCACTCGCTGTCAAAATGCTTGCGGGAGCAAGCGCGGCAGCTGCAGTGAGCGAAGTGACCTTCGTGCTATCTATCACTTCAACGCAAACTGAGCGGCGAGAACACAGCACGCACAAACGCATGGGTCGTCTGCAGATCCCTTTCATGACACGGAGCGCACGACCGCGCAAAGTATGTAGTTGCTGACCGCCACCCCCACTCCCTCCAGCTCTGCTTCCCCGCTTTCCTCCCTCTGGCGCACGAGACTGAGCCGCAATCGTCAGTTCCCCTTGCGCCCGACTGCCAAATACGCATTTGCAAGCGAGTGTTTTGAGTCGCTTGGCGCGTTTTGCTTTGACCTTACCGAGGTGCAGTTATAACGAAGGCAAGAGCTTGCAAGGACAAGGAACGCGAGGGGAAAAAAAACATTTCACCTGTTTTGATAAAGGCTACGTAGCTGGAGTCGCAGCTAAACTTTTTGAAACCATTGGGATTGTGAGAACTGAAATACAATTGTTTCCTGCGCATATGGGGAAAGTGGACGAGACTCGGGTAAACCTCAACGAGGTTGCTCATGACTTGGCACGAGGATTTGCTAACCGTGACAGTCACAACCGAGCCGTTCACCATCAAGCCAAGGAATCTAGAGATCATTTAATAACATACAATGACGTTACCAAACATTACTATTTAAGACGCAGACAATTCCCATTGCCACATTCAAAACTGAACAGGGCTCAGGCAGTCTCACTGCGCTTATTGCAAACGGGTACATATCCCACACCGTACTCCATTAATCAAATATATCCAGAGAGGGAGATTAAGATGGACTGGGACGATTGTAATGGCATCATTGGAATGAGGTGGTGAGGTGTTCCGCGACTCTCCCCAACCTCGTTGAAGAATGGACACAGTGGGAGAAAAGGATTAAAAGCCCGTTGTTTCAGGACCAACTAGGGGCAGTCCAGAGGGCCCATGATGTCGCTGAAAGGCTTGGCCTGACAGTGCCAACGTGGGAGCGGCCCGCCTTGGCTTAAGATGTCGAGCGTCCGGACCTCATTACAGTAAAAGTTTTCACACACACACACACACACACACACACACACACACACACACACACACACACACACACACACACACACACACACACACACACACACACACACGCCAAAGGAACTATAACGCTTTCGCATTCCCACACGTAAGCAGTCTTAACCCCCGTATTCAGAAACGCATCTTAAGTTTAGGCCCACGCTTGACTTGATTTAAGTAACGCCTGTCGTGAACTCATCAAAGTAAACAGCAATGAGCGTCTTGGTCACGTTCACACGAGGCGTCATTTGTATCACGTTAAGCATGGGCTTCAAGTTAAGATGTATTTCTGAGTACGGGGTAAGTGTACCTGCCGAATTATTATTATTATTATTATTATTATTATTATTATTATTATTATTATTATTATTATTATTATTATTATTATTATTATTATTAGTTGGAGTAGTAGTTGTTGCAATCATCAACGGTATCAATATCAGTACTCTGTTGGTTTTCATAAGTTCATTATTAACAACAAAGTTTACAAAAACTGAAAAGTGACTGCACTTTTCATCTATAACGTCTTCGTAGAAATGTAAAATACGGTGTTGGTAGCGTCGAAGAGATTACGAGCTCACGAAGGAGAAAAAAAAATGCGCTGCAAAGATACGAAATCGAGCACCGAAAGACAGAAAGGGGCGGACGTAACTGGTACCCGGAAGCCGCAAAAAAAATGTACTGATCAAGAATAAAAAAGTGCGAAGCAATCGCATATACTACTAGGCGCTCCCTCCCTCGCTCGCCGAGCATCCAAGAAGCCGTTATCAGCACGCCGCGCCGACCTACTTTTCTTTTTTCATCTTCCTCTTCAGTTCTTTTTCTTTCTCTCTCTCTCTTCTTCTCCGGTCCTGCTTTGGTGCCGACATGCCGCGGCAAGCGCGCACAGAAGCCGTTAATGACGCTGAACCCGGCACATCTGCAGCGATGGACCGCAGTAAAAAAGACCCGGGAGCCCATAACACGTCGTCGCCGGGGCCGGAGCAGAGCGTTCCGCTGTCCTGCCTCTCAGGCGCGGCTGCCAAAAAAAAGAAAAATGAGTCGCTTGGGATCGAAAGACGGTCAAGTAAGCCGTTGGAACACCCTCCCCACGCCCTCTCCTTGCACTTGTAAGACGTATCCAGAGGAAAGAATTACGCCAGGCTTGGTATTGCCGCCTCACGTTAGTTTCTCTGCTGCCTGGTACGACACCGTGGGACCACTTTATAGTGAGAAGGAGTGAACCTGCAGCTACGTTCCTTGCTCCGTTTGGAGCTTTACTACCAAGTAGGGTCGCTCGATTTCGTAATTCAGACAGCACGGCTTCTTCAAGGCAGCGCGAGAGTCAGGCTAGCCCTACACACAATCGGAATGAACGTAGAACCGTTAAGGAAGCGAGTCTGTACTGAAAGTCTGCACATACTTATCTACGCGATCTACTATAGACAGCGCAGTTTCTACAGGCTCTAAGTCTCCCATGGACTTGTCCATTGAGCATATATGGACTACTTTAGGGAATAGTTTATATATATATATATATATATATATATATATATATATATATATATATATATATATATATATATATATATATATATATATATAAAGAGATGAGAAAGGCAGGGAGGTTAACCGGAAGATATCCAGTTTGCTACCCTGCACTGAGGTAGGGTTACGTAAGTGGAGACAGAAAGACCTTCTTAAAAAAAGAAGAAAAAAGTGCGCAAACATGAAAAAGAGAGAGAGAGGGAAAGAAAAGAAATGACACGCGCACGCACGCACACGCACGCACACACACAGGAACGCAGAAGTGTCACAGTAGTTCAAGCAGGTCGCTTGACCGGAGAAACTTCAGCAGCGCCTTCACCGACTTCTAGTGTGAAGGTCGCAACAGCCGGCACTCCAAGGTCGTCTGCTCAGAAAGCGGCCGGTCATCGAGGCGTGCCAACGCCGTCACGAGCGACTGTCTCTGGGAGCTATAGCGAGGACAATGGCGGAGGATACGTTCGATTGTTTCCTCGTTGCCGCAGCTATCACAGGCAGCGCTGTCAGTCATTCCGATGCGGCAGGCAAATGCATTCGCGAAAGACAATCCTAGCCATAGTCGGCAGAGAACAGTTGTCTCGATTCGGGATCGTCAAGATGGAACGCGCAGTCGGAGGGATGGGTCCAGGCGGCGCAGTCATGTAAGAAAGCTGGCGTGTTCCACGTGGATCGTGTGGCATCAGGCGCTAGTATGTGAAGCTTTTTTGCTGCGTCAGTTCTTGATAGGGGGTGGGTTCTTTCACGGCATCTTCGTCAGCCCTCCTAGCAGCTTCGTCGGCGTTTTCGTTGCGTTTGATGCTGCAGTGATGTCATGTCCTTTCTCTGCTAGCTGGTAATATAACTGCCTTATTTCTAACACAAGTTGGGCTTGTTATCCACGACGTAGAGCGGATAGCAAAAAATGTAAGGCTGCCTTTGAATCGGCAAATATGCTTCATCTTCGACGTAGGTCATCGTGGATCATGTGAAGTGCGCTGCGAAGTGCAGCAAGCTCCGCAGCAGTCGACGTTGTCCGGTGAGATGTTTTAAACTGAATAGTCAGGGCTTTTTCGGGAAAGATAACAGCTCCTGTAGATCCGTCCGCATTTGTCGAGCCATCAGTGTAAATTTGGAGATCGTCCTTGCATGTCTCCTGCATCACGAGTACAGATAGCTGCTTGAGAGCTGGCGGCGAAAGTCCTGCTTTCGTTCGATTTCCCGGTACTGAGAGTCGTACTTTTGGGCGAGCCAAACACCAAGGAGGTGCAAGGAGCCTCTCGGCAGGCGTATAATGTTTAGGTAGGCAGTCACGGTACGCCGATATCTCCTGGCAAAAAAAGGCACTGGGCGGGTCTTTCGGGAGCGCGGCGAGGTGGTGGAAAGGGGCACGGGCAACGTTCCCGATGTGTTCTCTGTGCACTCCCAATGTCATGTGAGTTGTGACTGGGTAATCTTGAGCTATCGTAATTGTCTCCACTGTTGATGTGCAGCGCGGCGCGGCAATCCAAGACAAACCCTGAGTGCCTGCGCCTGCGCACTCTCGATTGTGCGGATGTTACTTCTGCGGGTATTGCTCAGTACAGGTAAGCTGTACCTCAGATACCCGAGAAACAGCGTGCCGTAGAGTTGTAACATCGCGTGTACTGACGTACCCCACGTTTTCCCTCCAAGAAATTTGAAAAGGTGTTAACTTATGGTACTGCACTTTATAGAACATGAGAGCTACAGCGAGGCAAATATAGGTCTATAAGGTGTCTACAGGCAGCGTTTAGATTCCAATAAACTCTCTATGTCTAAGAGAACACAGAAGAGCCGGGGTAGATTAACTATACGTGTATCTTCTCCACGTGAGCATCTTATCCGATCGCTTTCTTCACGTACCCGGTGATGCTACCTTTAGCATCTAACTGCGATGACTAAAAAGAAAAATGACTGCGGTTCGTAACATACCGACTAACTTGAAAACTGTTGAGAGACTAACTTGAGAGCTGTTTTCGAACTTTATGAGGATGTTGAAAAAGAAATTGTTCTACGATAGCCTAAATTTTACCAGGATACTCGAAGGCCGTCGTGAAACATGAGCATCGGTGGCCGCACCTTGTGACGCGTTGTGGCGGATCGACCACAACGCGTCAGAAACTATATCGTGTCGCTCGACTCTTCTAATGAACTGGCGTCATCGACGACGCCTACTACATTATCGTTTCGCGTGTGGGATGAGTCCGCGACAGGCTTCACTGTAAACAAATGAAGAAAAAAAACTATCACTAAAAACAGGATTTAAAAAAAATTTGAAACCTGCTTGGGGAGGACACTTTGCAACACCCCCCCTTCTTTTCTTTTTTTTTTTTTGCGGCACGTACCTCACGAAGCGCTAACACGCTACCCACTATTATCAATAACAGCGCATACTAGCAGAAACAAGAACTAGCCCCGCCGGTTCACAAGCTAAGCCACCAATCTTTCCCCCATCGCAACGCTGCGGCCATCGGGTTTTATGTTCTGCGTCTAGCGCAGCGGAGCGAGAAAGAACGGCAGCATCGGAAAGTCTCGTATAAAAGATGGCCGTTGCCGGGCTTTCCTCGGAGAAATCCCACTCGCGGCACACGCCTGACGTAACGACTGCAAGCTTGAAAGATGTCCGCGCTCTTCCGTTTCTCCCGAACACACAACATGTACACACAACGCCTGTCGCGTACTCCAAAAGGCGGGGGGTGGGGCGCGTGCTCTCTACAAATGGCTCTTATTCGTTTCTCTCTCTCTCTCTCTCTCTCTCTCTCTCTCTCTTTCGTGTGGTTCGTTTCGCCCAAGGTCGAGGGGTCAGAACGCGAGTCACAAAACTGAAGTCGAACAGGCGCCGCCGGCACGCGGCATATCCCGTTGGACGAAGCGGAGATTCCTCGAGACATGTCTGGCAGTCGCGTTCCGCTTCTCGGGTCGTCGACTGTGGGCGCTGCGTTTCGTGTTGCTCGCTACTCGAAGCTTCCTACGAGAACTATGCAGGAATGAGGCCGCAATGGCCTACTACTCTCCCCCCTCTCCCTCTTCCCCTTAGCGTATGCCCACAACTCACGTAGTTGAGCCGGCAGTTACGCACGCAAAGAGGTGAAACTTCGTTTAATCGGGAATTCTTTTTAACGAGAGGAACCTGGTGCGATTTGATTTGTTCAGTCGAGTGTCTTAACGCCTGACCTCAGCAAAAAAAAAATGATAATAAATAAAGTCAGGTCATGAGTCGATGCCGCTGTAGGAGACGTGAGAAGGTAACACCCAGATTTGTTTTCAAGGAGCGTTAGTGGCTCAATATCATGCAGTACAAAAAAAAATGTTTCTACGAGGCATATTATTAAGCGCAAGAGCTACATGCTAGACGTATTCACATGTCAGGTCAAAATTCGCACATCGCAATTGGTAATCGCTGTACTTGAGTCCGTCTGTCTGTTCTTGTTTCATTGTCTGTTGTTGTTTTTCTTTCTTTTTTTTGCTTTAGGGCTTCTTTCCACCTACACATGCAGAAGCTCAGGTACACAGCAACCTGAAGCAAGGTGAAGTGACGGTCAGCAACAGTGAATGTGTGGTAATACATGTGTAGTAACTAAGAAACTATCCTTCGCGTGGAGTGCTGTTGTACCAAACGCGCCGCGAAACAATATGCCCTGAGTGCAGTGGCATTATAATATGATTCAATTCTAATTTTCAGTGCTGAAGTTTTATGACCATGTTCTTGAAGTCTTATCGTTCCCCGTGCGGTGTTCTAATGAAATTTGTGCAATGTGCGGAACAACACGAATTTGAGACGTTGAACAGATCCCACTAACAATGTCTTGCCAAGCTAGAAATTTATGCAACACCGCTTGAAAATAGGAATTGTAAAATACCAAAAGAAATCTCCAAAAGTGACCGCTCAATCTTGTTCCTGCAGCAAAAGAAATAGAAGAAAGAAAAGTAAGATCAAATTTATCTAGGGTTCTCACTTTCAGTCGACGGATTTTCTCTGGCATTAAATAGACAAAGCTTTAAGCTTATCTCTATTCTGTGGGATGCATATCCATAGAGGAAACACAAAATTAAAAAGACTAGAAGAAAAAGCGTCTCCCCCACTCATCCAAAGAGGAACTCTTAGAGGATTACGCGAAATAAGCCGGCATAAACTTTGTTACGGCGAGCATTCACTAAACTCTGATACATTCGGCCGCAATATGAATAAAAACATAATAAACTTAAGGCTTGGCTGCGGTCCCGCTCGATCCCTGTTATTTTGCTGCGTAAGCTTTCTTTTATTTATTTTTCGCCCTCTCTTGCCGTTTCTCAAGGCCAGCAGCTGGCTCGAAGGGAGAAAACTCTTTTTTTTTTTCCTTCTTCCCGGAGTTCCTCTTATTTCCACTTATCTCTCTTCTCTGTAAACGAGATTATAGTTTCTTCAACATAAAACCAAGAGCTGAAGCCCTCCAGTCTTACGCTCGAATTCAGATTACGGACAATGAACGAGATATCACATTATTCAAAGCTTTCACGTCCTAAGGCGGCCTTCCGTTCGTCAACATGAAAAACCGCACAACGGAGATCCTCTATGGATAATTAAAATTAAGTTAGCTATATTCCTTGCCTCATAATCCGTTAGATTCGGTTAGGCTATAGACACTCTTACATCTGATTTTACCTGCCCCGAATCCTCAGGCAAAACTAGTGTCAGGATCAGTTTTACATTTTTTTTTAACGCCAGGGCTAGTTTCTTATAACCTTCCGTTTTGCCTTGTTATGGTCTCATTTACGGCACGCTAAGAGAAGCCAAATTATTACCCTAATTATTACCCTAATTATCACCCTAATTATTACACTATTACCCTAAGTTTCGCTGACGACTCGACTCGTAAAGTTTTCACGGTGGCTTCGTAGTCACGGCTACAACACTGCAGCCACGAAGCTGCTGCGAATCTGGATAATTAATCTTCTCGGCCACGCAGCTAGAGCAGCAGGAGATTCCTGTTCCTGCGAGTTCGCTCCTAATTAATTTTCTCGCGTTAATGATCTCGCCCGTTTAATACGCTTTATTCAATCCACCGAACATGCGCTGAAAGAGAAAATGCTAAATTTTACTTGAGGATAAATAAACGATGCAGAAAAGACGCATACAGAGAAACCTATACGACAGGACGGTAAGTATACTTACCGCCCTGTCGTAGCTTTCTCTGTTCGTCCCCGTCTTTTTTGCATCGTCTATTTATCCTCAAGCACAATTTAGCACTTTTATATATATGAAGTAAATATGAACATGAAGTATGAGGCACCAATTAGCTCAAACCAAGATCCCACTAAATTGTGCCCCACACGTGTGCTCCCGAAAGTTAAAAACTCTACAAAAGGTTTGCACACGGATATAAAAAGTAACTTTTATGTCACCATCTGAACAAAATTCTACAATAAAACACATACACACACAAAATCATTGACCTAATCTCTTATTAAAATATGCTGACCGCAACGCGTATTTAAAATGTACTTTATAGTTCATTTTTGAAAGGAACAATCAATTAGTAGTTTGCTACCGAATACAACTAAAATATGGCAGTAAGGCGTGCGGAATATTTGTTATTCCACAAATGTACGCTTAATGCGTCATGTCAGTCATTACTCTCTCTCGGTCAAGTAGAAGTGTTACAGCTGTGTTGTTCTTATTGCGAGCTATTGATGTTCTTTTTTTAATATTCCACCATATGTACATCCCTTGAAACAGCGAAGATAAGTTATTTTTCGTCCGCTTGGAACGACTTCTAAGGATCGAGCGGGCTTCGAGATATGCGCAGTAAAACTTTCGGAAAGAATGCACTATTATACTTTTTCAACGAACCGACGTTTTTTACACTGAAGCGCAAAAGTAAATGGAACGCCCATGTATTTCGTCGCGCACTTTGGGAATGAATCATTCGAAACTGGCATCATCGCCAAAATTAGTTCCAAGTGGATACGCCTTGCGAACTCCCAGGCGACAATTCGTGAATTTCAAGATGTGCCGTAAGGCAATTGGGAAGATAATTACTGTATTTTGCTAATTATTTGATTATGCATTTCGATTTCTCGTGCAAGTAATGTGCGCCTTTTTGAGTAATCCAGCTCAATGGCTATAAACGTGTTAATTGCCACAGGCGATTTTTTAAAATTTTTGTATGGCCTAAAAACAACACAATCTACAACTACACGGTGATGAAGAAACAGAAATAAAAGCGAAGCATTAACAGGATCGATCGCCGGGACTCTCCATACGTCCGACAGGGTAACCCTCATCACAGCTTCAATAATATTTACAGAAATTAGATGTCCAATTGCCGGTTTCGAAGACGTATTCACAGCACCACATGCAGCCTGGTGGTCTACCTAATAGCCACAGACGCATTTTAATGCTTTAGTATTCTTACGGCACTTCACGCACATTCCAAGGGGATATCTATCTATCTGTCTATCTACCTATCTATCTACTTAACCGTTTTTCCGCCTACCTGGGCACACTCGGTAGCCCGCGGCGAACAGGTGGCGCATCGAGCTGCTGTGCTGAGGAAAAAGGATTCAAAACTAATCTGCGGCTACCTTTGGTCACTGAGTACGTGGTAATTATATACGCATGCGTTGACCTTCACTGTAAACGCGGGACTGGGTAGGTACCGCTGTTCACTGAAACTCTTTGATGCGAACTTGGGTCACTGCGCATGTACTAGTACGTGTCTGTCGCTCTCAATGAACGTCTCTGACGCCAACTTGTGTCACTAGTTATGTGCCATTGGGAATGTGCCGCTCTACAATGACGAAAAAGATCGCTTAAATTACGCCGATGCTGACTGGAAACGAACCAAAGTCACAAGGTCTGCTTCAGCACAGCAACCCGATGCTTTAGTAGGAAGCGCCACAATTGCCCTGGGTATGTGCCCCTTTTCAATGAGCTACTTTCACGCCAACGCTTTAGCAAGCTGCGCCACGAACGCACTGAGTATGTGCCACTCTTCAATGAAACTCTCGCCAACTCGGATCACTGAGCACGTGCCACTAGTTGTGCGGCGAGAGAACAATTCCCAGCGTTAGCAGGCAGCGGTGCGCCACGCTTCCGGTCTCGGAGGCCGCACACATACTTCTCGGCAGCGCCTTTAGATGGCGCCGCGTGTCCAGAAAGGCGCGCGAGAGAGGAGCCCGGTTGCCGCATGGCGCGTTTCTAAGCGTTCGCAAACACCTGTGCGCCATGCATTTCGGAGTCCACACGCAGGCTTGGCGGTGGCGGCGCTAGGTGACGCTGCGTCTTCTTAGAGAATATTTAAAATGGAGCATTCTTTGCCTATTCTCCGAGGTTTGGCGTCCGCTGTGTCGTTACCGCGTATGCTGGTGGATGTGCTATACTATATAAAGCTCATACAACTTGGGTCACTGAGTATGTGCAAATGGCTATGTCCTACTGGTGTGTGCCAGAAGGGAGGATAATGTGAGCCCCAAAAGACAACATGGGCCACTGAATACGTGCCACTGGGTATGTGGCCACTTACCCGAATAGACAAGCAAGACAAGAGGCAAAGTGCGGCCGAGTCGGCAACAGATGTGAAGTGAAAACGCCGGCAATAGAAGCAGCCGAGGGGGGAGAAAGAATCGAAGTGAACAAACGAGTACCTGAGCGTGGATTGAACGAGGAGCGTTGACCTACATTGAAGAAGTCGGTTAATGAGAAGTGCGTAAATGTGCATTATATTTGTGTCATTTTGTACAAACATTTCTGCCGGTAGCGTTTCGTTTTGCATAATATTTACACTTAACATTTGTGCGAACATGAACGAAAGCGCCGCTTAACCCCGATGTATGTGCGTGTGTGTGTGTGTGTGCATGTGTGTGTGTGTGTGTGTGTGTGTGTGTGTGTGTGTGTGTGTGTGTGTGTGTGTGTGTGTGTGTGTGTGTGTGTGTGTGTGTGTGTGTGTGTGTGTGTGTTATTTACATCACAGTTGCGCAACACAAAGACACAAAACTGAAGCGTCTAAAGAAAATGGCTGTGGCTTAGCTAAGGTTAAGCCCAGGATGCGAAGCATACTAGCCTCTATTTTAGTTGTTGAACCACTGTTTAGCCTGGTGAACTGCTGTTGCTTGGCTATATTTGGTTCGGCTAGACGAAGAAACAACTCATGCAGGCGAGCGCACGAGCTGAGACCCGGCTATGTAGCTACGCGGCCGCAAGCGAGCGCACGAGGCTTTTGCAGCTGTTATGACGTCATATGGTAGCTACGCGGCCGCGCGCGACGCAGCAGGGAAGAGCGTGGTTGTGCGGCTAGTATGCTTCGCATAAAACTCTGGCAAACAAAGAAGCGTGGAGCAGTGGAAGCCACACAGTGCAATGCACTTGAGCTCATTCGTCTCTGAAGTGAGACCTTGTCGAATGAGGGGTTCCGCCTGTCAATCATGCGGATCGTCCATCATAGGTTCAATCTTAGTAGCATAAATAAACTACCTAGCACACTATTGATGTCTTCTTTGTCACAGGAGACACAGGGTACCATGTGACGGGATGAACAGTTCTTTGATAGCTCGCTGTAAGATGTCCAAAAAATTAAATTCGTGAGGACAAAGAATGAAAGAGTGCCCTACAGTCTCGGGTTAGTTGAACAGTCAACAGTTCACATTTCAGGCCATAGAAGCACGCACCCCCTCTTATTCTTTTTCTCTCGTCTATCGTATCCCTTTTCCCCTCCTCCGTTACAAAGTAGGCAACAGAAGATATTCTCTGGTTAACGTTCCTGCCTTTTCTTTGCCTTTCTGTATCTCTCTCGACACAAAAGAACCAGTTCTCCGATACAAGCCAGTGCTTTCTGACGCTTGGCGCTTGTGTCGCGTAACAACTATCATAACAGTGGAAACGGCCTCAGTTCCCCCAGAAGCAGGCATTGCGTATACTGTACAGTGGCGCGAAGTGCCTGCGAATGTTTCGTCGTTCTCAATATACGCTAACGTACCGTCCTTTGCGCTCCACGTGGTATTAGGCGCTACCTCAATCTAGGGAGCCTTCATATACACATACACACTCAAGCGTTGTTTCGTAGCAGTGCGTACACGTACATATGACGGCTCGCCACCTCGATGCCAGCCTCCGCGATGCGCCCGCTAGTTAAGCGCGACGCGCTTGTGTTTTCTCGTTCTCTTTGCGCTGATGTGTTGATCGCTGTACTCGAGATGGCATTAGGCGTTCTACTACCCGTGGCGGTGGGGAGGTCCGCGCCGCAAGTGGGCTGTAAGGGACCGGGCGGTTAGAGAGTATGCGCATATGTGTTTCTGGCGGCCGCTTAGCCAGTCCCGACAGCGGAAGATAAGCGTATACAGACAAAGCGAAACGTTCAAACATTTCACCACATGCGTTGCGCGGCATATCCTTCCCATTGACATGAAATCCCACAACGCGTGGAATCTGTGTAAGATTATTTATTTATTTATCTATTTATTTATTTATGTTTTGCTTATATGACACGCTCTGCACTCTGTTGCAGAAACTGATCTAAAGAGTTTGAGCAGGATTGGGCCTACACTATCTAGTATGAAACGCCATGTTGCGCCGAAAGCAACGAATTGGATTCAACGGAGCGTCTCATCTGGTCTTGCCAGCGCTCGAGTGCTAGAACACACGGATAAGAGGATTCTTTAGAGAAAAAAATTATTACGTCAAGGACGAATTTTGACGTGTTCTCCCGACGGCTTGAGTCGATGAGCATATGTCGGAGTCCGGACATATGAACATATGTTGGAGTCAGGCTGTTTTCTGATGACTGCCTTCTCTTTCGCCGCGTGAAACGTGCTTCAGACCAAGTCCTGCTGAACGAAGCACTGATAACGCATGAAAAGTGTTCTGACGAATCTAATAATAATAATATATGGGGTTTTACGTGCCAAAACCACTTTCTGATTATGAGGCACGCCGTAGTGGGGGACTCCGGAAATTTGGACCACCTGGGGTTCTTTAACGTGCACCTAAATCTAAGTACACGGGTGTTTTCGCATTTCGCCCCCATCGAAATGCGGCCGCCGTGGCCGGGATTCGATCCCGCGACCTCGTGCTCAGCAGCCTAACACCATAGCCACTGAGCAACCACGGCGGGTAACTGACGAATCTGCTGCCAAACATTATTCTAGATAAAACAGCGTGCATTAGCATCACAAACAGCAAAGCACCTTTAATTTATACTTACGTTCTACGATACACATCAAACTTGGGCTGTCCAGAGAGCCCACGATGCGGCGGTTAGGCTCGGCCTACCAGTCCCCACGTGGGAGCGGCCCGCAGCTCTGCCCTAGGGCAAAGCGTCTCAGGACCTTGCTATTAAAGTTCTTTGTCTGTCTGTCTGTTCTACGATATATTGAAATTAAACGTGCTACTCATTAAAGTGCCTCGGTGTAACAATTAATAACAATCTAAATTGGGTTAAGCACATATAAAACATCACTGGATCCGCTCGGAAGAAACTTGGTCCGATAAAAAGCAAATTAAAGGATGGCACAACTGATGTGAAGATAATGGCGTATAAAGCAATTGTTTTACCGACTTTGGAGTATGCTGGCATAGTCTGGGACCACCATACACAAAAACACATTAAAATATTTTACGAATTCAAAAATTCCTGGTTTGAACCCGCGAACACGGGTACTCAGCAGCTGAACACCATATTGTCACGCATACATCATATTACTTATCGACGGTGAATGTTTTTCACCGTATTATCACTGTAATAAATTTGCTTGCTCCAGACACACACCTACCCTAGCCCCGCTATCTTACACCACTGCTATCCGCGTTTGTACCCAACAGACGCGTGTAAAACATGCGGACGCAGAGCAACGCTGCGACACATGCTCTGGGAGTGTACCGGCAACAACGGTAATCAAAGCAGCTCCGTTGGCGACGCGTCCATAATCGCGGCTGTTGCCAGAGTAGAAGGCTCGAGCTCCGTTCTTCCCGACGCCGCCCCGGATGCGGGAGCCGCCGGGGACCTTCTCCGTAGGCGTCGCCGCCGCTGGGAGGCGGCTATCAGAAGTTCAGAGCTGGCAGACCAGCTCTGGGCCGTCCGGCAAGCCGAAGATGCCGCTCGAGTCCAAGAACTTCGAGCCGTCACCTGAGGCCACCACATCAAGAACTGCCGGACTATTCTTTACTAAAGTTTCTTCTTCTTCTTCTTCTTCTTCGGGCCAAGACGCGCCTACTGCATCCCAAAATTTCTTTATTTTGTCGCCTATTCTGTAGCGAAATGGTATTGGGTAATAAATTGAACTTGCGAAGGGAATACATTACCTAATATATGTGAGCACCGGTGAATACCTTGGAATGTACGGTGAGACATGCATGTAAATAGAGGGCGAATCTAACCCGCGAGGTTGATTTCGACGACCGATGACTGTGCTCAGCGTCGACCTTGTGCTTTGAGCGTTGCTAATTTTCCTCTGGGTACAAATTCGCCCAGAAAGAGAGTTAAATTCTTAACTCGCACTTTGGGGCAAGTGTTTGCTTCTTCACTGTCACTGAAACGTGACAAAATTCACTAAACAACCGCGGCGTTTCTTTCTTTCTTTTTGTCTTCTACGTCTCCATCACTCACGTCCCACGAAACGGCACATACAAGCACATACAAAGAACGAATGCCCGCCGGCGTTCCCCGAGCAACAGAAACAACGGAAAGTCTTTTTGGACACCCGCGCCTCCGGCACCCCCGCCGCGACCGTTTCCTTCCAATGTTTCTCCTTACATATCTTCCCTCCCCCATCACGACGACCGCGTGAGTCGGAGTCGGATGGAGAGGAGGAGGCGCCCGCTCCCCTTTCCACTCCGGCGCCCCGGCTCCGCAGCCGCGGTCTCACAGAGCAGTCGGGCCCGGGCGGGACGCCGGAGCGGACGCTCGACCCGCGTGCGTTCGTCTTCTCCCCAAGCCTCGCGCGCACTCCGCACACACGCCCGCATGCCCGCATGTCGTAAAGCGAGGCCTCCACCGACGCGGTGCCAAGCGCAATGCCGCGTCCCTGTTCGGCGAAGGAGAAATGCTAGTCGAGTGCGGACATGGAATAACGACACGAAGACGGTCTCGGGCGACGCCGAATAGTAGTACCCCGGTGATGTGAATGGATGCCAGTGGCGACGGAACCACCGACAACGGGCCTTGTGGTTCCTGAAGACAGCGTCTATACTCCGCTTATAGGTAGGAGCGTGCTTTCTCTTCTTCGTGGGGCTAGGGAGAACAACGGTATCTCGGGTTTACGCGAAGACCTGAATCTTCCAGGCGGGATGCAGCACGTGAGTCGTGCGCGGGGTAAGCTGGAGACTGGCGTCGACCTCAGAAATGCTGCTGATGCTTACGTGAAGTGCAGGATAACACAAAGGCTAAAGAGTAGCCAGAATTAGGATACTTGGCGATTAGGCGAATCAATTGGCTCGTGAGTACATGGTTAGTTAATATAAGTGGTTGAATTATAGTGGAGCGAGCGTTTACGCTTAGTGTTGTTGCCGCTATCTTCTAGGGGATGGTTATTAGCGCTCAAGTAAGCTGCCTCGAAAATCAGCAATTTATCGAGCGGGGGGTGATAGTTTTCGTTCACCACGGAAGCAAAATAAGCAGCTGCTTTGCTCCTTGTCAGAATGACCGTCAGCGGAAGGCTGACTGATGTCTTAATAGACTCCGGCGCGTCAGTCTTCTTGCAATACGTTAGTGATGCCAATCGCTACAATCGATTAATCAGTCAATTGATCCATCAAAGGCTGGCCATTAATCCAGGCAGAAATCTTAATCATCGCCCTGCCTAAATCTGAACTAAAGCATTCACAGCCGCCAGAGGTTGAAAGACAAATCATGCAATACCTGCACGGGCATACCGTTCATTTTGTTCCCATTACGCGACGAGCTGTGAAAAGGCCGATAGTCTTTGCAAGGCTCAGCGGTTCGAACTAATAGTATCTCAGCCGGTACTCACACACCATTTCATACGGTAAACCGCTCCGCGTGATCAAGCATCGGCCAATCGCGGTTGCGAACATGCCATTAGTGAAGGCTACCGACCAATGACGAGCAGCTCCAAAGAACGAAAATGTATGTGAATTTTGACATCGAAATAGTTGCTCTTCGTCAAAGAGGAAATGCAAATGTCAACGACAAGAAAGTCAGTATGGAAGAGGCAGACGATAGATGGTGGTGGTGTTGTTGCAGCAGGCGGGGTTATCCTGGCATACATAACCGGCAAGGTGGAGGATAGAATCGGGAGAAAGAAGACCATGCATTGTTAAAAGGACTTAACATCAGGCGCGCCTGTCCAGCCATGATAGCGGCAAGTGCGGGAAAGCGCGGAAGCGGTACTGAATGAAAAGTAAGTCATACAGAACAAAACTATTTGCTCCGTTCACATCATGATCATCATTTATTCATGATTAATTTTCGCTTAACGGTTGCAAGAGGAGCAATACATAAAATGGGAGGGGCAATTATTAATAACAGACAATGGTCGTTTATACGATCAGAAAAAAATACCAACATGACAAAAGAAACTAGTATATGGATATAAGAGCAATAAAGTAACAGACGTATTACATACAACAAAATTTGGTAAATAAACGCAGAGTTACGCAACAATAAGTATAACGAGTAAAAGGAACATAAGCTCAAACATCAATAACATCAACACGTAGCGCGCACGCAGAATTAGGCACATTCTGTTAATGCAACACGTATACACTCAAACGTATACATTGAGTCTTTGGCAAACGTTTTGAAATCACTACGTGGGTGACTACATAAAGTTCACTTGCATCGGTAAATGTGTATAAGATATAATTGCATTGAAAACAGAAACGAGAAGCAAATTTTACAGTGAATATTTTAAACACATAAATCGCATGACTCATTCCATAGTACCGAAATGCAAGAAAAATTTACACATTTCACTGCGACATAACGAAACACCGCGCACACTAAGAAATAGAACACATTGTAAAAGCTGCGCTACATAGGATGCGGTCTAAGTTGCTTCAGTGTAAAACACTCTATATCTAATTTGTGTTCATTTAAGTTGTCTAATAGTGTAGAGATGCATGACGCATCATAAGCTATCCTAACCGTATTTAGTTTTGTTGGGATGCACTTTCTAATATTTTAAGTATGAATATTCTAAATACGATTTCCGAGGTACGAATATGCCGGCGTTCACATGTGGTAAGGCCCGCGGCGCAGGGAGCCACACTTCCGCATGACTACGCATTCCCGAGTAGCTGACGCCAACTTCATCTCGTAGTGCTATGGCAGTCTAAAATGTTTCCCAGGAAATAGCCTCTCGTTGCCTCACATAATCAACAGTGGTCCAATAAGGAAAGTCGCTGGAGCAAACGTTCGGGCAACGGGACGTGTCACCGTCGTAACTTCGACTCCAGCGACATCTCTTGTTCGACTGTGTCGATCCTCTTCTTGTGAAAAGTTTAGTCTTGTTTGATTGTGCGTCACGCGAGCGTCGCGATACGCTCATTTTTACTCGGAATATAGTCGGGAACGCTCAACATTGGGATCATCAACGCGTTATCATAGCGGCGATAAGCATACGTCCCGCAAGTCTCCTGCTCTTGGAGTGTCAAGACGGTAAAGCTTCCAGCTTATATATATGCAAGAATGCAGAAGCAAAAATCAGCTAGTCGTTCATATGCTGGCAGTAGTAGCCGATTTATTTAGCGCAGGAATGACGGTTGATTGTGAAGTTGCAGATATGGCACGAGCCCTGACTTCCATATGTAGCTTACGGGTGCACGACACAGATATTACAAAAGCCGGAACGCATATATTTCGAAACGAAATGTACAACCATGTTTCTTAATAGGAGCCTAAAGATACAGCGCCCTTACACGTGTTTTGAAAAAATTCGGCAGAACCCATCTCACGGTGGCTGTCGACGGTAATGAGTTAAGCAACGAATCAATATAGAGACGATGTATTGCCACCGTTGAAACGAGTTATGTATGAGGCGTGTACTGCAACGTCACTCCTCTTTCGCGCTTCCCTAATTGAGTTCTACTGTATATGTCACAAAAGGTAGCACAGTTGCACGTAGGTCTGCCGTCTTGCTCGCTTAAGCATCCATGCTATGCTGGAAAGCCACTCCTTCTGACTGCAGGAGAGGCGCTCGGGCCAGCGGTATAGGTGCGTTCTCGTTCGTTTCACGTCGTTGCTCATAGCAACACTATTGCTTCATATTTAGAATAAGAAATCTTGGGCAAACAACGACTCCCGAAAAAAAAATAAGCGCTACGAGTTCGCTGTGATTTGTATTTTATCGATAATCAAAACGACGAGAATTTTGATTAGATCGAGACAGATCGCGCGTAAGATACGCGCGATCATGAGTTTGACTATAAATATACTATGCTGCCATGCTAGATCTGTTGGGTGCATCTCTGCATATCGACATGTGCAACTCCTTGTATGTTTATGGGCGCCAATTTTCAACGGGTAAAGAATGTTGCGAGAACATCGCTTGGCGCAAGACATGCGTACATGTACCGAAACTGTCCAGAATGTTGATGCCGATTCTACATCGAATCAATTCAGATCAGATTATGTTCTCAACGCGAATGGTGGTGGACATTCTCAAACGTGCTGGAATGTACGAATCTTCTATAAATAGCCAACGCAACCTACCCGTATGTCGGATATTGACGTCCACCGAGTATGCTCGCCGCGTATTTGTCACTTGTTTTTTTGTGGTGTAAGTTCGCCACGTGAAGTTATATGGGTGTCATACGGTGCACTTTCTATCGCGATTGGCTTCTTTGCGCAAGCTGCAGGAAGGAGTCAATTGCGGTCCAGAATATCGATCCCGATCAAGTATACTGTCACCATCGAAAGAGCCGTCTGACTCCGGTATTATATTTGTAACTGAGTTTTGGCACTGCCTTGTTCTTTACCGTTATCGCAATGTGACGCAGGCTAGGTAAGCAACCGATTAGGAAATTCTGCAGCATGGCGTCAAGCCGAGTCGTTATAAATGGATTGTTTTTCATCCAATAAACACTCACAGCACCACTATATCTATATTATCTTCATGCTCTACGTGCTGCATGCTACTTTGATCGAGCGGCTTAATTAGCGTGTGAAATAAGAAGTAAATGTATGGGGTCGTTTGAAACCTAAGCAGGCATATATTGTCTATTTTTGCCAAATAAAGTGTTCTGATACATGTGGGCAGCTGGGTGCCGTTCGCGAGTAATCACAATCGTTTGATCATGGGGAGCGACCCAATTTCCTACACGCAGTAGCCACTGAATACGGCGGCGGACGACGGAGACGGATCTTTCATGTGGAATCGAGAATAATGCCTTGCCATGTTCTGCCGAGTTTAACCAATTCGGTGCTACGCAGCAAACTGCTCAGTGGCGCTGGAAAGCACCGACCGACCTTTAAAAAGATCGCAACAGCGAAGCAGCAGCAACGGACAGTACAGGTTCAAAAAACACGCACGATCCCGCTTCACTGCCAGCTGACCAGACTGCGAAATGGCGGTGCGGCCACTCTCAGTGTCTCGCCGGCACGCGTCACAAATACTTCCCGACTGCGAACTGGCGGTTCGGCCAGCGTCAGCGGCGCAGCCGTCAAGTTGGCTTTCTTACAAGGAGGCTGCTTTCTGCGCATCGGACTACGTCTGGCGAATAGCGGCGCGAGCGGCGAGCTCAATCCGGCGCGCAACTCTTGCTCCGTAGAGTAAGCCTATACACTAACTCTATTTCCTGAGAACACTCGGCGCCATCTGGCGCCGCCGCCGCGAAGCCTGCACGTGACCTCCGGAATGCATGGCGCGCCGGTGCGCGGCGAACGTGTTGAAACGCGTTCAAATGACGAGTTACCAATCTCCGCTTTATGTATATGTATTTTTTTGTATCCTCGATGTTAATATTTCCCCCTACACTAATGTGCCCCACACGGGCGCTGTAGATATTGTAGGCCTCCGAGACGAGAAGCGTGGCGCACCGCTGCCTGCTAACGCTGAGAATTGTTCTCTCGCCCCACAACCAGTGGCACACGCTCAGTGACCCGAATTGGCGACAGCTTCAGTGAAGAGCGGCATATGCCCATCGCATTCACGGCGCGGCTCGTTAAAGCACTGTCGCGAAAGACGTTCTCTGAAGAGCGGCACATAACTACCCAGTGTATTTGTGGCGCAGCCTGCTAAAGAGTTTCGTTGCTGTCCTTGAGGAACCCTTGTGACGGGGGTTCGATTCCGCTCGGCGCGGTAGAAATTTAAGGGGTCTTTTTCGTCGTTGTGGAGCGGCACTTTCCCAGTGGCACATACCTAGCTACCCAAGTTGGCATCAAAGTCGCGCATTGCATTTAAGAGCAGCACATATCTACTGGCACGTACGCAGTAGCCGAAGTTGACATCTTAGAAGTTCACTGAAGATCAGCACAGACCAGTTGGCGCATGCCCCATGTTCCAAGTTGGCGACAAAGAATTTCTTCGAACAGCGATACCTATTTCATCCCGCACCCTAGGTTACTCATGTCGGTATAAAAGAGGTTCGTTGAAGAGCGGCACAGATATACAAATTGCCGCATACTCAGTGACCCAAGTTGTTCTGACGGTTGGTTTCGAACCCTGTTCCGTCAGCACAGCAGTAGGATACGCTACCCATTCGACGACGAACTACCCAGTGACTGAGGTAGGCGGGAAAACGGACAGACAGATAGACAAGAAACTTTAATTGGTCCTAAGGGACTACGTTGTCGTAGTCGCGGGCCGCACCTGCGCCGGGGGCGGAAGACCGTGATCTTCAGCCGGGAAAACGGAGATACAAACATACATAGATAGATAATTCGCTCCTGGAAATTGCGTGAAATACCCTATAAGAATGCTAACGCATTAGAGGCCTAACTCTGTGAGTGAGTGAGTGAGTGAGTGAGTGAGTGAGTGAGTGAGTGAGTGAGTGAGTGAGTGAGTGAGTGAGTGAGTGAGTGAGTGAGTGAGTGAGTGAGTGAGTGAGTGAGTGAGTGAGTGAGTGAGTGAGTGAGTGAGTGAGTGAGTGAGTGAGTGAGTGAGTGAGTGAGTGAGTGAGTGAGTGAGTGAGTGAGTGAGTGACGTAGGGACCGCCAAGCCGAGCTTGACGGCCCGATCGCGGGCACTCTGGACGGCCAGGGTTTGGTCGTTGAGTTCGGGGCTGCCCAAGGGCGCAGCCCACCTATGCTCGATGAAGGAGGAGAGGAGCCGATGGCTTCACACTCCCACAACGAATGATCCAATGTTGCCCTTAGTCCACAGGCAGGGCAGTCCGCACTGGGATACTTTCCGGGTATAGGGCATGAAGAACCGCAAGGTTAGGATAGGCACAGGCTTGTAAAAGTCGAAGGGTCACCACTCGCACCCTGCATAAGGCGCGGTGTGGGAGGGGGAATACCCACCTTGACAGATAGAACCTCATTGAACGTGAGCAAGGGAACAAGGGGAACTGCTGAGGCGGCGCGGTCAGTGAGTCCTCGCGCGGCCTCGTGCGCGCCCTCGTTGGGGTTAGAGGGAGAACCCTCAGTCGACCCCAAGTGAGCGGAAAATCAAGTGAGAGAATGCGGAGTGATACTTTTGCATAACTCTGTGGTCATTTTTTTTTTCAACCACCATCCATATTCCGGAACGGCAATCGCTTTCCTACAGAAAGCAAGCGATGCCTGGTACACTTACTCGAAATAATCTCCGGAATTTGGTCACCTCGACAAAGACTCGTCCTTAACATTGCGCATTCAGTCGTTGTCGCATTCCTGCTAATCTGTTAGGTAGTAGCGGAGCGAACAGGCTTTTTGAAGCAATAATTGGCGACTTGCACCTCGACAGTTTTCTTTAACTGTAAAGCTAGCTTTCCCGCAAGATACTCTGCCAGCTGATGGCGTAACCATATGAGTACAATTTGAGCGTTTCACGAGAGGAAAACTGTCGATATGGCTCGCGTAATCAAACCACATGCAATAGCCAAATGCTAGCACGCACAGTTTGCACACCGTGTTCATTTGAACGAAAATCGGTGCCGTCATTAGTTGGGCAAATATTTAACGTGCCCAAGCGAAGTTGAGAAATAGAAGAAAGAGGACAAACCACTTCGCGTGAGCTCAAACCGCTGTTGGAGAAGCTAAATATAATACCAAACCTGAGACATCACTCACTCCTAATGATGTTTGGAGATCTCATTTCTAACAGCGAAGACGTCAAGCGTGTTTGCCCCCTAAAGCAACAATATAGACCAGCTCGGCTGGCCGAAGCTCTCTGAAACGTACGTGATAAGAGTGTGCCGAAACTAATGGAAGTTCGCCAACGTAAATGGAATCCACTAGGCCGAGTTCCTTGCGTTTCGTTTGTTTGTTTGTTTGTTTGTTTTGTAAGAGATGTCACTTTGTACGCCCAGTCATTAGGCAACCGGTTAACCGGCAGACTTCTACGATACCAGCTACATGCGCGTTCGTTCCTTCCTAATGTCCTGACATTCTAGCACACCTTCTATTTTTATTTTTCGCAGAGCACACGTGTATCCTGTATTCGCTTCGTATTTGAAAGCTTTGAGATAACAAAAAAGGCGAGTTGATTCGCGTAATGAACACCTGGATGCATTAGGGACATCCATTCATACAGCACACACATAAAAATTGACATACAGAGAAAAAATGCTCTGTGATGCGTGCTCTTCTATTTTTGCCTCTCTCCGTCACTCCGCGTGATCAATCTTGATGCATGAACTACTGTTGCGTAATATCAAATCTTGGTGAAATTCGCTCGCAACTGAATGCGACCATGCTTTACGCTGGAAATGAGGGGAGAAAAGAGCACTCGCCCTGGTGGCATAGTGCCCCTGGCGTTGCGCTGCTAAGTCTTTGGGCTCCCGATCAAATCGCGGGCTCGACGGCCGCATTTGCGTGGGGGCAAAATGCAAAAGTGCCCGTGTACTATGCATTGGGTGCACGTGAAAGAATCGCAAATGGTCGAAACTATTCTAGAGTCCCCCTCCACGGTGTTCCTCATGATCATATTGTTCATTTGGCCACGTAAAACCCCAGGTTCTTTTTTTGTTTTCATTTCAGTGGCGATTTAGCGGTAAACGCGAAGGAAATGCGTTAGCATTACGTCGCGCCTCTTTGACGTACCGGATACATTACCTAAACCGCATTCACAACATTGCAAAGTGTTGTTCAAGAACACCTGCCAGACGTCGAGACATCCGGCCGCAGGTGGGATACGAACCCACGTCTTCGCATTACGCGTGCGTTGCCCTTAGTAATTGAGGTATACCGCGGCGCCGTTTTCCAGTCCACTTTCTGGGGTATCTATGTTTATCTACTAGAACTAACCCTGGGAGAGTTAGGCCAGCGTGATCACTGTTTGTTGACTTCTTATGATATGACTAACAAATATCTGGCCCCTCGGTTGCCTCTCTCCTCGTTCAGGCTGAGGCTGAGGTAGCATGACCTATGTCACATAAAAGCTAATGAAATTGGCGCACAGTAGCACTCGGCTCGAAAATATTTTCACGTACAGAGATCGCAAAAATGAAAAAAGAAGAAAGAAAATGACGCGAGTTGTACAGACTGAGTTTTCGACGCCTTCGGCGCGGCGGGGATCCTAGATGAACAAAAAAATATGTATAAGACAACAAACACGAACAGTGGATGCCGCGCTAGTTATTTTTCTCTCGCCAGTGTAAGTATCGTGTTCGACGCGCCTCTTGAATATTCATGAGGCGGGCCGAAAGAGAAAAGCGTCCCAAGAAACAGGTCGCCCCTCTCTTCCTCCTCGTACGAGGGGGCGGCATAAAAGAGTGGGCGAAGCGCCTTTCTCTGTCGGCGACGGCTCGCTTGTTGTTCGATGCGAGGGGAAGTGCTACGGCTATAGACCCTGCACGGTCGCAAGGCCTCGTCAACAGATCGATGCACGAGAACAGCGCCGCCGGCCACTCCATCATAGAGCGAACGCCAGCCAACCGTATACACGCGCTCTCGCAAGTCCGGTGTCGTCAAGCCGTCGGGGTCCGCTTCACACCTAAACCTCCGGGCGGGCATGACCCGCTTTTCCGTGCAATGCTGTACACTGTGGCTGCTTAGGAGTCGAAGATTGGACACTGGGTCCACAGGCATGGTGTGCGGCCAGCGCTGCCACAGTTTACAGCATTGCACAGAAAAGCGGGTCATGCCCGCTTTTCCTGCTTTTTTTCTGTAAGGCCACACACGTCAGCGAACTCACCGCAATTTCCTTCTTTCTTTCCCTCCTCTCTTTCCCTGTTATCTTTGTTTTCCCCTTTCCCATTCCCCCGGTGTAGGGTAGCAAACCGGACGTTATTCTGGGTAACCTCCCTGCCTTCTCCTTATCTCTTTCCCTCCTCCTCCTACACTGTGGCTGGGTCGGGACAAAGGCCGGGCCTAATTCGCGCGCAGTGCATCGGAAGGGGATCAAAGGCCCTCCCACCGAGGGCTCGGCGAATGCCTGCTGGTTCTTGAGGGTCTGCTCGGACTTCGACTGGCAGGCCCTCTCGAAGAAGAAAGAAGGATCTTAAGGAAGAGAGGACTCGTAGCGTGAAGAGTAATATATATGTAGAAGCACGTAGAGCGCCACACAGAGGAAAGATCGAAGTGCCACTCAGAAAGCCGTACAATATGGGTTGCTCGACGACAACGAGAAGGATGACGACCAAGCGCTCGACTACGATATAACGACGACAAAGGTCAAAAAGAAAAAAAAAGAAAAGAAATGGCGGCTCGATGACGTTGTCCGCACAGTACCACAGTAGCCGCAGGCCATGGGGTCAAAACCTGTGTGGGAACAGATCAATTTACTTTAATACGTTCTACTTAGGAGTCGTTGGCAACTTCAAACAGTGGTGGCATGCTGTTTTCCACATAGAACAAATACATAGATATACTAAGAATGAAATAACGAGCCGACACTGAGCAATATAACGGTAACAAGAACGAAAAAAAATTTTTTTCTTTCTGCCGGCTATCTTCTGTTGCCGGCTATCTTATGTTGTTGATGATGATGATATCTACATGAGATGTCCTTGAGCAGCTATCGCTGTAAGACATCTCTGCGTGAATATAGGAATAAAGACAATAACAATTGTAGTGAGGCTAATAAAAGAATGTGAAAGAATAGCCTCGCCAGTCTGCAATTGCATCACGTGTGCGAGAGAGGTTTGCGACACCCCTGCGACAGGAGAGGGTGGGTTTAGTGGCGAGAACTGCTATAGCCTCCCGCGTCCTCTCTACACCTTGCACCTGCCACCCCCCCCCCTCCTCTCCCCCCTTCAAGCGAATACGACCATTCCCTAAGGTGGTGCGCAGTCAGTAGAAATGCGCACACTCGCCACACAGCATGTATTGGATGAAAAAAAAAGTTAAGCCCCACTTAACCTTTAGGAACTGCTTTTACCATTGCGCATTAGTCGCCTTCAAGAGAGAACCTCAAGGGGAGCGATGTCATGGCGTGAAGAAGAAGAATTCTGGCTCTTACAACTGCGCAGCGATATAATCAACATGAGAATCTGCTGCGCATCCGAGATGCACACCTAAAGAGACTAGGGTCATTGAGAATTAGATCGCCTTGGCAGCGCGAGACTGACATCACAACGTGACCTCAAGTGGGACCAGTTCTGCCTATAAAACTGCCGCTTTTTTTTTCAATCCTTAACCTTTCATGGTCGGCGAGTTTCGCCGTCCCTCCTTCTTCCGCTCTCTCACTCAGTCTCTCACGAATTTTTATGCAGCTAGCAATAATTACGCTTCTGCGTGAAGAGAGTTCCAAGCTGAGCGATCACTGGGTGTTGGCAATTCACAGGGAGAAATCACACGAGTAACATCCCAAACAACGTGTTATCACCTGGCCACAAATAGTGGAACCTTGAGTCAGCCTTCTCGCCTATAACCTCATCAAAATAGAGAGAGAGAGCAATATTTTGAAAAGATGGCTCGAGGTCCACTTGTAGAAATGAGCAAGCGGAAAGGGAATCGGGCTGCGTGTGACTCACTGAAAATTTCAAATGCAAACCTCTATAGCATACATACTAGCATGTGGCTGTACCCAGTCCTCAAATCATGCGTGCACTAATACTTGTATCAAAACAGTTAAAGATTTGTTCAGCAGCGGTATAGGCAAATTAGAACACTACATGCTACGTGTACCTGATGTTGGACGCAATGTACGAAAAAAATAGCACACACGAGGACACAGCGAAGAGCTTCTTAAGCGCCGCAATAAATTCATTCGTCACAAAAGCACAATTGTGGTAGCATAGCCTGCCGTCAAACTCACACTTAAAGCGAATGCGTGTGGTTGATATGTGCCTGTAACAAATAGCATTCGCACTTTGTGCCTTGGCACTGAAGAATCTACAAAGTGAAGTAGACCACGCAAGCTAGACTGTTGATGGGGAAATTTGAACTTCTCATCTCTCTCTCTCTCTCTTTCTCTTTCTCTATGGTCTTAAGAACTGCAGAATCCTTAGAGAAGGTTTCTCTGGCGTATTGTGTAGGGTGTGAAGATATATATCACGCACACACGGGAAGAAAGGCAAACGAGAAAATCTCAAAAATAGGCTGACCGCATGACGCCTCAAGAGGCACAACGCCTATAGCTTTCTTTGTAGAGGCCGCCTACGTTCGAGGGGTTCGAAGTCAGTAGTGTTGTTGCTTCGAATGTGGGGTCTGACGTCCGACCCCTTTAGAAGACCATCAGAGAGGTTCCTCTGTCTGCCTCTTCCTGCCCTTGCCGTTATTGATCGAAACCACTTTTCGCTGCAGAGTCATTCATCTTCCCTAGATTGTCGCTCCCAGGAGATATCTTCTTCTTTATACATATATATATATATGTTGCTCTCCTTTTTTGTGACCTCTCCTTGTTTGTTTGTTTGTTTGCTTGGTTGCTTTTCTGTTTGTTTTTCTTGTTTGTTTGTTTGTTTTGTTACCTTCCGTGTACATATACCAATGCACATTATGTTTTTGTGCTCTTAGCGTATTTGGTTTCACGCCGGAACAGTCGCGATCGTTCTTCATCGCCAGTCAGTTAGCGTGGCTCGCGTTAATGGTGCTGCGCTTCGCCATCGTTAACCGATTTGTTGGCAGTTAATGGTTGGCTTGAAACTCCGAAAAAAGTTATACGCGTACGCTTACACCAAAAAAAAAAAGGAGAAGCTCATTAGTTCATTACTACAGCCTAGTTAATGGGATGGGAGAAAGTTCAGCCTAAGCGGTATTTAGATTAAGCTGAAGGATGCTAAAGTTATCCCGGAATGGCGATAAGACTAAAGACAGAGCTAAATGCGAACCAGTCAGCGATAAAGGAAATAAAAAACGCAAGTTGTGTTGTTGTCCTCATCTTTCCTGCGTGACGTACTTTGTTATTCGTAACATTGTTTTGTGTTATATCTTGCATCGCTTACAAGAACTTAGTTTGTCAATTGATTGACGTCAAGGCTGTTCGAGTCGCGAAATTTCTGAGCATAAACGAATACCAACATTCGCGAAAGACTACCTTCGAATATCGAACATTTTCAACGTGCAAACAAATTGAAATATATAGGTTGTGGTGTAAAATAAATAGAAAAGGAAAACAAAATAAAACAAAATGATGCTTGTGTACTTACGCCATTTTATACATTTAATGTCGTTAAAAATCACTTTTCAGGTTAGTAGAATTGCTTGTAAACGAAAGTCGATCGTATCTTGTGCACCATAGAACGACAGTAATGAAGCAAAAGGACAGCACGGGGGTGCACGCACTCTGGTATAGTGTTGTGCTTGCTGAAGGGTCTAACTATGCACACCACTATACATCGCCTCACATCGTTTTAAAAGAACATTAACTTGGTGAAATTGGCCTAAGTAGTTGCAACATGTTCGTAGGCTTCGCATAAGGCGAGTAACTGGAAACTACGGTACAGAAGTGGATCTCCTTCATGCGTTGGCTCGGGAACTAGTGCGCATGCGCGACAGCCGCGGTTCTCCTGCAGTAGATCGAAACACACGACAGAGTCTGCACCTTGCATAGGTCTTTCTTTAAGTGCTGCAACTGTTGTATACGTTACAGTATCACGTACAGAAAAGTGTATATGACAAATTCAAACGTCATTACGACTGCTTTCACTCCGGGTCACGGCCACCATGTATGACTTGCTGGAAATAAACATACTACTATACTACTATACTACTAATACTACATACTCGAATCGCAAAAGCTATTTGAGTAGTATTAAACGTTTCGAATATTCACACACTTCTAGAAGGTATATATATATATATATATATATATATATATAGATTATGTACTGTTATATACAAGTCCATAGAGAGCACTGTAAATCTGTATTAGACCGCAACTTCAACGGCTAGCGCCTTTATAAATTACGATTCAGGCCAAAACCACGATCTGATTACGACGCATGCCGTAATGGGGGACCCCGGATTAATTTTGACCACCTGGGTTTCTTAACGCGCACATAAATCTAAGTACACGGGTGTTTTTGCATTTCACCCCAATAGAAATGCGGCCGCCGTGACCGGGATTTGATCCCGCGACCTCGTGCTTACGTACGATGGTACGATGTTGCAGGCTCGTCGCTCAGAAAGTGCGACTGATTTAACCAGTAATCTAGTTTACACACACACACACACACACACACACACACACACACACACACACACACACACACACACACACACACACACACACACACACACACACACACACACACACACACACACACACACACACACACACACACACACACACACACACACACACACACACACACACACACACACACACACACACACACACACACACACACACACACACACACACACACACACACACACACACACACACACACACACACACACACACACACACACACACACACACACACACACACACACACACACACACACACACACACACACACACACACACACACACACACACACACACACACACACACACACACACACACACACACACACACACACACACACACACACACACACACACACACACACACACACACACACACACACACACACACACACACACACACACACACACACACACACACACACACACACACACACACACACACACACACACACACACACACACACACACACACACACACACACACACACACACACACACACACACACACACACACACACACACACACACACACACACACACACACACACACACACACACACACACACACACACACACACACACACACACACACACACACACACACACACACACACACACACACACACACACACACACACACACACACACACACACACACACACACACACACACACACACACACACACACACACACACACACACACACACACACACACACACACACACACACACACACACACACACACACACACGCGCGCGCGCGCGCGCGCGCGCGCGCGCGCGCACGCACGCACGCACGCACACACACACACACGCACGCACGCACACACACGAGTACACGCGCACACAAGCCCACGTGCTTACACAATGTACAGCGCTAAACCAAGCGCAAGAAGTGCAACACTTCGCAAGTTATGTCGGTCGTAGAAAGAAAGGGAAGTGCATTGAAGAGCGCATAGCAAGACTGTCATTGCAAAAGTGCGAAACAAGGTGAGGCAGCGGCGGCTGTCGCGCCCATGTACGCCTCTGCAGCCACGGCGTCGCCACAGCTTTCATAAATAACGCAAACGCCCCCCAAAAAAGGTACGCGAACGGCAGGAAGGACGTTGCCAGCGTTGTTCCATTTGCATTCACGCAGAGTTCGGCCCGCTTCCCGAGGCGTCGCGCAGGTCAAAGAGAAAAACGCCGGAGGAAACGGCGCGCTGAGTAGGCGCTCGAGTTTAAAGCGCCGTACAGAAGAGACGAGGGTGGGATGGGGCAATGAGGTGGGCACTTGCTTATTTATTTGTTTCTCTTTTTGTCGGTGCCGGGGAGCCCCCATGCTGCTATAATAATCCCTGCTTCCTCCGGGTCTCGCAGGAAGCCGGGAAACGTGTCGCAGCTTTTACGTACAGGAGGCGGCGGCTAGCCGCCTATCGATCGAAAGCAAGGAAATGGCAACAAAAAAAAAGAAAGGACCTGCAGCGTCAGCGCCCAAAGCTCGTGGCCCCTATATGGGAGTCCGCAACTTTTTTTAATCGGGATCAGCGAAAACGCTGATTCCGCCGAACGACGACCTTTTTTTTTCTGAACAAAAGACGACGCTGCTGTTTCTTTCTTTAGAAAAGTATGGGCTCGTGCGGCAGCTTCCCCCAGCCAGTTACACCATCAGAAAGAAAGAGAAGAGATGGTGATAAAATAACGAATAAAAAAAGAAACAAAGAAATCACTTTGAGACGCGTGATTCTTGTAATCATCCATTCATCTGGTCTGACTTCACAATTATACTCTAGCCACTTGTTCCCATTCCTGCCATATCAGTTTCTTCATTCATTCTTACAATTACTATAGGTGCACATAACGATGTGATTCTTGGGACATCTCCAATTATGGGCACGTGTCATGTTTTGAAGAATCAGCGTCATCATACCATCATTACCATCATCATCGTCGTCATTCTTGTAATGAATTGCGCTTCCTATAACAATAATTTATTTAGTGGCATTTAAGCCACTCAAATTTTAATTTCTTTATTTTATTGGCTGAGAGTTAATGACATCACTTCAAAACATTCAATTGCAGGAATTAGGTCTCGTTATCTTACACGTCATATAGCAACTAAATGTATGTGACTTCATTGCTACCCAGGTTTAATTCAGTAATTGGCACATGCGACTTATGGCAAATAATTAAAGAGGTAATTAGAATATATTTTAATTAACTGACTAAACACTGCCATACGCCATGCAAGTAATTCCGGCAGCTTCAAGTAAACCACCAAAAGAAGGTTTCGATATCTACCACGAATTCTTTTAAAAAATTCTTAGAGCCTAGGAAAGGAAAAATAGAGAATAGAACATCTCGTGAGAGATTGACGTTTTGTTCGTGCGCCTGCTATCCTCCTTGTATTGGCACGCACGCAAACACACACGACTGCTAACATAGATATATATTACAAGGTCCTGGCGAAATTAAAACCACAGTGAAAATCAAAACTGTCTTATTCCGAACATTTAGACACACTTTCCCGCTATTTCTCTACATAATCACCACTCCGATTGAGACATTTGTCGTAGCGTGGTACCAACTTTCCTATACCCTCGTCATATAGCCGGCTGTGCTTTCAGCCAATTATGTACGATGGTCTGCAGCTTGCTGTCTGAGTCAAACTACTGTACCCCTAGCCAGCGTTTCATGTGAGCAAAGAGATTGTAATCAGAGAGAGCCAAGTGCGGTCTGCATGGTGGGTGATCAAACACTTCCCATTGAATACGCTGCAGGAGCTTCTTTGTTGCAGATGCACTGTGCGGCCGCGCATTGTCATGAAGAAGGACAATGCCTGATGACAACATTCCTCTTCGCTTGTTCTGAATAGTCTTTCGTATAGGCGTTCAAGAGTCACGCTGCAGGAGGCCCGCAGTGATGGTCGTGCCATGTTCCACGAATTCCACCAAGAGGACAACACCACTGCTGTCCCAGAATGCAATAGCCATACACTTTCTGCTGGAGTAGGCTCGTTTGAACTTCCTTGCTTTCGGGGAATCAGAATTCATCCACTATTTGGATTGCTCATTTGTTTCTTCAATTTCGAAACGCACTCGTGTCTCGTCCTCTGTGAAGATTTTCCTCAAAAAAAAAAAAATCTTCTCCTTCATCGTGGTAGTGCCGGAGAAACGTTAAGGCTGCGCCCATTCGCTGTCTTTTGTCTCGGTCGGTCAGCATTTTGCGAACAAACCTCGCGCAGAGCTTGCGGTACTGTAGTCTCTCACTCACGATCGTATAGAGAGTTTACCGTGAAATTTCGGGAAACGAATGACTCAACACAGAAATTGTGAAAGGACGATTTTCTCGAATCGCCTGTTTCACTAGCTGAACAAGGTCGTCGCTTGACACTCGCTTCCTTCCCTGCCCGCCTACATCGTGAACGTCTGTGCGTCCTGCTTCTGTCTCCTTGAACGATTGCCGCTCTTTGCTGTCGCACGTGAAAGTTGTACCGTACACATTACTCATTCGTCGATGAATTTCGGCTGCATTGCACCCCTGAGCATGCAGAAATCGAATGACAGCACGCACTTCGCGGGATACTCTATTGTTCGAGACACGTTTACGTGCTCACTGCGCGCTCAGAATCGACAACTGCGACCTCATGCGGTCGACGGGCACACTAGACACTGCGCAACACATCTGCACACAGCGTCATCGGATTTTCACTCTGCTTTTAATTTAGCGACCGACCGGACCTCGAGAAAAAAAAATAATAACCCTCGTATATTGGGGCGTTGCCTTTTTTGTTGTATACGTGGCTGTCAGCGTGTCGCAACTACCTCTGCACAACACGTCCGAATTCGTGCACCGCATCCTAATAGCACTGACAGCAACACAGGTCGAAATGCGGCCATACGCCAGACTGGTGGGACCACCGCAGCATATAGCACCCTACCACACGAATTTGACAAGGAACAACCGCTTCTTTCTTTTTCCTTTCTTCCTTTCTTTCTTTCTTTCTTTCTTTCTTTCTTGTGGGTACGAATTCTCTCATTCTGAAGGGTATAGCCTTCTGCGGAGGACCGCGTATTATAAATTCCTCTCGCGCGGCGTGACCAAGGCCCCCACCGACACGGCCCGCTCTACACCCGAACGCCGGCCGCAATCACGCAGAGCACCCGGCGCGCGCTGGGCTCTGGGAGAACTCGGGGCGCGTGCTTCGAATGCTACACCGACCTCACTGCGATCGACCGCGCGGTGGGCCACGGCGGCGGCTTCTTCGCGCCTACACAGGGGCGTCGGACCACTTTGGGCTCCACTGCAGCGCGGCCGCCAACGTTACCGTATACCGTACGGCAGGCTCGGGGAAAAAAGAAAAGAAACGGGCGCTGCAAAGTGGGAACCTTCGATTGGGGCAGCGAGTCCTCTCCTCTCTGATTGGATTTGCTCAACTCGCCTCGTTTGGCGCCGACAAGCTGCCCTCTACTTTGCGCGCGCCCAGCACCAGCACCACCGGCTCGATTGTTGGCACCGTTTCCATTCGAGTGAGCTAAACAGCGCGTCACTCCCAGAGTGTACCTCGGGGCCTTTGTCGCCTAGTTTGTCGGCAATTGACAGCCGCGGAACGGGCCGGTATTGAAGCGCGTTCTCGAAGTTCGTTGACAAAGCCACGGGCTTGCGTTATATCTTATATCCACTGGCGACAGCAATCGCGTCAGTGTAGGCTTAGCGAAAGGTACACCTTCATCTAGTAGGAAATGGCGACGAAAAGAACACACAAGGATGGACTTCTGCTCGGCCCCCTTCGCGTATTGTGTCATCTTTTGTGCTGTGTATTCCTCTTTTCACGCTCGTTAACAGTATATTTTTTTAGAGTAAGTTATCCATCAACTTAATAAGCACATCTCATAATTCTGCGCCAACACAACCTCCGCAAGTCATAAGGTCCTGACCCCCGCCCCCTTCCTCTCAAAAAAAAAAGAAACAAAAGAACCGAAAGGCGTTCAAAGATGTGTTACTTAATATAGCCTAGAAATAAGACGTCATAGTGTTCATTCCCCTGCGCTCACCTTAACGCGTTACACCTCAAAGCGCCATATGATGAAACGCCAACAATGAAGCAGTCGTAAAGGAGAAATATCTTTGTAATTAGTAAACTGATTGAATCATTCAGCAAAATGAGCTTGCTTAGTACTCGAAACGACCGTGTGCACATGTACTCACCTCTTTGTTCGTAAGAACTGTTTGTGTTTGACATCTTCGCTAACAACATGCTTGCTGTACGTATACAGATTGACCGGTGCCCTGTTCTTACGAATAACGCTAGTGTAAGAAATTATCCTTCAATTTTCCAGAAGAATTTCACATGATTTCATACTATCCCACTCTATAGTGCAAATGACGAGATCGCGGCTTTCTTGTTCAGCTATGTTCAAGTTTCACAAAACTGTGCCCCGACAAATATTTTGTAGACTGACCTATAGGTCAGTCGGCGCATCAGCAGAAACCAAGAAACTTCCTCAGCTGGGGGCTGTCATTGCAGCTGATTGTTAAACAAAATGGTCATGCGTATTTAACTCGCTTGACAGATCTGGTGACGCTTACCTGACATATAACCTAGTTCAATTCTGAATGGCCTCTTGTCTCGTTTTAGGTCACGATCTCGTGCACTTCTGAGACAGCGACCTGAGCAATATGGTGATCCGGAAAAGCAAACGATTTGTTAGGATCGAAATTGGAAACGTTCGCCACTGTCGTGTTGCCGGCTCCTCCACAAACGCTGCATTCTTTAATGCCAAGTCTGCGCGTCAATCTATCAATCGACGTCAATCTGTCTTCGTCCTTGTAATGTAATCATACTGCCGTCGTTCAGTCGTGATGATGCCACCTTTGTCATGCGGTCATCTTCAGACAGTCGCCATCGTGCCTCCACTGCCAGACCGCTGTCGGTAATTTTGTCGTGGTCTTGCCATCATCGTCACTCAAGCTTCGTCATCGTCATCATCGTCATCGTCATCATCACTCTTCACGCCATCGCCGCCATGCAGGTTTTGTAATTCAGTCATCGTCACCCCATTGTCTTCGTGCCGTAGTCACGTCATCGTTGACGCTGTATCGTCGTCATACAGTGTCGTCATATCGTTATCCTCACGTCATCGTTATAACATCGTCATATAGTTTCGGAATCGACAACTCACTGTCTTCGTTTCTTCTTCGTCATTCCATCGTCGCTGCGTCGGCGTCACACAGTCGTCGTCACCGTCGTTCCTTCATGCTCATGCGTGACCTCGGCAAGCGAGTGCTATAGCAAAGTGGGGCGGTATACATAGCATGCACGTGACGTCACATCCGCTGCTGTCGTCTGCTTCCGCTACCTTCCGCCATCTTGGGGAACCTTAGCAACAGGCGCGCGCATAGGCTTATAGGTTCCCCAACACGGCACCGCCGTAAACCGGAAGTCGCGGAGTATCCTTGAATGACGTACGTGCGTACTACGTATTGGAGTATGTGGCAGACAGCCGAAGCAACGAAAGTCTCAAAATTGTCACTGCACGTGACAAACAAGCGTGACTTCAGGAATGTGGTCTGTCGCCACATTCCTCGATTGCTATCCGCATAACGATCCACAGTCATCGCGAGGTGAATTCTGCCGCAATTTTTATTGCAGGTTCGAACTAAGTTCGATTTTGTGACAACGCGACTGCATTCTAGTGTCACGGACATTAGAGAAAGAGAACCTCGATGACTCAAAAACTAATCCAAGCCGCTATCCATATACGCCGCGTGGCGTCGCGTCCTTCGTCATTGCCGTCGGCGTTTCTTTGGCACCGTTGAAGCTCACTTAATAATTCTGTCAACGGTTGTTTAACGATGCGTGCCGCAAGTCGCTGAGTGACCCTCCTACTTCCCGCATATGCATCGTAAATGTGTCTGAAATGCGTAACGCTCTCGCGGTGTGCGCAGAGAGAGCGAAGGCAAACGTGAAACAGAAAGCTAATTTAAAGGCCGTGGACCGTGAACGGCCTGAGGGGCCGGAAAGAAAGAAAAAGAAAAGACCGAGGACCGCCGCCGAACTTCACGGGAACACGTGTTCCGCACATGTATCATGTTTTGAAAAAAAAAAGTGACTGAAGACGTAGCAGCTTGCGCGGAAGGCCTTTCACGGTCAGCTGAGCGCTGCGCCTGCCGCACGCTTGGCTGCAGCTTCGAGTTCTTCGTTCCCACAGCCCTAGCCGACACGGAACAAGAACCGATGCGGCCGTGTTCAGAAGAGTGTATTGTTTATATAAATTTCTTTTTATGTTCTTGTTACCCTGTCAAAACGAAAAAAAAATCATCGTCGCTGTCTCTCGGCGTGACAGTAAAAAAAAAAAGCGAGAGAAAAGAAACGACCTCTTTAGTTTCACATCACGCGAAGGAAAAGAAGTATTACGTCGGCGGAGCTATCGCAAGAGGTGCCGTCATTTCCCGAGAGAAATCACGCTACCTTGCTCTGGTCGTGCCGTCCGTGACAGCTGTCAGTGATTATGAAGACGATGATTTGTACATGCGTTACAATACCTGCCACAAGTATGGGGGTGTTTTCTCACTGCGGCTTTAACTGGCGGCTGTAATGACAATAATTATTTGGGATTTTAATGGCGCAATAGCCGTGCAGGCTATGATGCGCCAGGCAAACGTTCTTGGAATTCGCTTATTTTTTTAAAATGTGGTAAAATGGTGTAAATGGCCAAGTAAAAATATAAGAACATGAAATGTGCTACAGTTCCACTAGGGTTCCTGTTCCTGCACGAGTTCCTGTGACTTTAAAATAGTTAAAAGAATCTTCATATGGCACAAGTGGTTCATCGTTCAATAAGAGCATGGGATGGAAAGGGATTTTTTTTTTTTCGTAACGAGTTTCAAGATATCTTTGTCTCCATTTTTCTAAGCCGGGACATGTTATTAAAATGTGTAGCACGAAATGGTGGCTGTTGATATGACGCTTGAGTACGTGTGACAATAGTGCACAAATTCCCTAGAACAACATACCAGTCTGAAAACTATAATGTGCTGCGGGAACACTAATATATGGCAGCTCACTTATGTGTTTAGTTAAGCGAACAAGCTTAATTAACTGGCTAGTCAAACAAACTGTCCTAGATTAGTTTTCAGGCTCAGAGGTGTATTTTTACATGAGACTGGCAGGTCTTAATTAATAGCAGACGGCGGTGTATGCTGCCACCGGAAGAGCTTTTCGTGGCTTCTCTTCGGTGAGACCAGCAAGCTAAACATAACGACCATAAGAGGCTGACTGTAAGACAGAGCAACCGGGTATTAAATCAAATGAAACAAATTATCCCTCTCAGACCAAGACTGTGAAGCAATGGAAGTGACAAAGAAGCGAGTAGAAGCATAGCAAAAACCTGAAGTAACTGAGACTCAATCACAGAATCTAAGAGAGAGAGAGAGAGCTTATCTGGTGATTGTCTTCGGTGATCGAAATACGCGTCAGTGTTCTGAAACCTCGCGAATTGCACGAGACCCACGGATACCGGCCGCCCACGCGCTGTCCGTGGGCCTGGCGCGTGTCATTCTAATGGAAAAATCGATCTCCGGTGCCAGCCAGCTCACTCTCAGGCCTGCGCAACGCTCCGAGGCCGCTGCGCTTTCGCCGTCTCCTCTTAATCTCGGCCCGTGCCCGCCCTAATTAAAGTTCAGCGCCTTCCTCCCCTTCAACTTCTTACACGGTACCCCCCTCCCCCCCCCTCCCCTCACTCCTCGGCTCACATCCATTTCCAGAGGGATAGCAAGCCGACTTCCTTTCTGCAGAGTTTGCAGCAGAGAGGCAGAAAACGAAGGAACCTGGGGGAGACCAACCGTAATAGCGTCTAGCTTTGTACGCGAGCGTACGCACTTAAACTCACTCACGCACACACAAACGGACACAGAGATAGGTTTTAAAAATGCTTCAGTCATAAGCACATTGTAGCATATGCTAAGCGCATTGTAGCATGCTTCACCACACAAACACCATTATTGCAGAGAAGCAATCTTTCACGAGCACACTCTGAGAAGTATCAAACGTGTCCACGGCCGTCCTGCACGGACTCTTCAATCTCGTCGCAAGAATAATATACAAAATATCACATTTGAATAAAGTTGAACGCTTGGATTAAGAGGAATTATCTTCCAAGGTGAGCGCGTATTGGAAGTTCATGCTTCATTTTCAATAGACGCCCATCTCGAAAGAACTATTCGGCAGCCTGAAGCTTTGCACTACTGACGTTCCTTGGCTGGATGCTGACGTTACTTCCAGGAGACCTATAACGTTATTTTTAGGAAACTGGAAATATTCAGGAGATTGAAAATGCGCAACCATTGTCTTTTTTTAAAATCTTATATAAACCTACGGCCAGTGGTGTGTACTAAGGAGAAACGTATTCTGCTTTTCCAGGTGCAGTCGGGGCAATGGAGGTCCCTGTACTTTCTAAAGGCCACAAAGGTGAGTGAATCGTCTGCTGCCGTGCATTTGAGGCACAATGCGGTTTCGTTTCAAACTTAGCGCGCATGTACGGCGATAATGACACATATAACTTGTGGGCTCTTCCACAAGCTAACCGTTTGTGGAATGCCTTTCCGGATAACCTTGCATCAGAGCGCGATCACGCCTAATTCTGGGATGATCTTAAAAATTATCTATGCTCCAACATCAGATGCTTTGCATTTGCCACTTTCGCCACTGTCCTCCCCTACAGTACTGTTGCCGATATGTCCGCCCTCTTTCTTTCTTTTTTACGTGAAAACGATCTTTTGTTAAGAGTTTTTATTTTCCACAGCACTGCTGCCGTTAAGTCAAACTTACTTTTTTGTTGGTTGTTGCGTCTTCATTTCTGTATTTCTTTTTTCTACTTTGAACGCTGTTGTTACTCTCTTGCTTTTATAGTGGGTCTTGTTAAGTTCTCGGGCTCCTTCGCATCTTTCTGCACTAATCGTTGTTTTACTTTGTTAAGAAGTTATTGTATTTTAGTCTTTATGTATGTATTTACTGCCCTACCCCCCCCCCCCCTTTACATAATGCCCCGCCTGGGCTCTGTAAGGCACTATAAATAAATAAATAAATAAATAAATAAATAAATAAATATGTCCCTCTTGCTCACCCATGAACGTGCTTGGGCAAACGGATGCTGCTTTAGTGTGCAACTTTATTTTCGTGCGGTAAAACGAATGGAAAGGAAAATTCGCCATCGTTAATATAATTGTGAAGACAGATGAAAGCTAACGGCACATCACAGCGTTACTTTTGTCATTTTGTTTTCGCACAGAGCTAGAACACGCTTTTTTTTTTTCGACGGGTCGAACAAACTGAATGTCAAGCTGTCGAGGAGTTCACTAATTCACATGGTGGTTAAGACTGACAAAGTCATAAAGGTTACAGAGGTGGATGTGTACCTGGTTCATTTTAATTTCATCAAGCCTTCAATCACCTGCCGTGGTTGCTCAGTGGCTATGGTGTTAGGCTGCTGAGCACGAAGTCGCGGGGTCGAATCCCGGCCACGGCGGCCGCATTTCGATGGGGGCGAAATGCGAAAACATCCGTGTACTTAGATGTAGGTGTACGTTAAAAAACCCCAGGTGGTCGAAATTTCCGGAGTCCTCCACTACGGCATGCCTCATAATCAGAAAGTGGTTTTGGCACGTAAAACCCCATAATTAAATTAAACTAAAGTCTTCAATCGATACTCAGCTGGCAATAAACAGCAGGCTTTACTCGTAGATAATCTCAGAGATAAACAAACAAGCGGAGTGGTCTGCTTGAGGCAGGTTTCTCCATTCTGCTGCTCAGCGGCGAAGGAGAGATATAAAGTATAAGTAGCATGTTGCGACGTTGAGGATGTAGCGGTGCAAATAAATAAGATCGCGTAGCGTAGTGTGTGACGTACAAGGCGTAATATAAGACATTAGAGCAGAAGACAGAGAAACATAGTACGAAGATAGATCAAGCGTGAGAAAGAAAAAAAGTGTCCTGTCCTGCACCATGAAGTTCTCCGGTGTTCTGAACATGATTGTCGGGGCAAGTACACAAATAATTGTATTCATACGACCGAGTCACGTAATAAGAAACGTTCTTTTTTTTAATGTTTCGTCCCACAACTGAGTTGATCTCAAACGACCTGGTTGCTATCATTACTATTCACACTATCACGCGCAACACCTCAAAACCGGCCAGCCTGGTTGGCACAGTCTGAAGAACCCGAAAGTGAAGTGGCGGTCTAAACTTCGATTACGTTGTGTACGTACCTTCAGCTCACTCTCCTTATGTGTCTTTGAAAGTACCGCAACCAATCCCCCCACTGCCCTGAAGAGCCAAGCGCCCGAGCGAACCAAAAGAATCTGTTAACATTAAATTAGGTTTTGCGCGGATTTCCGTCCCGAAACTGCAGATCGGATTACGAGAGACGCCGTAGTGGAGAGGTCCGGATTAACTTGAACCAGTTGGGATTATTTAACACGTGCCCAAGTTAAAGCACACGAGCGCTTCTGCATTTCGCCTCCATCGAAATGCATCCACCGCGGCCGGCCTTCGAACCCTTGACGTCGTTATCGGCAGCACAACGTCATAGCTATACTGAACCACCGCAGCGGGTGAACGACTCCGTGATTGAGTTTTTATCACTGCTTTCGTTTTACGAGACAATCGACTTTGCGACAAAGCGCCGAGCCGACGGTTCACGCAAAGCCATAGGTCGTTTCGCAAGAAACTGCATGCACTATCGCCTACACTGCATCCTGATTGCTATCGGCGGGGCATCTGCTGGCGGAACCCTAATACAACCTGACCGGACCTGATCGAACTGAACCTAACGCCTTACGGGCAGCTATAAGCGTTGCCAACCCAGCGGACGATTTGGTAACACGAAACGTGCTTCTTGTCTCATACGCCTGCCAAGCTGCTTGCGAAGGAGATTCGTCCCTCATTGAGCAATGCCATTGCTTACTCAACCAACGGGTATGTTACGGTCGTCGGCTGCAGTGCGTCGTTACAACACGACGATGAAGTGAGCCAGTGTAGTGCGTTAAGGAGGAGGAGGCAAAGGAGAGGAAAGACAGGGAGGTTAGCCAGTGCAATTACCGGCTGGCTACCCTGTGCTGGGGAAAGGGGTAAAGGGAATAAAAGGAGAAAGAAGAAGAAAAGGAAAAAAAATAAAAATAAAAAAAATCACACAGTAACGCGAAACTACGCTCTACAACGTTCAAAGGCGGTCGCACAATTCACATGTCCTTAAAAACTTCAACAAAGCCCTTAAGGCCTTGAATGCCGAAGCCCGTCTGGACCAATGTCCTAGAGCTTTTTCCTCTGTAAAGGGGCGATTGTCCAGTTTTGCGAGAGCGGTCACGAGCACTGTTCTTCGCACTGCGTAACGGGGACAGTCACAAAGGAGGTGTTCAATCGTCTCCTCGCAGCCGCAGGTGTCACAAGTAGGGCTGTCGGCCATTCCAATGCGGAATGAATATGAGTTCGTGAATGCCACGCCGAGCCACAGGCGGCACAGAAGTGTTGCTTCCGCTCGTGGCAACCCTGGTGGTAGGCGGAGTTGCAGACGTGGATCCAATTTGTGGAGACGTGCGTTCGTAAATTCACTGGTGTTCCACAGATTCTGTGTAAGCTCACGGGCGAGGGAGCGAAGACTTGTTGCTGCATCTGTTCTTGACAGCGGTATGGGTATAATCTGGGCGCCATCATGAGCCGACCGGGCAGCGTCATCCGCACTGTCATTTCCTGAAATTCCACAGTGACCCGGTATCCACTGGTAGATGATGTTGTGTCCCTTGTTGATTGCGTGATGGTGGACTGGTCAGATGTCTACGACTAGTTGCTCATTTGGTCCATGGTTGAAAGGGGACATCAGACACTGAAGAGCTGCCTTTGGTAGTGCGTTAAGGACACGAACTGCGCTAACTAAAGCGTTAAGGCTATGCATTTTGTTAGTCGGGAGGCATGCAAGTAGCCCCTGGGTTCGCTTCGAGGCACGCACATTGCTTTCTCCAGCTACGTCGTTAAATGAAGCCCCTATAAGAAAAAGGGCAAGAGTCGCACCAGAACACATAATATAAGTGCTTCCGCACGGGACGCCACTGGATCCAAGCGTGTGAAACAAACCTATATGAACCCTTTCGCAAGCGGCATTACTCAGTAAAAGATTTCGGATGCACCATGTTATACACCGCACAGATCCCCGGGTTCGAAGGAGAGCGAGTTAGTGGCTGCAACCCGCACTCAGAATGGAAAGGATGGATAAGAAACAAGTAGAAGGGCGGGTAAAGGGGGGGGGGGGCGGGGGGGGGGGCATTCTATCGCAAGCGGTGGCAGCGCGGCGTTGTTGAAATATTCACGAAAGCGAACAGAGTGCGCCCGCCCCATCTAGGAGCCGCCGACGCGGCGCGGTTCTCTCGGCGCAGTTCTCTCGGCGCGCTCTTCTGCTGGCCGGCGCTAGAAGACCGCTCGCTGTACACACAGCACAGGAGGGAGAGAGAGAGCGCGAGGGCGGACCATCGATCGCGCTCCATCGGACACCCCTCGCCCTTCTCCCACGGCGCTCATGAATAACTCCTGGGCCTCGGACGCCGCGGTTCGAGCCAGGCGGTGGCGCACACGCACGCGCGCGAGCACGCACTCACGCACGCACACACACACACTGTGATTAAACCCCCTCTCGCACCGGCAATAGCGACTCGCTATTCGATGCGTCGGCGTCCTTTTGTGTCGTGCCGGTGCCCCGACGCGCGGAGCGCGCGCGAAAGGAAAACGTTTCTTCCGATGCAGCAGCTTGGCCTAAGGTTTAAATTATTTATAGATCGTTCAACCGGTAGGAGAGATTCTGTCGAGAAGGTTCATACATATATTCGAAACTGGCCGCGTTTCTCGGAGCGGATATGTAGAAGAAAGCGGGGAGAAAGAATCTCGCGGATCTGAAAGGAGCGGAGCGGGTGAGCGTCGTGTATAGGCGCGTCTTCGTCTCGTGGGGAAGCTCTTCCCGTCTTTGGGGACAGTTAAATTTGTAGCGAAGGCGCCGTGCGCTACCGGTGAGAGAGGTCGCGAATGTTTTCGCCGTGCTTACGAATTGCGCGTGTTACTTTGTTTACACCGGTGCTATTTTCGTTTCGAAGTGACGATGAAGTGCTCCCTATCCGATATGTAACGAAAGCGCTCTGTGAACTTCGGAGTGGATCGATGGTTCCAAGATGTCATCATCATTCGGTACGATGGCAATGACTACATTATATTCACACTTCCGCACTCGAAATGTGAGCCAAAATATGGAAAGTTTCTGGCGTTTAGCAATTACAAATTACGGCTACTCATGCGCACTCATGGAGCATCTGCTGACCTGTGCTCTCCGTAAGGACGCTTTGTTCCGTCCTTTCCACATTGGTTGCGGCAGTAGTGCGCTAGCAGTGACACGCTGTATATATATAGAGGGCGGCTCTTTGCGGGGCTTGTGATGGAGCCTGTATTTGACGCAACAAGGCGAATAGCTGGATCTAAAGGAGTACCTGTTCAGCAGCGAAATCCAGTCGGCATCCACTTCAAAATTTGGGTGTGCTCTGAAATTTCGAATGCTTCAGAGGCTTTCAAAACGACTGTGCCGCTCGCTGAAGAAAAGAACGTACAGATGACTCGGAAAAGCTTTTAACGTCATCCCACAGGACTTGAGAAGAGGCAGAAAGAAATACGCCGCTCCTCGCAACAAAAAGTAGAAACGCATCTAATGCCCGCAAGCAAAAACAAAGTGTGTCATGAAGAGTGGATTTCTGTACGGTGGCACACCATTTCAGTTAGCAGCCCCTGCGTCGGCCCCATGCATGCCTCTCTCGGACGAAAATGCGCCGCCTACTGCTTCCATCAGAAGTGGAACAAAAAGCGCGCGCTGCTATTGTAACATACATCGGCGTGTCACCAGAATCCCCTGGACCCAAACCTTCATAGCATATATGAACGTCGCAGCGCACGAAGCGGGTGAATGACGCAGACCGTATATACTTTTAAAACGTTGCGCTTCTTTCGAGCACTTCTCGGGTAAGCACCGCCACGAGACTCCTGAGCCACGAACGACCCCCGTCTTTCTTGAGAGAGCTGTGCTTTCGAAGGCTCGTCGTTTCTTGAGTCCTTTTTTTGTCATTTTTTTCTTGTTTCTCCGCATTCTTGAGAGAACCTGACTTAGCCCCATTCAGAAAAGCGTATAAGTCTTGCCATGCAATTCAAAAACGGCATTAGAGACTTACACGACCGCATTCTTCTCCTTGTAACCGTATAGGACGATGCTACCAGAACAACAGCGGGCCTATTTGCGTGGGGCATGGTTCCAGCGGAATAGCATTTGGAGGAATGGCGCAAGCATTTAACTAGTGCGCACTGGCACGGACTATAAAATGGCGCGCCAGCGTGGACTTACCGTTTCAGTCCTCATCTATAACCATAAACAGGCTGAAGAGCACATTAGGCTCCCCATTCTTGAGCGCCTCCCCACCCCCCTCCGTGAAGATTCAAGTCACGAAATCCCTAAAGTAGTTGCTTATGATAAGCTTGGCAAATATCGTAAGAGAATATTATACTGTGAGTATAACCCAGAGCGTCGGTGTTAAACTTGTTTTCGTTTGTACTTTATGAAGAGTTAAATCAACGAAGCGCAGTCATCGTCCTCGCTCGTGCCTTCCCAAGAGAGCACGTACGTAGTATATATTGGTTACCCCGAGTTCTGAAGAAAATATCTTCGTGATGATAAGTGTCGTGATGACAAAGAAAGGCACTGCAGAAAGTTTGTAGTTAAACATTTCTTTTTCTTTGCACAGCAGGCAGCTGCATAGTACCATAAATTGATTTCTCCCGGCGTCTTGCTTAGCCGGCTGGTCTGCCAGAGCAGAATCTCGCATTCTCACTTAATCAGAATCGGTTTTTATTGAGATGATTAGAAAGATTACAAGATGTTAATATACAAAGGGAGGTCCTGAAGTCAATGACTGCAATGGGACCTCCTTTACAAAGTAAACGTAATAAAAAAATTATAACATGAGAGCGGAGCGTTTATAGTCATGATCACCTAGACTAAGTATCATAGCGCGACGCCTTCACAGTGATGACCACAAATTCATAAGAAAAAAAGAGGGCTCAAGAAAAGTGCTCCGTCCATCTGTACGTATCTCCTACAAAGTCGTTTGTCGCGCTTTTGACTGGCTTAATAAGTGGAGCGTGGATGGACAAACCAGCCAGTTGCACTGTAAGCCACACCAGCCGCACAGGACTGCGCTGGTAGTTTTCTGGCGCGCTGGGTGGTTACTATAGTTAGACGAATGTAATTTTATATTTGTGTTTTGCTTTTCTAACGAACAGCACATCACCGGAATAAAGTGGAGAGCAAAATTCTTTGAAAGAACGAAGTGTACAATGCAAGAGCAGCACACCTCGTCTTAAATAAATGCAAACATGGTGAGATTTGCCACATAAAAAGAAAGGTTACCTCGCCTAAATCGAGAAAACAAAACTGGTAAGCTTCCCAAAGGTGCGCCATTGTTATTCGATGGTTGTAAATTATCTAGCGCAAGTTAGTCACTTCGTGCGTTTGCCCCAGCAACGGCTGCTTCCCTGCAGCACAATCATTCGGAACGGTCGCCACTTCGCACCTATGTAGACTACAAAAAGAGTCGTTATCCCTTCTATTCTAACAGAAACGAATATTCGATAGGTTCGAATAGTGAATTCTCGCATTGAGTAAGGATCAAGCAGAAACGACTATTAGGTTCGTATTCGAAATTCAACATATTCGCACACACCAACTTAAGATATTTAGAACAGTGAAAAAGTTCTGGTGTGTATGGCTCCTGAGGTAGGTCGCGGCAGAGGCATGTCGGTTACGAACGGAGGAACTCTGACGTAACGTACCCATGGATCCAAATGTAATATTCAAGCTATCGCCTGTAGGCAGACAGACAGACTGACAAACTCTCTCTCTCTCTCTCTCTCTCTCTCTCTCTCTGGCGTGCAATTCGCTGGCAGACTTAGGCACCCTTCTGAAACATCTCAGCTGAAACTGTCAAGGCGTTCGAGAGCACAGTAACATAAAAAGCGTAGTAATAGCACACACTCTTGAAAAAATATATATCCGCGGAAGCACTAGAACCGTGATAGCGCTGTTACTTAGGCGCCTCGTTGCAGCCAAGCTTGTTTTGGCCGTCCGTCTCCCATGTTGTCTTAAGCCCGCCGTTCGGAACACGTATACAACGCGCGCTCACCTCCGTTTCTCGCACATCTTCCGAACTCCAAAATTTACCGCTTTCCTCGTCGACGCATCTCGTCCAAAGGGTGAAGCGAACGAAGAGATAAACTGACGAAAACGGGCCTCCGCGAAACAAAAACACGACGTGTCACTTCCTATAAGAACGGCCTCTTCGCAACTGACTGCAGTCAAACTCGCGGAGGCAAAACGCAGACCCCCCGGCTCAACCGCGCCGCTTGGCACCATAACTTGTCCGGCTGAAGCCATTTCGCGGACCGGCGAGAACCGAGCAGAAATGTAGAGACAAAAAATAACGGCGCCGTAACTAGATGGAAGCGCATTTCGTGCGACGGGTGAGCGCGCGCTTGCGCGTGCTTTCACTGTGAGCTTCCGGGCTCGCCCGATTCTAGAACGTCGATGCTGCTCGGCCCCTGCTGGCGGCTATTCCAGGCTCTTCTAAAGTGCTTCTCCCTTAAAGTAGACCCCCATGCAGGGAGCCCCCCACAGCCCCTTAGGGTTGTTTCCAAACTGTCGCACTATAGCGTCGCCCGAAGCACAGAGCGAGCGGACGCGGTCGTTCGTAAATAAGGGGTTTTTTTTTTCGCTCCGCGGCCCGACGATGCCGGGCGCGCGCTGTCCAAATATTTGCGCAAGTCTCAGCGCGGAAGAGCGCGGTTTCTGGCTCGCGCTCTCGGCGAAGACGTGGTTCTTCCCGAGCCTCGCGTCCCTATAGCTCCCATATCGGTGTCGCGCAGATTGCGCGCGAGCGGCCGTCAGAGCCTGGCTCGAGGGCCACAAAGTGGACATCCTATTACCGACGCGGGTTTTGGATGGTCCCGAATATGTGGAACATCCGTGGAGAATACGAAAAAAAGGAAATGCGCTGGACATTCGCAACAAGCCGGGCTGGTATGCGGTGCATGCGCGTATCTTCACGTATATTATATGTATGCGTGTTTGTCATTTGTTTGTCAGCGGAGTCGCTTACGTAGCTATATAGTGCTTACGTCACTGTTTGTCCTCTTTCTTTTTTTTCCCCCACTAGAATCAGTCGTCGCGCGACGGCCCTCGATAATACGTGAGGATGTCCGCTTACACGTACAGTACATGTCATCCGCGTTATAGTTTCTCGTCACCCGAGCTCTACATGTTAAACCGTCAGGACATATGCGCCTTGCTCTCTGAAAGATGCGTACGTTATTGCTGGCATCTGTTAAAGGAGACAGAAGACGTGAAACAGTTAAACTGATGTGAATACGGTCCGTCTCCGATCCTTGAAACATTGCTCGTAACTGAAATGAGGCGATATTAGCGTCCGCAGCTTACCGTCGTTCATATAGGACTGTGCGGCTGCCACGTTTGTTTGTTTCTTTGTTTGTCTGTTTATTTATTTATTTATTTATTTATTTATTTATTTATTTAGTTAGTTAGTTAGTTAGTTAGTTAGTTAGTTAGTTAGTTAGTTAGTTAGTTAGTTAGTTAGTTAGTTAGTTAGTTAGTTAGTTAGTTAGTTAGTTAGTTAGTTAGTTAGTTAGTTAGTTAGTTAGTTAGTTAGTTAGTTAGTTAGTTAGTTAGTTAAATCCGTATATTGAAAGCGATCTGGTGCGCCGACTGCTCATACTTTTGTGCGCGCTGTGTTGTCGTCGCTCAGTTTGCGTTGAAACGATAGAGAGCACGAAGGTTGCTTCGCTCGCTGCTGCTGCCGCACTTCCCCACGCCAGCGTTTTGACAGCAAGTATCCACGGTCATCGAGTGTGATGTGTTCCTGTTTGCCTGTGCGCGCTGACACCATGCTTGTTAATTCAGTTAATAAGCGAATGTTTACGAGTTTATAAGGAGGATAAAACTACTACCCTTGCTTTGTATAGCTACCTACTAATTTGCTATCGTAATCGATGCTTCGCCTTTCCGGCGAAGCTGTGACCTTTTAAACCCCCAAAATGATAGGGCATTGACAAGAAGCCCCGAAAAAGCCAAGTACAGTGGAAGGATTACCTCAAGAGTTTCTCATCCTCAATCAGTGAAGGTTTTGTGGGGAGGCAATCACTTCTGATGGAAATATGCCGTTGGTTTTCTTGGGCAATGAAGAGAAAGTGAATAGCCCAAGCTATCTGGAAGATGTCCTGAAGAAAGAGGTCCTGCCTTTGGTCGAACAGCACTTCTGAAACCGTCAGTAGATGTATCACCAGGGTTCCACTCCCAAGCCGAAGGTGGTGCAAAGACATCGCCTCCGCCTATTTAGAGGTCACAGTAGTGTACACAACGTATGTTCCGAGACATTCCATTACATCCGCTGGTACTGATAACGCTTGTAGAGTCGTTAGGCTACATTAAAAAGAAACATTTGCGAACACGTGGATCTTGTTATAGCGCGGAGCCGGACCTCGCAATGGTTGGTTCGGCCGGCATAACCCAAGACAGGGACGACAGAAAAATAACTAAGAACACTCCCCAGCGAAATACCCCGTTAATGGATTTCGTGTTCCCGCCTTCGCCAGCAAAGGAGCTGAAAATGGGTGTGATGATGCCTATCAAGCCTTAAACACGCCGGAAACACACGCTTTCGAGCAGGCTTATGGAAAGCCACCGAATACAGTTTAAGTCAAAAAGTACGCAGACTATTATGTTTACGCTTTCCCTGACCGCGAAAGCTCGACGGAAAGCATATGGCTGCTCTCTCGACAACTTTGGCGCTGCAAATGTGGAGCGAGAGAAGAACGCTGACTCCCTCCCCTTCATGAAAGGCCGAAGCTCCACGAGAACCATACCGCACTATCGATTTAATGATCGCACGCTGAGAGGTCGCGCACTAAGTGGCCCGCGCACTTTCCAGACAGGCTGTACGGTTGATCTCTTTTTGTGGCGGCCATTGTAAACGAGTACTTGGCCTCGATTCCAGCAGGAGCATATGCCGATGTAAATGACAATGTAATTGTAAATCGGAAGCCCGAATTACTGGAGGGTATCGCGTAGTTAGTATTTACATGCCTCTTTTCAAAACTAGTACTTTTATTTTGTGGTCACTAATGCGGAAATTTTACACCGTCGCCGTTCGAACTCGCGCCCACCTGTGCTCCGCAAATTGTTTTCATAAAAGATGCTAGATATTTAAAAATCTGGTAGACACCATCTGTGGATGACTTGTCAACGTCAATGCGATTGAGTAGACCAAACGCATCGACTAGCGTCACAAATAATGAAAACCTGAGACAAACCGGCAGCTTCAAGAAACAGCGGCGGAGGACTAAAACCTATAGACTTCAGTGACCCCTGCAGCAGTCTTTATCAATGGTGTGTGAAATGCGCGTGAATGTTGTGTGTCTCAGTATCGCCTCTCTTTCCAATAAGCAATGCTAACGACTCATGAAAAAAAAAAACATTTCTAATAATTGACAACATTTACTTGCGATGGAAACATTGTCACTTGCATGCAGAGGTCATAAATATATGCTGGGCGTCCCAATTAACTGTCATGCACCAAGATTTAAAGAAAGAGCAATGCGTTACTCGAAGAGAACCTAGTGCATATTGTTTAGAGTGCAGTGGAGTAGCTGCTAGTAATTTTTTGTTACTGAGATTTAATTACGTAATTGTAATTAATTATTCAACTCGAGACGTACTATCCTAATTATTAAAGTGTCAATGAGTCATTTGAAGGCACAGCCAAGGGACATCTAACTGCCGTATTTTCAGCGATGCACTAATTGCGTACTAATTTTGTTAACTGATAAATAAACCCCGCGAAATATGGAGAATACCACGTGACTGCGTTCCCATGAACGTAGTCACGTGGTATGAAGCGCTGTCGCGCCGAGTCGGCAACTCTGCGCAGCATTCCGGGTCGATGCTTCTACAAGCGGTAACTATTCTCATCTTCATGACGTTGCCATCGGTGGGCTCAACTGCGTAAACGCAATGTTTCACGCAGCCCCACAAAAAGAAGTCCAGTGGAGAGAGACCAAGGGATCTCGGCGCCCAAAACATCTCTCCTTCGCGTCCAATCCACTGCCGTGGAAAATTGCAGTTTAACCAGCTCTTTGCAGTGGAGGAGAAATGTGGTGGAGCCCCGTCATGCTGGGAACCAAACTAGCCGCAGTTCGTTGAGAGGGAGACTCGAGGCAAACTTATCGACGACACCAGCAAGAATTTCGCGCGCATATTTCTTTCCATCGAGGTTCCCTTCGAAGAAGTGAGGGCCAATGATTCTGCCCCCAAGTATACGCCACCCCATACATTTATACCCCAGCGAATTTAGTGGTTGTGTTGCCGCAGCCAGTGAGGATTTTCTTGCGACCAGCATTGAGCATTGTGAATGTTCACGGTGCAGTTCCTGCAAAATCAAGCCTCAACAGCCCGAATCGCTCTTTGTACGAAATCCTTATCTTGGTCAATTTTTATTAGGGCCCAATTACAAAAGCCTGCCCGTTTTTCAAAGTCTGCCTCACTTAGGTTCTGATGAAGACTCACATGGTATGGATGAAATTCGTGCTTTTTTAAAACGTTGTGCACTGTTCCCACGCTTTTCTCGCATTGTTTAGAACTCTGTCTGGCGGTTACATTTGGCATTGCATGCACGCAGGCAAGGACGTCAATTTCAAAGTCATCATCAATGACACTCTTCTTGGGATGTCGTTTTTGGTGAACTGAGCCTGCTGTGCGAAAACGACTGAAAATGCTGACAAATGTTGCTTTGGTTGGAACCTGCCGATCCTGATGCCGAGACGCGTACAGACTCATTGCTAATGAAGCATTGCCGTTCATCTCAGCCATTGAGAACACTACATCAATTTTTTTCTGCCGTAGAATATTACCTCGACACAGACGAAGCAGCCATTTTTCAACGCAGAAGGTCCCAACGTAGGGCTTGCTTCTTCCAATGGCTCAGCTTGGTAGAGGCAACCAGTGGCAAAGGCAAAGGCACATAATGGAAGCTCAGGGGTTCACTCGATGCGCTTGCAAGGTAATGCCTTATATGTACGGCACTTTCACAAAACCGCGAAGAATAAAAAAAAATCGTCAAGCATACAGCAATGAAGTGCACTACTCACGCCAGTTCACAGTCGTCCTTCTATTCCAGCAGTTTTTCAGGCATAGGCAATGCAGGGCCCTCAAATCACACACTTCGGATATGTACAGCGTCCCTGGAACACCACGGCAACTAAGGTGCCGCCCGGTAGCTGTCACCTTTGTTTCATGCTTAGCGCTTGTATGACTCTAAACTTCCGAAATGAAAAAAACATAACAAAAACCAAAGCCAGTATTTTAATCCTGCACTTGATTGCTTCGACAGTACATGTACGCTGGTACCTCGCTTCGTCGCCAACTCTGCAAGTCATTGCTTCAAAAAAGAGCTCGGCTAAGCCGCCGCGCAAAGTCATCCCTCGGTTTCGTTGGCCACGAACGAAAACGGTGGCCAAGAAAGAAAAGTAATTATCGTCGCTTGTCACCCCGCGTTCTTGTCAGACGGAGCGTCATATGCAACAGCTGCGTCACACTAGGGAGGGGCCTCACATCGGGTGCCGCCGTCTCGCCTGCGTAGTTAGACGGCTTGGGCTGAATTTCAGACGTGCATATCTCGGGACACACGCGCGTCACTAAAATTGTACAAAATGGAATAGTCACCGAATGGCACCGCCTCTGAGTTTTAAATATAAACATACATGCTAACTGCAGTGAATAAAAAGTTAATTATCGAATTTAATTGAATGCTGACATTACGACGACACTCATCCTCATAGTTTGCGACCGCTTGGCCGCATAACCTAGGTAGAAAATGGGCTCCTGTATACTCCTCTTCGCATTTTTTTAAAACCCGGAAGGTCTAACTTTGAACACCCTATGTGTGTGTGCGTGTGTGTGTGTGCGTGTGTGTGCGTGCGCGCGCGCGCGTACATACATACATACATACATACATACATACATACATACATACATACATACATACATACATACATACATACATACATACATACATACATACATACATACATGCATGCATGCATGCATACATAATACATACATACATACATACATACACACATACATACATACATACATACATACATACATACATACATACATACATACATACATACATACATACATACATACATACATACATACATACATACATACATACATACATACATACATACATACATACATACATACATACATACATACATACATACATACATACATACATACATACATGGGGTTCAGAAAGCTGGTCGACCCCCCCCCCCCAGAAAAATGAAAGCTCTCCGCCTATGAGTCCGCCATTCCAGTGCGATAGTTGTAGGAGTTAATGCTACTCCTACCCATAGCCGACACAGCAGTGTTGCGTCAAGTCGTGAAAGGTTTGTTCGTAATTTCAGTTTCAGTGATGGGTCGATGCTGATGGTTAGAGATCTGCAGTGTATGCCAATAACTGAACGTGATGGTACGAGCGAGTCTGCGAAGCTCTCTTGCAGCATAATGGTATAAGGCACTCAAGTGGACTCTCCTCTCGCATTACCACCCATAAGCGCAGACTTAAATATATAGAGCGACCTTTCTTAAAGGGACCCTAAAACGATTTTGAGGATCCTGTACAAACGTACTGAGTACTTAGGGTAGGTCCTTCTAATCATTAAGGCACACATTCAAGCGCTCCGCGTAACGCCCCGTAATTTATTGTAAGGTTTTAAAAATGTGCATCGCTACCAATCGCAGCGGTGCCGTTCCACTGAGCTTTCAGCCGCCCCGTCACCACCTATCGCGCGTGACGTCAGTCGGGTGAGCTATCCGATTGGCTGCCCACGTGGCGTCGTTGATTACTCCTTTAACTTTGTAGTGAAAAAATGCTGTCCTTAATAGATGGAATGTTGGGAAATTTGTTTCTATAGAAAAAAAGTATCAGAAAGTGAATACACAACTTATCACTGCACTAGAGAACTTCCGGCACACAGCAAGTGTCGCCTGCTTGTGTTGCAGCGTGCTCCGTGTTTACGTGAGCTGCGCGGTCGGTGTTGGTCTCGAGGTTTCTTTTCGGGAGGACCACGGTTCGCCCTTGTTGTGTTGTGGGCTGCAAATCTAGTGATTGGCGGCATGTCAAGCTGCGACACCATGTCCCTCTCCAATGCAACAAGCGAGCGCAGATCGGATACCGGATGTCGGATACCGACAGCACATCGAGCTGTCGGTATCCGATAGACACCAGGATGTACACGTTTGCGGCCGTCACTTCACGCCGGAGAATTACTACCACAAGAGAGAGCTTTAGCGTTTTCGGTATTCCAGTAAATGCAACGTTAATAGATAGGTTAGTAACGTTGGGTAAATGCAGACGGACTGGGCGTGTTGCCGGATGGGCGGAGGCGCAAACGTGAGCGGCCTGCAGGGTGGAACTACCTGGTGGCACAAAACTCAACCAGACAAACGCAGAGCTAATACAGCAGAAACCAAGTGCATTCTACTTTTCTGCTGGTCTAAATTATTGGCAGCAGCGTAATCGTGAAAACGTTGTCATTTTAAATGTTTAAAATGTTTTACACTTGATTAAAGCAATATTAGCTCTCTGTTTGGCTGGAGCTCTGCGCCATCACGTGGCTGCACCGTGCAGGCCGTTTGCGTTTACGCCTCCGCCCATCCGCCAAAACGCCCAGCTCGCCTGTGCTTAGCGGACACGCTCGGCGCTGCGTCAGAAAGCTCGAAACACACGGTGCTTGTATATCTCTCGCTGAGGATCAACGGCCAGGCGGGCAGCGGAGAGGTTGGAGAGGCTTCGCCCGCTGGCTCTAAGACACCTGAAGTAGACGACATGACGTCACATCAAGACGCAGAGCCACTGAAGGCGGAACTTAGCCCCCTCGCTCGGCGAAAGAGTTGAGGAGGAAAAGGATGGCTAGGGAGGAGGGTAACTTGTAATCGTCCGTGGCTCTCTTGATATGAGACGCTTCACTTAAATTGCGACACAAATGTTTTACTAGCTTTACCCTTACGCGCCTACAACTTTTGTCTAAACCGTTCCAAGGACCCTTAGCTCTAACCAGTAAAAGGTGCCATCCGCTAATATATGGGCCAGATGACGTTTCGCTCTCGTTTATTGAAGTGCGTCCGAGGACAACAGTCTCTGTCCGGAAACCGTTTTAAAGCAGATGACATTACAAAGTTTTGGTAGTTGTCCCTTTGTCAAGCATTCATGCGGTCATTGCCGGCACGTACCAAAGTTGCCGGTCAGTTCGTCCCTCAGGAAGGAGCCGCACGTTCCGGCGGTGTGGCATCCTTTCTCCTCACGTATAGAGTATATTTATAGAGGGGACGTCGACTGGATATTTCAGATTCGTTTCATCGTAAATAAGCCCGGCGCCGGGCTTTCATCCGCACATGCCTCCTCCGAAAAGTGCACCACAAGGTGACCCGCGCTGAGAAAGTTTCTAGGAACAAACGGCGCCGTTTCGTAACTCCTACCTCTCTTTCTTTCTTCCTTTTACGCCTTCACGGTTTCGCCACGAAGCTAAAGCTGCGTCTTCGTGCAGTCGTAGGCACGAACTGAATGACCGAGTTGCTGTTCTTATTACGTTTTCTTTCATCTGTTTATTTTCCGAGACGCGACCGGCAACCCATTCGAGGGACAAGGGAGTGGCGACGTCGAATCCAAGCGCGCCGCACGGAAGAGCCATAAGAGGGGGCTATAAGGACTCATCACCTCCAGATGTCGCCACCCACCCACGCATCCACACAAACACACATACACACACACACACGCTGTCACGCAGACACACTCTCAAGCCTTTCCCTTCCTTTCTTCGCGGGGACAGAACACAGAGGTAAAAAGAAGAGAGCAATAATGACGGCGTGGAAACGAAATTACCGCGAGGGAAACGCCAACAGCTGCCAAGCTTCGCGGCAGCGCAGCCTGAGAGGCTTCAACGTAACGAGAGTAGGCAGTGGAAAGAGATAGAAGGCGAGGCAGATAGAAATAAAGTCGCGTTTCTAGAGGCCCGACGGAGACCATAAGAGACGCGAAGAAGTATAAACTCGACGAAAAAAGAGGGCGTTGCAACGCGCCCTACCACGAACGGCCGGCAGCAGTGGCGACAGCTCCAGAAGAGCTTCGGGGCGAGCGAGAAAGCAGGTCGCGGGGAGACAGGGACGAAAGTATGGTAGCCGGGAAAAGAAACAAAAGGGGAGTCCCGGGGAAGCGGCTCGGTACGAACGCACAGGCAAGAGGAGCCCCGGGAAGCCTCAGGACAGGATAATAACGACGTTAAGGATCCTTCTGCCGGCCACACAACACTGGGAGGGAAAGACGGGCAAAACTATTCCAGGGACCGTAGCAAAAGGGACAAAACGCAGCTGGCGTGCGCGCGCCCCCTGGCGGATAAGAGAGAGCCGCTCGCATCAGAAAAGGAAAAAAACAAAAGATAAGAGTGCCAGCCGCAATACGAGCTTGGAACAGACATCAAGGTGCGACCGGATTGGCTGCGAGTAACGGGGCACGTGGGCGAGCATCTACCACGCAGGGAAAACCGGTTGCTGCATTTTTTATCCGTTGCCTAGGCGATATGGAAGCCTGGATCGTCCGTGTACAGTAAGTAGTGTGCTGCTTCGGCAAATTCGTGCAGCTTCCCTGGAAGCTGGCGTTGGAGGTAGCTAATATCCATGTGAACCACGGACGTGTCTTCAACGTTTATAATTGATCCAAACGTCAACGTCTTGAAGTCACGTACATGTTACGTCTCGCGTACGTGCCCTTTCTATAAGAAAAAGTGTGGCTGTTTATATATAGGATGTACTATATACACGATTGTTAGGCTACCAGGTAATGTATAATAAATGTACATAGGATATCATTGAAGCACCAATCGGTAGGTATATTTTATTGGTGCACACCGTTTGAACAGTATCACCTAAAGTTCGTTCATATACAAATATATATATATATATATATATATATATATATATATATATATATATATATATATATATATATATATATATATAGTCATATGATGAGAAGCCAACAAACACTGACACCAAGTACAACATAGGGGAAATTGCATGTGCTTAATAAATGAAATAAAGTAATGATAAATTAATGGAAATTAAAGTGGATGAAATCCACTTTAATTTCCATTAATTTATCATTACTTTATGATAAATTAATGGAAATTAAAGTGGATGAAATCCACTTTAATTTCCATTAATTTATCATTACTTTATTTCATTTATTAAGCACATGCAATTTCCCCTATGTTGTACTTGGTGTCAGTGTTTGTAGGCTTCTCATTATATGACTAATAATTATCGGGTCCCTCGGTTAAACCCCTTTCTTCTCGTTTATATATATATATATATATATATATATATATATATATATATATATATATATATATATATATATATATATATATATATATATATATATATAAAATGTGTGTGTGTGTGTGTGTGGGTGTGTGCATATCACGCGGCGTCCAGTCTATTTTGTAAGGACCTGAAAAAACTTTTCCGACCACACATGAATAGTTGTCCTCCCAGAGGACTTGTTTTTTTTTTTTCAGTTTTCCTATGACAAACATGTTTTCTCACTTGTTCAAATCATGGTTCATGACTAGTATGTTTGCATGTCATATTTTTGCACCTACTCTCCTATTTCTGCGTTCCATTTACTCTTAAAATGTGATTTATATCAATACTATACTTGTACGAGGTGTGAGGCCCTAAAGAATAGGGAGTCTGCACGCTCGCGTGGCGGGCCTGCGTGAGCCCTTATGCGGTCTCTTGAGGTATCTGATCTTGATGTGTGACATTTTCCCCCTTGCACCTGTCACATAGCGCCTACATATTCAACATAGCAAGCAATATGCATAGAGCCCTGATGCGCCAGGCATCGCGCGAGTTCTTAATTATCAGCAATGTTCTTGGAATTTTATGTTCTATTCACGGTCCGTCAATCAAAATATGCTGAACTGTTCCCCCACAATAATGTGAATGTACAAAATGTCATCTGGGTAACGCAGTTGTAGCGAATTTCAGCCTTTCACTAATATCCAAAAAGATGTAACGAATATCCAGCAGAGACATCTTTTCAACGTAAAAAAGAGGACTTTTGACAGTACCATCAGCGTTATTTTCACGTAAACTAGAGCAATCTCAACCTCTAGTGGAGATGCTGAATCTCCGACTGATACATCTAATGTACCTCCAGGCAATGTTCGTGGTTTATAGGGATCACGACCAAAACGCTGATGTATAATATAGATGCCCAGTTGACCAAGCCGCTCGCTCGTTGGAAATAATAGGAGTCGAGCAGTTGGCTAATTACATATGTCTAGAACAAATTCAAACATAGTAGTTTGGCCCTGCCGAAATTTTATGGCCATAAGTCCTGGCGTACGTTGCGGGCCTATTTACACATAAACCATGCATGTCCTTATCATGATAGGTTTAGGTTGTTTGTACATTGTGTACAGAAATATCATCAGTTAGCCTCCCTATACAGTTATGTTGTTTTTGTCATCGTCGTCGTCGTTCTTGTCGAAATGAAAAAAAGAAGAAAGCGATTTAGCCACATATCGAGATGACGGCTACTCCTTTTGAGGCAACAGTAAAGCAATGAGAAAGCTCTCACAAATTTCGCCTGAGGGCGAAGCATTGCAAGCGACGATAGCAGCGTTTATCCTTGCGCTGAAAGCGTCGTGAAACGCTGGCGGGATGAGAAGCGCCGCTAACGGCTTTGCAAGCGTCTAACCTCGATGGCGCATGACAAGCATAGACCGAAAGAAAACCGTTGGCGTTTATCAGCGCCCAAGGAAACGATTAGATAAATTTATCCTGGGACCGCATTCTCGGAGGATCACTTTCGGTGATACTATCGCCTTCACGTGACGTAGAGCTCAACCAGCCAATCAGCGCGCGCCCGATGGACGAGGCAATAGTATTGCCGAAAGTGATAGCCCCAGAATACGCCCCTTGACGTACGTCAAGGGGCGTACGTACGTCAAGACGTGTAAATGCATTACACGTCTCATTGCTCTCCACCAAGCGCGGGCAAAGCATGCACTGTCGATACCAGTACAGCACGACGGCGCCCGAGGCGCGAATGTGCCCCGAGTGTCCGTATTAATAACACACGTCAGTGAGGTAACTAACAGCGCCTGACAGGAAGCAACAATAATGAATGCAGCGAGTCAACCATCGTATACATAGACGTCACAGAAAGACGTCCACAAACATCATATATAGGCTTCGCAAATAATAATAATATAATATTTGGGGTTTTACGTGCCAAAACCACTTTCTGATTATGAGGCACGCCGTAGTGGAGGGCTCCGGAAATTTAGACCACCTGGGGTTCTTTAACGTGCACTTAAATCTAAGCACACGGGTGTTTTCGCATTTCGCCCCCATCGAAATGCGGCCGCCGTGGCCGGGATTCGATCCCGCGACCTTGTGCTCAGCAGCCTAACACCGTAGCCACTGAGCAACCACGGCGGGTATAGGCTTCGCAAAAAGACGTCTATACACTTCTTATCGACCGTCAACATAGTGGTGTTTTGCAAGATATGGGCCTTTCCTGTAGCCATGGTGTGTTAATGGTGGTTACCGTTCGTATCGTGAGCAGTGTCGAGCACCGAATTATACTTTCTAGACTTCATAGAAAGGCGGCCATAAACACTCTACAGACTTCGCAAAAAGATGTCTATATGCTTTCTATAGACCCTCAACATCGTAATATTTCGTAAGGTAAAGGTACGGTATGTGTCTATATAGGTACAAGTCCTGCAGTCGTGGTTCGTGAATGATGGTCGCCGTTCGTTCTTCCTGTGCGCAGTGCTGAGCAACGAGTACTGCTACGGCTACACGGACAAGTTCGGCAAATGGAACAACGGGTTCCAGTGCCCGGCGCAGAGCAGCGGCGAGCCCGTCTACTGCTGTGGGACAGCCACCGAGCCGTACTGCTGCCGCAAGGAGGAGGAAGAACCACCGGCGCCGGCGCACGAGTACGTACGCCGCTATATGCTTCGTTTTTCAGCGTCATCTAGAAGGGACGCCAAAGGCAAATATTAATAACGCAAGCTGTAGAGATAGATAGATTATCATGCTCTTCTAAAATGTCTAAAGCGTCACTTTTACCAGGAGCTTTGTTAAGCGAGAAAACGGCGTGAACATATGACAGGTTTGGCGCCGCCACTGAAAAACTGCGGTACCAACACTTACGACCCACGGCCTCCGACATCTTGTCGCGCGCAGTCTCGGAAGCCATGCATGAGGTAGCATATATGCCTCTATTATAATGAGTAATGGTATCGGAGGACATGCACGACGAAACACGTCCATCTTATAATGAAACACAGACAGACAGACAGACAGACAGACAGACAGACAGACAGACAGACAGACAGACAGACAGACAGACAGACAGACAGACAGACAGACAGACAGACAGACAGACAGACAGACAGACAGACAGACATGTCATACAGACAAGCCATACAGACAGACATGTCAGACAGACAGACATGTCAGACAGACAGACAGACAGACAGACAGACAGACAGACAGACAGACAGACAGACAGACAGACAGACATGTCATACAGACAGACAGACAAGCCATACAGACAGACATGTCAGACAGACAGACAGACAGACAGACAGACAGACAGACAGACAGACAGACAGACAGACAGACAGACAGACAGACAGACAGACAGACAGACAGACAGACAGACAGACAGACAGAAAGAAAAGGAAAGACAGGGACGTTGACTCGGTTGCACCTGGTTGCCTACTCTACACTGTAGGAGAGGGACGCAGGTAGCAAAGGAAAAAGGAAAGCAGTAACAAGTGATGCGTATACGAACAAACAGCGTACATCGCGCAATCCTTTATTCACCGCTGTGTCAGCGCTACCTCCCGCAGTGCCACGCCCTCTTTGCGTAGGCCTCTTTGACTTATGATACAAAAAACAACAGCGGCCGACGGAGCATGGTTTCTTACCAGAACTTAACTGATGCCCCGGGGCGCCTCAGAGACGCAGCAGAGCTGCCGTGGACGTTGTAGTAGCAGAATTGGCGGGAAAATAACCCACCGCTCGTCGACCTCTGCGTCTACACGCGTCGCCTCAGGACGTCCTTGACAAAAGCCACCTAGAGAAGCGAAGTAATGGAGAAGTCCGGATATACTTGCTCAGAATACTGTGCTCCACACCGCCCACCACACCTGTATCGCAAATATATGCCCTTTCCACTTTTCCCTAAATTGCTCTTCTCGTGAATGGCAGCGAATTGCCGATAATCACGTTTGTTTGTTTTTCTGTTGGACCTTGCTCTTGAATCTCCCTCTCACTAACATACATTCTGGATTTCAATGCCCTTAAGTTCCTAAAACTGTACCGAAGGACCCACGGAAAGGGCAACCAGTAAGAATGTGCTCTCTCCGTCTCACTTGCAGCCAGACGCTTCTCCTGGGCGTGGCCCTGGGCACGCTGCTGGTGGTGGCGCTACTGGCCCTGGGCGCCTGCCTGCTATGCCGCCGCCGGATGGCGCACAAAAACAGGCACCAGACCATCAACGGAGGTACGCGTATACTAATTAATGCACGCGTTACAGCAGGACACCGCGACGCAAAGAAAGGTGACGCATAAAAGCACCGAGTGCGCCCAACACGTTTCTTGAAGTTCAGTCGCTCAGAGCACGTCCGACTCGCCGTGACGGCCACTGATCAAAGCATGCCACTGCTTCCCGTAGGTCGTTTAGCTTCGGGTCAGTTGCCCGAATAATTACCGTCTAGTCATTTTGTGATCTGCAGTTATTTTCATGCCTCTTCATTATTCAGTCCCGTCACCAACACATTCTTAAAGGTCCCCTCAAAGCGTCTTGCAGCAAGGATTTTTCAAATTGGTTCGATATTAGAGGAGACCAGAGATTTTGAACTGTCGCGTCGCCATGCTGCCCGGGAGCGAGTTTCACTGCCAAAAACAAACACTCTCTCCCTTCGTCGAGATTGTTGTCCGCGAGTGACATTCCTTGTTAAACAGCAAATAGTCACCGCTCTGTCCTGTGGCTGTTTTGCTGTGTCCTGTGTCGCGCTGTTTAAAGCTGCTGGTTAACAAAATAAATGCCAACCGACCCAGATGAACACACTGTTGACATCCCTTACCCAGGGACCGCATCACGCGTATACGCCACGAGCATCGATCCCTCCTTTCTTCATTTTCTTTTTCTTTTTAAATTAGAAATATGTATACATGCTTTTTGCTTCACGGTACATGCCGCGAAGCCCGCGCGCGACGCGTGTTTGTGTAGTCAATCAATATTGTCTACCAGAGAATTCTTCTTTTTTTTTTGTCATTAAAGAGCGGCACATACCAAAGTGTCACACAATCAGTGACCGCAAGTTGGTGCGATGATTGGCTTCGAACCGTGGGTTACCTCGCTACAGGAGCCCAATGCTTTACTCATTAGAACAGGGGTTCCAGCAGCCCAATGCTTTATTCATTAGAACAGGGGTTCCAGGCATGCTGGGGAGGCAGGCGGGGTTTCCCAAGGCCCGAAATTTTGGAAACCCCTGCATTCGACCATGGGCTGCCCAGTGACTCAAGTTGGCGGGAAAAACGATTAGATACCAATAAAGACAGGCAGAAGGATAGACACCGTAAAGTGCGTGAAGAATCTTAAGAAAGATAATCGCATCAAAATACGCAGGTGATGATGATCATCATCATCATCGTCATCATCAGCTTGGTTACGCCCACTGTCAGGGCAAAGGCCTCTCCAATATTTCTCCAACTATAGTGTACTAGAATGATTTTATTCTAGTACACTATATCTCCAACTACCCCGGTCATGTGCTAATTGTGGCATGTTGTCCCTGCAAACTTCTTAATCTCATCCCAGCCTGGTTATGCCCACTGCAGGGCGAAGGCCTCTCCGATATTTCTCCAACTACCCCGGTCATGTGCTCATTGTGGCCATGTTGTCCCTGCAAACTTCTTAATCTCATCCACCCACCTAACCTTCTGCCGGCCCCTGCTACGCTTCCCTTCTCTTGGAATCTAGTCCGTAACCATTAATGACCATCGGTTATCTGCCCTCCTCATTACATGCCCTGCCCATGCCCATTTCTTTTTCTTGGTTTCAGCTAAGATGTCATTAACTCGCGTTTGTTCCCTCGCCCAATCTGCTCTCTTCTTATCCCCCCTTAACATTACAACCATCATTCTTCTTTCCATAGCTCGTTGCGTCGTCCTCAATTTAAGTAGAACCTTTTTTTCGTGATCATCAAAGAATAAAATAACACAGTGCACTGACCACAAGGCAAGAAGAGTGCGTGTGCCTTCGATTCTTCAACAGGAAGCGGGAGCCACCTTGAGAGAAGGTAGTTACAGGCGTTCGTTTGAATTTTCAGCTTTTTTTTTTCCATGTGGAGATTTGATGCTTTGCAGATAACGATCGCCAGCGCGTGATCAATGCACCGCGCTTGTCTGTTTGCAATGCCCAGACATGCACCTTCATTAACAGCACCCCATTAATAAGCACCCTTTCATTAACTTCAGAGCGCTAAAAGGGTGTTTTGTGCTAAGCCGTGCGAAATTCAAGGGCGCTCGGGCACTTCATTTCAAGCAAGTAAAAAGTCCTCTTTCGAGGAAACCGTCTCGGTTTCGTTTGTAGCAATTGCTACGATTGGGTGGATGTTTCATTTTCTCTTGTATATTAGTGCTCTCCACCTCGTGGGTTTCCGCAAAACTATTACGTCAAGTAACAAGTCATAAGTGTGTATTTCCCAGCCGTCATTCGTCGATCACGTCATATTGCTACAGCAGGCTATGGATATCATGGCGTACGTCGCCGGTGGTGAAGTGGAAATTTATAGCTTTTTCTTTTATTTCTTTATATATCTTTTATTTCTTTCTTTTTCTTTTATATATATATATATATATATATATATATACACGTCTCTTAGTCTTATTATTAGCGGCCCGCTTGCCCCCTTTCGAGAGATAGAAAAAAAGAAGGCAGCAGTTCTTGCATTTTCCGGATTTATCAAAACATCTTCCGTTTCCTCTTGCTGTCTGTATTTACGGCCACAACTCCAAAAAGCATCGCAGACTTCGAAACCTAGTTTGAAGCGGGCCCGGAAGCTCTCAGAAGGAGGCTCGCCGCTATCAACCGCAAGAACATGCACTCTTTTCATGACACAAAAAAGCAACGCGTTCTCGTGAACCATGCGTTCCTTGATTACATGCAGCCTGTAGCGCTGTACTTTATATATATATACACACACACACACTCACATGCTTCTTCCTGGGTCTTACAACTTCAAGCAAGAGCGGATCGCAGTTCATCCCGAACCACGCACTCGTCCTGCTACAGTTCAATGGGCAATTTAAGACCCCAAGCCCACATCAAAGTGTCATTAAGGTTGTTCAGTCAGCTTAAGAGAATCGGCAAACAAAACAAGCATTCATTTATAAAGCAGAGCAACCGCCCTTAACGTAAGATTTCAACCAAGCCCACTCATTCCCAACCCGTTTCGCCTTTTTTTCTTCTTCTGCTTCCTTTAAGTATCTTCCTCTTCCATTCCAGTGACCACGCGTTTCATGTTATCGCGATCATTATACCGTGGTTCCCCTCCTTTGATGTCTTCTCCGAACAGACCACTCGCGCTGCCGTGAAGCTTCCCCGCCACGCACCGCCGTGAGTGCCGTCAGTAGCGCAAAGAATAACGAGCTTCGATTGATTTCGAAACGCACAGTTGCGGTCCTAAAAAGGTCTTAGAGTGCAACTATCTCGAATTTCTCCGAACATCAATATAATAATTACCTTGCTTTAAGACGAGAGGGACGGAGACGACCGAACGATGATGCCACGGACCATCTTGCTCTCAGTGAAGGCAACCCCACGCGTATCATTTATTGCTCAAGCACCTAATTACGTCAGCAAGAAAAAAACAGCGATTCAAAACACTGTCCATGCTTCCTTGTAGGTTTAGTTTTAACGACTGGAACGCGGGCATTCCGATTTTGTTTCTCGTGCCACAACGACAAGATTTAATCTGAACGAAGGGTGCGGAAACCCACGGCTAGCAAGTATATCCGCAGCGGTACTCACAAGATCGCGGAAACGTAAAGCCACGCCCAAAGCTTGAAAACTTTAACGTTACAAAGCAAAACGCAGGCTAAGAAATACGCCGGAATAGACAAGCTCCCGAATCTTAAATGTGCACCTGACCTGCACCGAATGCTCCTAATTACATTCCAAAAACTTATCCACAACGTTTCGTAACGTTTTGGCACTCCACGTCGCTCCCCGTGTGCGGTTGTTTGTCAGTGCTCGAATGAAACTGCAATCCTCTCTTTCGCGTGGTCGTTGCAGGCCCCATCTACAGGATGCACTGCGGCAGCTCCAGTGCAAACACCTACTCCTTCTCGGGCCATGACAGCGGCGCAACTACCCCCGGCACCATGCCTTCCAGCGGCGTCACTGGAGGTGGCGGAGCACCCGTTGCCCCGAGCAGCTGCCACCAGCACACGGCGTCCGATCGCGGCGCCCTCTCGGAGCCGTTCGGCGAAATGGAGCCGCCCCCGCCGCCTCCGCGCGACATCTCGAGCTTCAGCGGGCTCCTCACACCGTGTCCCTGTGAGTGCCGGGTCTTTAAATGTACGCGCGGTTCACGGGAGATCACTAAACATAAGCTCAATGTTTTATTCCTATCTTTTTTTCACCGAGGCGGCTCAGTGGCTGTGGCATTTTGCCGCTTAGTACGAAGTCGCGGGTTCGTTTCCCAGCTGCGGCGACCGCCCACCGATGGGTGCCGGGGACGCGCTTGTGAACTTCTGGTGCACGTAAAAAAATAATAATGAAAAAAAAGGGGCGGTTGCGCTTTAGGGGTTAGAATGTGTCGCATGTTATCTAAATCGCCCCATTCTTTTTTTCTTTTTGGGGGGGAAAATTCCAGTCGAGAGCGAATGTGCCAACTCGTGTGAAAGCCGTCTCGTTTGCACCCCTCCAGCAGGTGGGCTTCACTACAACGGCCCGATGCCGCACATGGAGCCACCGCCTCCATACCAAGTGGAGAGCCCTCATTCGACTCTGCTCGTTCGGACCATACCCAGCGACGCATCCAAGTGAGCCCGTTTCCTTTGAAGAAAGAATGCAGATTCGCGTGGTAGGAGAATTCTGCGGAAAATTAGTTTTGTGTACTGCGTACACAAAGCTAACTGTGTGCGTTTAGTGCTCGGTTTCTATTGAATTTGTAATAATGAATAGGCCATTGAGCGCTTACTCAAGGAGCACGAACCAAAATAAATAAATAAACGACGCAAGGTAATGAAACAAAGGAATAGCAACATGATACTTTTCAACGTAGTTACGTAGTAATAAAGGATGTGTCATAAGTCAGTATGTGCATCAGTATGAACGCTCGACTGCACAAGAGAGAGAGAGAGTGAACTTTAATAAGCACCAGCAGTTTTGTCGGCTGGGCCTAGGCCTCCCACGATGGGACGTCGAGGTCTTGCCTCTTCGCCGCTTCGTAGGCCTGCTGGGTCGCCCAGAGTTGGTCGTCGAGGTGGGAGCTGCGCAGGGCGGCGTGCCATCTCGACGAGAGGGTCACGGGATTAAGGTCTTGGTATTGGTTTTTGCACTCCCATAGCATGTGGTGGAGTGTTGCCGGTTCAGTTTTACAGACCTTGCACGTCTGGCTCGGGTAGATGTCGGGGTATATAGTGTGATAGCGTGTGAGGGAGGGGTATGTATTCGTCTGTAACAGGCGAAGGGTGGTTGCCTGTGCTCTGTTTAACTTGCAGTGAGGGGTGGGGAAGGTTCTTCTTGCGAGGTAAAATGACTTTACAAGGTCGTTGTATCTGGTAAGGCGGTCGCGTCCTGTGGGTGCACCTGCACCGTCTCCGGCACGGTTGACTAGTCCTCGTGCTACGGAGTGTGTAACCTCATTGAGGTTGGTGAGGTGCGGGTGGACAACGCCGGCGTGTGCTGGGATCCAGACGAGGGTGATCTGATTTTCAGACGAATGCGGGGCTTGTCGTAAGATGCGGAGTGATTGATGAGAAATGCGACCTTTGATGTAGTTGTTGACTGCTGCGCGAGAATCGCTCACTATGGTGTGACAGGCTGGACTGCACAAGAAAAAGAACATTAAGTTGAAAAAAGGTCTTCCAGCAAAGCGATGAAATGGAAATACAAGGATAAGCAACGAGAGAGAAAAGAATACATAAGCACCAAATTAAGCACAGAGGAATCCAAACCCAAAATGGCGCGCCATAAGAAGCTGAGCATATAAGCACGAAGCGCTCGGGCTGCAAAGCTAAGTGCACTTAGCACTATAACGTCAGAGACTTTACACGGGGGCAACAAGCACATATACAACTAAACTACAACAATCTCTTTAATACTGCCCTTGTGAACATGGGGCACATATCTGGCACCATGCATGCAAACACGGCATACAATAGTGCAGATTCAGTTCAACCCGGGTAAACTTTACAGCATGGGATATACTGTCCGTAATGCAGCTACACAGATTTCCTTTTAAATGCAATAAATTGCATTCGAATATACAGCAAAATCTCGAATTAACGAAGCCCGACTTTATGGAAATTTCGATGTAAACAAAGATGCAGCGAAAACCTTGAAGAAGTGAAGTGGGCACAATTTATGTTTCGCCCTGTTTACTGAAGCTTTGTGGGGACATACGGGTAAACGCGCCCAACAGGCATTAAATGTGCGTTATCAACCAAAAATATGGCAGGCTTCCTTGCTCTCGAATAAAAGATATTGTTAGTCGCTCGAGTGTTTTAAATGCTTTCAATGTCACAAAGTTATCGTTTTAATGAAATAACTAACGGCTCGCATTTTCTTTGTTAAAGGGATACTAAAGAGAAAATTAACCGAGCTGCATAAGTAAATTACACTTCTACAACACACGTACACACTAAAAGCCACTTATACTGTGAAGACAGACATAGTATGGGAGAAACTATGCAACAAAAGATGGAGGGTCACGCCACCTGTTTTGCACTGGCTCAGTGTGACAACATAAATTTGACAGTCTACTCGGATCTAGTTAATTTTTTTCAACGGTAACGATGGACTACATCATATTCTAAAAGGGCCAAATACAGAACTTAGCAAGTTTTAAAGAAGTTTACTGTGCCAATGGCCCAAATAGTAGGAAATACATTGAAATCTGCGACGTCAAAATGACGTACAGGCACCGCGGTGTCGAAACAAAATTTGAAAAAATTAGACTTTGACCACCATTTTTTTTTCTTCTGACAATCAACATAGCACCGAAAAATTAACAAAAATAGAATTTTGAAAGAATATTCAATCAGTCCAAACTGATTTAGTTTTTCTCCTTAGCGTCACTTTAAACAGAAGTGTAACTAGTTCTGAGTAAGCAAATTAAGTTAGTCCCTGCTTCTCATATTATATGACGCCAAGTATGGCCAAAGAGCACCAGGCCATTTAGATGTGACTGTAAAGGGGGCCTAAAAACAGTTGCCTTAAATGTGCATATCGGATTCCATCCACTTCACATTCGTGTCAACACCAATTTCTTTGAAATGGGCATTAACTTATGCATTTTTCTTGCCCTCCCCTCCCCCCCCCCCCGCCCTTCTTTTGTGCAGCTGTAGCCAACAGAGCTTCGGCACGCTGCGCATCTCGCAGCAACGGCCGGCGCAGCGGTTTCAGCAACTGCCTCGGCTACCACAGCAGCAAGCCACCACCGGCCGCGATCCCGCGTACTGGTGCACCAAGTTCTGACTTGACACGGAATAGAACTTGGTGCCGACCACAAACCGAGATCTTGGAGGTCCCCGTCACGCTACAGTGGCTGTAGTTACAGTCAGCCAGAGGAAAGCGCAGGATGCTGCTGGAAGCGTCTGGAGTGCATGCGAATGCGGCGCAACCAGCCGGGTAATTCCGGAAACTCATTTGAGTAGCGGCTCCTAGGGCCACTGATGGGAAGACGACGTACGCGCCTCCTGGGTGTTTTTCTTTTGTTGCCCCGCTGACACTGATGGCCTACAACGGATATGCCCGAGTTAGTGTGTCATCTGTTACGTGGATAACAACGAAGGACGTGTCGTGCGATACGAGTGTGAGGACTTGATCTCGACGACGATGACGACGCCTCGTGATGCGAACGAACCACGTGCCACTGCCACTTACTGCGAGAGACCTGGGGATAGCCGTGCACAGATATAACTGTTACAGAACTGTTACAGAAGTTTGTTCTAAATGACAGCTTCATTATAGCGTTACACTGTGTTGCCAAGAAAAAAAAAATTACATATTGTGTTTTGCTCGTGCCATGCCAAAGTGCACAAGTTATGAAGTGCGCTTTCTGGCAAGAAGAAAGTAGTCAATGTCACAAGTGCTCACTAAAATATGGTCATTTTATATAGTACATCAGCTGAATCCACCTATGCTGCATATCCGAGGGATAACATAGATGCACCTATGTCGCATTAAAGGGTGTCTGTGTCCGCAGACCTTCTTGCCATTTAACGAGCTTGCATCTTTATCAATCGTGAACATAAAGACTGCAGAAAATATGAGATTGTTAGGATAAGCTAAAATTTATTGCTGTTGCAAGTTTTCTCAATAGAAGATGCAAGCCCATTTCACTCAAGCATGAAAATCAACAATTACCAGCGTGAAAGTAACTCGTGATGATGTAGCTATTAATGGTGCCTGCAGAAGCAAGTGTCCATAACGCACAACTAAGTTTTTTATAAGCCACGTACGACTCGGTACAACTATGGCCATTGCAAAACACCATGATGTGAACTGTGCTGCATTACAACCTGCATTACAAGCTACAATTTCATTACAATTTATTAGTCAGTGAAAACTTCAGTAACCATACTTCCACAAACAAAAATGCACTAGATCAACTATCTGGTTTCTCATAATACAACAGCCTTTAGGACTCTCAGAATGCTTCAATACATGTGGCATATCGATAAATTTGCGATAGCACAAATACAGAGAATAATATAAGAGCACCAAATATCAAATTATGACCTATTTTAAGCAAACCATTCATTTTTTATTATTTTCTTTTGGAGGTCAGCAGCCAAAATGCTGTGAAAAAGCCATATATCATATTAACATAAAAGAAGGCTTTGTACATGCGGAATGTGCTTACACGTGTCTCATATAACCAATTAAAGAAGCTAAACACCATCACCAAAGAAATCAACTCGGGTAAACACCACTGACAGTTTTTCACGAGCTTCCTGTGCGCTCATGCAATACAAGATGAAGCTACTGGGACCATGACTTGCAATTTAAAGGATGGTTCATTATGGTCAAGTTGTTTTTCAACAAAAGATAACTGAGTACTAGTTCTGTCTACATTAAAGGGCCCTTCACCAGACCACATAGCAAATTTTGGTTATACAGTGGAAGTTGTTACGTTCCCTCTAAGGAGTATTGTACCACAAGAATTTTTCAATTTAGTTCATTAATAGTACAGATAGAAATACTTGAAGTACCGCAAACTCATTATTTCAGGAGGTGAGTGTCACCGCCATCATAGACACCCTCTCTCCACTTTCCCAGTCTAGCCTCCACAAGTGAAATTCATTGCCTGTGTTGTCCTGTACCAGAACAGGAGGCTTGTGTGACAGATACGTCATGGGCCCCGCCTTTTTCCCCCCCTCTTTAGCATTTTTGCTGAGTGGCGCTCTTTCGGTGATAAGTCTTGCACACAGGTTGTTGCGTTTGCTTGGTTTCGCGCAGCGAACGATTTTGCGCACTCTGCATGAGAACACCTGGTTAGTGGTATATGTCAGTGCCACAGACATGAGCACTTAGGCAGATGCGAGAGGATGAATGAACTTGAACACAGCACTGGAACATGGTAGAAAATGACAGTTTCATTTCACTTGCCACGGTGCAAAGTAAAACAAAAACAAGCAGATATTTGGTTCATATGTTTTATTATTTCTCTAAACTTTAATTGGCTTTGTGAAGCAACAGATTAAACATAACTGATGTTGCCTTGAATAATTCTTGAAGTCCCGTGTCACTGTGAGTGAGAGCACTGCCATGTACGCAGGTGCACTTGTGCGATTGACGTCGGCTCTCCGGCTCGGAGCGTGGCACCCGTGAGAAGGGCAAATGGCATTTGGTTTGAAATTCAAGTACTTTCTACGGTGGGTACGGACGTAGTACTTAACAGACACAATCGTTAGCACACATTGTATGCACTGCGTTTGTCAGATCAAAATGGTCAGACCTGGTGAGGGGTCCTCTAACAAATTACTTAATTGATGAGTCATACTTCTCAAAAACAAAACGAAGTCATCCCTTAAATTTATGCTCAGTAGACACACTTATCAGCAGAGCAATTCTTGCTTTGATCATTACAAGAAAAAAATATTAAAAATTCACACGCGCTTGCACACACAGAGAATGGGTATAAGCACAAGACATGCCAATTCTTGTAACTACATTTGTGACATTTTTGGTCTATACATTTTTTTAAAGAAAATGTGCACATTCACCTCATTCTTGCATGATTAAAGACCGTTGTGAAAAGAGAAATTTCAACTGCAGTTTTATCTCCTTGAATATCTGTTCACTGGCGAGCGTAACAGTCAAGCATGAAGAGCTCGCACTCGCACACCGTGAAACCGCAAGTGAAATTATGCATCATGACGGCGATGGATCTCGTCTGCTTGTGTGGCTCACATTATGCCCAATAAATACTTGTCATGTTTGTTACTGTGCTGCTCCTATGTGTAGACTCCACTCGTCTTTCTAAGTGATTGACCCGAATAATCAAGCAAGTATCATGTTTCACAAATGCAAGTTTTCTGGAACAAAGCATAATGCTCTGCTAGGGATATCAGTTAAAGATGCCAAGCACAGCCGGCAGAACTGGCTGAATTCATTCTCCACGGTGAAGCAAGAGAGATAAATTCGCTGCATAACTAGCTTACCTAAATTTACCAAAAAATAGATATGGACATGCTATAGATTATCTAGTGGACAGCATTCCCCATGGCAAGAAAAAAGAAATGCTCCAGGTCTGACACTGCCGTCATACTTAAGTGAGGAGGTAGCACCAGTGGCTGGTTGGTCATCGGAAACATATTTAGAGACATGCAATGCTTAGACGAGAACTTCCGAAATTGACAGACCACAAGAAAAGAGCATCCAGTCCATGCTCTTTATTTACATAATGTTTCCATTCCAAGATATCATCTCACAACACCATAGACCTGCAGGCATTCCACAGACGCCCGAGTCTGTATTCATGGTAAGAAAAGGCAGGTGTACAAAACACAGAACGCAAGAGGAATAGAAAGAACGGCAGACAACATGCCATGCGTCAGTGTATCAGGAGTTGAATAGGTATATTGTCAAGCTGAAAACAAAGCCAACACACAGGTCCTATATGTCCTGTGTGCCCTACCTCATGCAAAGCACACAGCACTGTGCAACTTGTAGCCAGCTAAGAGGTCAAAGTGGTAATAGGTAGTACAGTTGAACCACGATATAGTGAACTTCAATACTGTAATTAGTGAAAATTTTTGATATAACAAAGTATTTAATTTTTAATGCATTAGCATTCTTAGGAGAGTTCCCACACTTTCCGAACACCAACCATCTATCTCTGTTTGTATGTTTGTATCTAAGAGTTTTCCCACCTACCTAGGTCCCTAGGTAGTCCTTGATAGAATGGGTAATGCATCAGGCTGCTGTGTTCAAAAATTGCTGTGTTCGAAACCAACCATCAGACCAACTTCAGTCACTGAGCATGCGGCAAAGTGTACACAAGTGCCGCTCTCTAACAAACCCCTTTCACGCCGACATGGGTCACTGTAGATGTGGGACTGGGTAGGTGCTGCTGTTCGAGGAAACTGATGGATGCTGAATTGGAGCACTGGGTACATGCCAGTCAGTTTGTGTTGGTCTACAATGAATGTCTTCAATGCCAACTTGGGTAACAAGTTTAGTTTAGTAACTAGGTATGTAACACTGGGAATATGACGCTCTACAATGACGAAAAAGATGCCTAAAATTTCTCCAATGCACAGTGGAATTTAACCCACATCACAAGGGTTCCTCAAGGAGAGCAACCCGATGCTTTAGCAGGCTGTACCACAAATGCATGGGTATGTGCCACTTCTCAATGAATGTCTTTCATGCCAATGCTTTAGCAAGTTGCACCATGAATAAATACACCGGGTATGTGCAGCCCTTCGATGAACCGCTCGCCAACTCGGGTCACCGAGTGCCACTGGCTGTGTCACAAGCAAGGGAACAATTCTCAGTGTTTGCAGGTGCCGGCGCACCAAGCTTCTCGTTTCGGAGGCCACATACAAACTTATCAGCAGTGCCACCAGATGGCGCAGCATGTCCTTAAATAAGCACGAGAGAGGAGCCCAGTTGCCACAGGACACATTTCTAGCATTTGCCACGCACCAGCCTGTCATGCATTCCACAGGCCACGCATAGGCTTCGCGGCGGAAACAACACTAGATCGCACCGAGTGTCTTTAGGAAAGCATGAAAGAGAATTCCTGCCGCAGTACAGGCCTCATACATAACTCGTTTCAATGGTGGCAATAAATTGTGTCGCTATATTGATTCAATGCTAGATGCATTACTCTCGACAGTCATTGTGAAATGGTTTCCGCCAAATTTTTATAACTTCTTTACCATAGAACACCATGTATTTGGAACCACAATATAACAAAGTATACTTATATGCAATTTCAATATGATGAAATTTCACTGCCGCCATTAGGAAATACCGAGGCAATAAATGAAAACTGCCGCAAGTGCAGCCGGTCAAGCGGTTGAATTACATGCAGTTGCTTGCACATGCAACTCTCGAATCCCACACCTCGTTACAAGATAGCGACAACCTCCGATAAACACGAGCACTGTAGCGGCGCTAGTACTAAACGCAAGACCCTACCCCCACCGTCACTTTCCGCATGAAGCCCAAACGCTGTACATAGCAACTACACGCCCCGCGCGGCCTGGGCTGGGGTTTTGAGGAAAAACATGCGAGGATGAGCTGAGAAGGATGGCGGCTTGACGAACACTGTGGGGAGAGTGCACAGTAGTGTTATTAGGTGCATATTAGGGGACACGGGGTGTAAAGCAAGCAGGGGAGTGCATGTCTCCTTCTCTAGCTGGCTGAGTGAATACGCAGGCCGAGGTGACTGGTGGCTTTATGTGCGCCGTCTTTTTATGCGCACAGTGCTGGAGGTTGCGAGTTCCAGAGACAGGTTGAAGCGAGAGGCAGACAAAGCATTCCCTCCTATATGCCTGCACTCTTTATCACGCCCGTATTGTGGCAGCAAGTGCTCGCAGTAATCGAGTGAGAGCTCTTCATATTTACCTGCACACACATGACACCACACTTGTTCATTTAATTAGTAAGCGAACATTTACTGCGCTTTATATGGCCGATAAAGCTACAAACGTTTGTGTAGTTGTCTAATACCTTGCTGTCACCATAAGTGCTTCGGCTTTCAGGCACTACTGGGACTTCTTTATTCATAAAACCAATGCTAGAAACAATGCACAACAGCTACCGAAATATCGGACGCCATACTGGATCTTGACCAATTTCTCAGACACATGGCACGCACACACAACATTGCAAATTTACAACAGACATGGTGACCATAAATAACAGGTTGGCACGTGTCGCCTCGTTTTCACGTGATTTTTTAGCAAGACTTGCTTTGCAGCATCTGACGGGTTTTGATGCTGCATCGGTCAGACTGCGTGGAGGGCAGTCCGCTGATATCGTCGCGCCACTGCAGACGACACAATCAGCTGCGGCGGCAGAGTGCACGCAAAAGCTTCGCAGGCTTCGCTTCTTACCGCTGACGTGCAGATATCATTGACATGGCATGAAAATGTACCATTGGTCGCCGACTCTCAAATTTAACAAGAATAATTTTTATTTATTGTTTGTCATCAAAATTCACAGGTTCTTTTTTTTTGCTTTTCTCGATTGCCCAATAATTTGCATATATTTATGGCTTCTTTCATGTAAGAAATACTTGTCTGCAACTGTACTTATTTGCATAAAAGTTATAAAATTTCCATAAAATAAAGTAAAGTGCCAACTTTACCGACTTCGTTATTTCGAGGTTTAACTGTATATGGTTGTCTTTGGCATCAAAAAAAAAGTTTAGTGAAATATCAGTTGGCCATATGCAGGGCTTGATTTTATGAAGGACCACAATAAGTACTGTATGAATCAGAACAACATTTTCTGTAATAGATGAACAATATATATTACATGAGTTCGTGCAATACAGACCACAACGCTTGAAACTCGAAAAATTCGTGCAAGCAATCAGTGTAAAAGCATGATGCCAAATCTGGGCTGGCTGTACACATAAATATGTACAGGCCAGAAAATACTGCATATAAAGAAAAAAAACTGTGCATATATGTAAAAGGCAATAAATACACAACTTACACAACAACTACTATTAGACAACAACAACAGGCCATTCAAGGTATATGAAGAAGTCACCTTAACTAAAAGAGAGTAAGGTAACAATATTTATGTAATGTAATGAGCATTATATGAAACGCCATGTTGCAAAAGCATACTGCTACTCCTTGAAAGATGTTTTTCAACATGAAGACAATAAATGTATTCTACTCGGCATCAACAACATGACTGCAACTTCTTGCTTAGGGCTGATGGATTAATCCTACGATAAGGGAAGTAGTACTACGTCTGGTGAGATTAAGGCAGTGGTACCCATTTATGTAAAAGCATCCTAACACCTACACACAACATTAAAAGTTAGTATGCATCACATAAGTTAGTACACGTCTTTTGACTATTGCAGGCTCGCAACACAAATGCGGGCCCATTGTACTACGCACTTGAAAAGAGGCAAGCACTTAAAACCAAAACACTGCACTAAATATTACAGAGAAGGACGAAGTGTTTGATACAAGGAATGTGCCAAATGTATATTTAGCACTTCACTTTAGCACTTCACTCGAAAACTACATTTTTACAATTTAAATTGGGATACTTCCTTCTCAAAACAGACATTCGCACTGAGCATTTTTTTTTTTTATACACATAGCCCAGTGCCAATGGCTTCGCGCAGGCATCAGTGACCCTTCTTCAAGTGTATGTTTATCTAGTGAATATTTACGCCTCATGACCGAGTTCATCGGTGACCCTTCTTTAAGTGCGTGTTTATCTAGTGAATGTTTAAGACTTATGACTGAGTTTCCGTTTTCTTCAGATGAAAAAATTCATCGAGTTTGCACTTGTTAGAAGTTTGACATTGTATCTTATGAATCTTCCAGTTCGCTCTGTCTTAGCAGAGCCGACCACGAGCACTCCGCATAATAATGACATACAAAAAGCTACTGCAGCAGGTAACTTTCTTAAACTGGTCTTGAAGGCTCTACTGGCAAGGTAAGTAGACGTGCTTATTCTAGGCTCCTAGACTTGTGGTGAACAGCGTTGGGTGAGATATCACAGCCTTTTATGCTGGGGACTACAATGCACGCTTGCGCCGATAAAGAAAACCATGCTACAATGAATGCACCTACAATGAAAACTATGACGATGAAAGTTGAAGAACATCCCAAGACTGATCACTGATTCACTTTCACCAAGTGGCTCTCCATCTCCCGTTGCTTGATAAGCAGCCCCTGGATGGAAACAACAGTAGACAATGAAGTGATTGGTAACTCACACTCGCAGTAAACAAGACAGAAAATGTATTTTATTTTTTTATGTGGCTAGCATTTTTAGCCTACTGTGCCTACTTTGGTGAGCTGCTGCTGTCTGCTATAAAGCTCCTGAAACGTCACCCACACTCATGTAACGAAAAAGAAAATTACACATCCGATCGATAAAGTGACAAGGCACGCTCTTCTAGCTGACAATAAAGATTAGAGTATATTACGCCTGAAAAAAGACACCTGTGTAATCAGACCGTGATTCATTCGAAGCTAGATATGCTGAACCCTAATCTTACGCTGCCAGCAGGACAAAATTAGCTGTGGTTGGGAGGTCACATTCAGTGTAGTTTTCTTTGTGGCATCGGAAGTTGTGTCAATACATCACTTGAATTCCAATCCCACTAACATTGACGAAGAACATAGCATTACGAAGAATGTTAATGTTAATCGAATAAACTTTCTGGCTCCTGTTCAGGTCTGCTGTCCTGAACACAAAAGTGGGAAAAAGAAACTGAATTACAACCCCCTGTGGTTCCTTTTAACACTATGTATGGGAGGTCGTTAACAAACTGACCTGTCTAAGTGTAAATAGCTGCTGCAAGATCTTGTCCTGGCGGCGGGTTGGGCAGCTGGTCACCAATTCAGGATGAACCAATGGATCCTGTAATAATGAGAAGCATGGAAGTCTAGGTTAGATTGTTGTATAACTTTAACTAACAAAACTGATGCCCCTCAGTTCCCTTTCTTCTCATTCACTGCATAGTTAAGGTTAACAGGAACAGCACAGAAACAAAATGGAAGCAACAGTGGACAACACACAGCAACAAGCCTTGCAAGTCTCTGTGTGTCACCTGCTTCTTTTATATGCCCAATTCTACACTGTTCCTGCCAAAAAAACATGCAGCCTATGTATGACATTGAAGCAGACAAGATGAGTTGTACTTTGAAACTACATAATTGCAGAGCACGAAACAATGCACCAGGGAAATTATATGTGAGCATTGCAACAATGTTACATCTGGTCTTAGAGGTGTCCCAGCTTGCATGATCTTGGCAAGAATGCTTTTTTGGGGGGCATTCTTCATCCATGCAGCATGACACAGCTGGATTAGAAATTATTGAAGCAGCCATTCCCATGATGAGATACACTGCGCAGGCTCAGAACAGCATGCACTATGAAATGTTCAATAACATCTAAATACGAGGTGCATGAACCTACAATTAATCAAGCTAAATGCAATACCTCTTGAGCTTGCAAAAATTGAACCTGGAAGGTAGCATATTTTAAAGAATTAAATGAGAAGTTGCTTTTTATTGATCTACATCCTTTTCTTTATCAGAAATTCAGCCCAATTCCTCTGGTTGAAAACGTCATTCATCAATCTTAAATATGAGCATGCAAATAATACTTCTAGAGGCCCACAGAACTAGCTATCATGTTTTACTGTTCTTACTTTCCGAAAGAGCCCCAGGAACATCACAAATACTGGTGGAATTTCAAACAAACTTTAGTGAATTTCATAAGAATCTTGCACCTTACACAAAGACAGTTGCAATTAACCATTGCATCAAGAAACAACTTGCATTTGAAGTTGCACAATAAGTGGTGTTAAATTATTGTAAAAGGTGCCAGTAAACAGGAACTAATAAGGAGACATCAGATTGATCACAAGGTTTGCACCTTGTAACCATCCTAGCATCTCTCTATTTCTCCCTCATGCTCTCCGATGTTCTTTGTAAGTCATAAGAAACCAACTAGTCCAAAAATATGTTTTGACTCGTGTCCACCTTACATCGCTCAGAGTAATGGCAACCAATCACGAAGGTTGGACTTTCGCCATGCTGCATGTCGCTGAAAGGCCTGGTGACGTCATGGCCGCCATTTTTTTTGACATCGCCTATTAAAATGACAATTGAACCTACACGGCATCCTCAGAAACAGAAACCAGTTCGCACTTGTCATTCACACACTGAGTTAGATCCTGCACCGCTGAAATTTTGCAGCGAAGCTGTCAATGAGAGTTTCGCAGCCATTTTCGTGCGGCAGAGTCTGGCGTGTGGTGGCTTGGTTGATATCAATCAGCAATAGTACCTGTGTTAGAATCGCAAATTTATTTGCTTTGAAAACATAATTTTCAATAATTATAAAATATACGTTACCTTGTGTATATCTCACACAAATAGACGTATTTTTTGCACGGTTTTTTAGGCAGTAATCCGTAATTTTTCTTCCTCACGTCACATTTTACCGGCTCCACGTTGTAGTTTAGCTAGGAGTATGTATGGCTGCAGTGGTAAAAACCAGCAAGCAACGCAGCTGACCTGGGAGTGGCCGTATGACCACGACGTCGATAACGAATCTTTACTGAGAATAGTCCGCATATAGACACCTAGTACTTTCTAAGGGTCTGAAAACTCGTTTATACAGCTTTGCTGAATGGTATATTCAGATTCGCATACATCTGCAAAGGATTTCTTACCCCTGTAAAGGATGCACCACTGCACTTACCTTTGTGTTGCGGCGAAGTACTGTTAAATTTGCTGCAATTTGCTTGACGAATAAGTCGCCTTGCTCATGCAACAACCTAACAATCCAATTTGCTTCGCAACAACCATTTACATTCTTTCCAAACCCAGAAACCTTGCTGTACTATTCTGAGGTGAAAGGTACAGAGACAATGACACGCATAAGAGAGATAGACACACGAGGTGCCAATGTGTGTCGTCTATCCGCACTTAACCTCAGAATATGCTAAACCAACACACCCAGTTTTCCATCTTAATGTCGTGTATTGCTGTACTAGTTCAAAAACACATGAAATTTTAACTCTGCTTGTTGAAAGGACAGTTGGTGAATAGACAGGGGTTTGGAGATGCAATGCAGGTCCAGAATGACGTGACCTGCCTGGACATTACACTATGTGTGGCTTTCACGAAGGGCCTCACCTGAGAAGAAGAGCGCTGTGCACGCCGGTCTGGTGACGGTGACTGATTGCGCCGTGCCCCGCTGACGCTCACCGATCTCTGCCGCTCCACGATTCCTTGAAGTTGTAGAGGTTGGGCAGGAGTGTTTCCCACTCTGCTGCGGTTTGGGGTGCTTTGTTTTGGCGACTGAGCTTCCCCAAACGGCTGCTGTGGCACGTACACCTCCTGCCTCCGCCAGCGCTTGCGTGAGGCAGGAGGGGTCTCTGCAGCTTTTGCTGGGGTGACTGGAGCTTTTCCCGGGGTGAGCGGAACTTCAGAAGAAATGTTTGACGAGTTTGAGACATTGTTTTTCGTGGAACGGTGGGGTGACGGCAGCAGTTTATCACGCAAAGCTGGCACAGGAGGACTCTGGGCTGCACGGTGTCCAGTGGTGTCGTGAATTGTGCTGTCTTCCTCTTCACTCTGTGTGGTATTTTGCAAAGCTTCTTCTTCAAAATGAAGAGGTCCCTGACTCGTAACTCTGACCGGTGCTCTGCTCCTGCTGAAGCAATCAGATAAAGACAACGTGAACACATATTTGCCATTGTAGGATATAAAAATCGTGTGTTACACTATTACTTGAGATTGAATGAAGGTTGCTCGAATTCTTCTCCCAGAATTGGATTTCAACCAATAAGGTCAATGAAAGCAAATTTACCAGAAAGGTAAGACAGAAATCAGCATGTAGCTGCAAGCCTTCATGCGCTCCATTACAAGAAGACTAGTGAGCTTAAGGTTATGTGTCAGCCCACCACATAAAGTATCATTAGTTCTTTCTTATTTATGTTTCCTTTTTCTTAATTAATTCCTTTAACATGCAATGCTTAGTCTTTTTCAGCAATGACACATAAGGCCTCTAGGTGATCAAGTTATTGTAATTATTGTAATCAAGCTAGACAATGTCACAAATAATGTCTCAGTCTATCTGAGTTTGAAGTTCAAATGTGTTGAATTTTAATTCCCGAATAGCAACATCACCATGTGTGGTTTCACCCTTGCTAGACTGCTTGTTTAAATCTGTTATTCATTGTACTAGATGCAACTACAGTGTTGAAGAGCAGGATCTGCAGCTACACTGCACGTTTTAGCATCAGCAAACTTAATGAATGGGAGATTCACCGTAGGAAAGAAAATGCTTGACGCGAAAAACTGTTTACTGAAAAAAGCTGGTGAAAAGTTATTTAAAAAAAATAGTATACTCAGAGAAAAGAAAATTCTACAGGAAGTAAAATTCTAAAAAGTACACCAAATGTTTCAGCTGGAAGCTAGTGCTTGTTCCTGTCTGATGCATTGTTTACACTACTTTGTGCTATACATCGTTCCAATGTAGTCGGATCTATTAACTAGCCCAATCTGCTGCTCTCCTATGTTAGAAAAAATAAAAAACCGGAAATGCTGAACTGTACCTATATAAAGGCCTGTAACAGTGCATAGTGAAATGCACAAAACTGGACACCTTTAAGGAAGGCTGTGTGCTTACCTATTCCTCTCAGCAATGCCTCCCCTGCCAACAACCTGCGATGCAAACTGAGGGAACCCACGCAGCTGTCGTGCTCCAGCCTCTCGTTCACAGTGCTGCCGCCGCAGCTCCTGCAGCTTCTGAGCACTGCTTCGGGCAATGGCAACAGGAAGCACACTTGATACCCTGCCTTTGTTCACAGTCACGGGAGTTCGCTGGCTGGCAGCTGGCTCACGAAGGTTTTCCGGTGGCGCATAGGCAGAAGGCTTTCTGTGGACTCCTTTCAATGGCAAACTGTGCTGGAGCCTTCGGACAGCACTTGTATAAGGAGGGAACTCCCTAAGAGAGCTCCTGGGCAAGCAGAGTGGGAGAAGGAGAACACGAAGAAACTGTACTACTATGCATGAATGAGTAATGGGTTGATGAGATAAGTCAAACATTAACACAAATGTATGAAACAAATTTTTAATTTAGCCCAACTTTCAGCACACAGTAGTACTGCATATCAAAGACAGTGAACAGCTTTCAGTATTGTTTAACTTATTGCTTAGCTTGTCACCTCATTGCCGGTTTGCATACCATGGCACAGCTTAGCAACACACAAAGAAAGAAGGCCTTTCAAGGTATGGACAGAAAGCGAACAGGATCAAGACAAGTTCGCTATAATAGGAAAATACTCATTGAAAGAGAGTGCATGTTTGAGCCTCTACCACTTTCAAAAAATAATATCAGGTAGTGAACTTCAAAGCAGTATAAACATAAATTCACTTGTCTATACAGCCACCTCCTGATACGGCAAAATGCACTCTCACGTGAGCATGTCACATGACAGCAGTCCATAATGCACACAACCTAAGGTAGCCATAAAAGAAAAGTCGGGGCACATTGCAAAATTTCCTGGGTGTGTAGCAAGATTTCAAAATCAATAGGATTCACAAGAGTTCACATAACAAAGAAGATGAAATTACTACTATGCTTCACGTATAGCTTGAAAAAGACAGCTACTACTATGAATGATTTGTTATTGAAGATTTATGACTTGTCGTTCAAGAATCAAGAGGATCTGATTCACTAATCAATGTAATCACTAATCACTCTTAGGAGCAATTAGATATTACATTGAGATGATTAACAAGCTCAAATGGAAACACGCACTTTCTTGCGAAGGAAATATACAGCTGTAGGAATTAGGAACACAAATATGAATGGATATGTTCAACAGTAATTGAAGCCCCAAAGCTTAGAGCAAGAAAAAAATTCCAGAAAGCAATGTTGTACTCTCTGCAAACACAAAGCGACTAACCTGAGAAAACTTTAAAATGTGCTAGGAATAGCAGTTAGTTACATTCAAAACAAATATATATCCAGAAAGTTCACCAAGATGCAAGAACTACTCGCACTTCCTTCGCTCTACAGATAAGCACTGGGCCACACGCATAAAAACATTTGCATAAAAAAGCTCTGCAGTGAATTCAAGTATGTCAAAAAATACTTCTTTTTGTAAAGCGACATATTTTTTAGCCCAAACACCTACCCACCCAGAGTAAACCTGACACACGACATATTGAAGTATTCAGCTCTATCCTGCGGCCAATAACAGTAGTTATTTGAATATAAGACGAGGTTTTTGCCAGAATCCTTAGCATCATATTGCGTGCTTAACTGCTGTGAAGCAACACCACAAGGCAAAATTTGCATATAACTTGCATCGATTATTTTTATTATTCCAGGAATTTCCGATTATTTTAAATTTCGGGCAGTCCCTGCCAAGTCCCAATAATTCATCGGCTACTCTATATCACCTTACATTAGTTTGCACACTTCGGTTCTTTTTTTCTGGTCCCCCAACTGCACCCTGAATTTATAATCATGACCACCTTATAATCGAAAAAAGATATGGTAAGTACAGTTGGGATACACTAAGGCTGTGTTCACACTTGGTCTTGGAGCAGGCGGAAGTGGAAAGAACTTGACAAAATCCACCCGCCTAGGTGGAGAAATGGGCGGAAAATCAGGCAGCGAGCCTGATCGGGCTAGGACCGATTTTTTTGCCACAGCGAAGCGGAGAGCGGTTCCACTTCACCAGAAGCTGCACTAGCATGTAAACATCTGGTCGTAAAATTTAACATTTTCTGTTGTTCATTGTCTATATTTAGGAAAAGCAACTAGCTAAAACTATCGAAACTATGTCTTCTTTATCTTCCATAGTAGACAAAAGTTAAAGATGACATGCGCAGTTGCGTGGAATTATGGCTTTTAACAACTGATGGGTCAATGAATGAACATATGTTTTGCAATAGTGCGCCGAACAGCGCCACTACGCTGACAGACATATGCAAACTAGATGGATGTGGGTGAAAGCGGCAGTGGTTTCCGCTGCAGTGGCGAAACAAATGTGAACATCTTGTACATGCGTGGAAAAGATTTTCTGCCCGCTCGCCGTTTCCCAAGTGTGAACGTAGCCTTAGAGATTGATATTCGAGCTTCTATCAGAATGTGGCTGTCATCCCTGGAAATCGAATCCGCAACCTAGTGCTCAGCAGCAAAACCACTAAGGCTCCGTGGTGGGTCTGACATGGAATCTAACAAATGAGCTCTGTAGAAAAGCTGCCCATACCTGGTTTCGTACTCTTGAGCCAGATGTGTCGTGTCATCACAGAGAACACTGTGGTTCCATCCACAAGGTAGTGAAATGTCTGTCTGGATGCCAAACTCACGACTACGCTGCTGGTGGGATCGCAGAGCATGCTGAGCAATGCGCACTTTCGTCGGAGTCAGGACCCTGTTCTCGATGTAAGGATTCATTTCCACCATTCCCGCCGATGAAAGCAGCGAACAGCGACTGGAGCAGATGGAGGTAGAAAGGCTACCATCTGTCTGACTGGACATTTCACGCTGCACTTTGTTGCTGGCTGCGACATCGTGATCACCTCGCAGAGGACGTACCGTAGCCGCGGGAGCTAGCGTTGCTGGCATGGACGCTTGCAGCTGAGGCATCGGCAGCGCAGTCTGAGAGGACATTTGCGCAGCTGCAAGAGAGGTCAACTTAAGAATTGCACTTCTAAACTTGAGGACATCTCCTAAAAAGTGCACGAAAATTTATTGTGCAAAATGCATTTTTGATTCAGTCGAGGCAACTTTTCAAATCATATGCATTGTTCTAGCTATCTGCCAGTTCGCTTGAATTCATCTGAGAACACTGTCTATAACCACTGCCAATTTCTACTGCATATTTCATGATGAATGGCAGCGGGTCATTTTAATGCTGGCACTAAGTTTGTGCTACCACCACAGTTACAAGAAAGGCACTGCAGAACTTTCTGGGCCATCAAAATGCGGCCACTGTGGCAGGATTTGATCCCGCGACCTTCTGCTTAGCAGCTCAACACCATAGCCACTAAGCAAACATGGCAGGTAAATTTTGGGCTCCCTTTCAATGCGTTGAGCAATAATTGTATTTGATCTAGACAATCCTCCACACTTTCTAATGTTTTGGAAAAGAAAAAGAAAGAAAAGAAGTCAGCAGACCTCAGCAATTACTTTGGCTCTGGAGCCAAATGAAGCAAATCCCCCATCGTGGGTAAGAGCCACATGTGTGACAGGCAACAACAACAACAACAACAACAACAACAACAACAACAACAACAACAACAGCTCTGGAGATGGATTCACAAAGGTTTTACAGCGAAGCTATTAAGGGGTCGTTCCCCCAGGATCGTCTCCGTGTGTCGGCGCAAAATTCAAGCCTTCTCCTCCAACGTGCTGTCAAGTACATTTTATGATTGATGCAGCCCTACTAGAATATAACGCATAATGCGGGCCAATCCCAAAGACAGTGCAATGCCAGGTCGACACGCAGCAAAGGTGAAGCAGGCGTTAAGCACTCCCTATACGTGGGTCAATCCCGAAGATAGTGCAATGCCGGGCCGACCTGCAGTGGAGGTGAAGAAGCCGTTAAGCACTCCCCATACGCGAGTTGATACTGAAGATAGTGCAATGCCGGGCTGACCCTCAGCAGAGGTGACGCAGACGTTAAGCACTCCCCATACATGTGCCAATCCCAAAGGTACTAGTGCAATGCTGGGCCAACTTGTGGCGGAGGTGCAGTTTGCCATTAAAGGGACACTAAAGGCAAATACTAAGTCGATGTGGACTGTTTAAATATCATTCCAAAAACCTCACATCACTTGCTTCGTGCAAAGGAAAGACTTAGTTTGGAAAGACTTAGTGGCGTAGACCGTTCAGGCATCTCGTGACGTCACATGGAAGCTCAATTCTCCACTACTTGCAGTTTGTGCGAGTTTCACAAGCCAGCAAAATTAGTGCAACACTACGCGGTAACGAAACTACGGAAATGCGAAAGCATGGGAGGCGCTGAGTCGAGCGAAAACAAAACCTTTCAACCGCCCGTGTCATTGTAAAGGGTAATTTCAATTAGTATATATTTTTTTTTTAATGAGAAGAACTGGACAAGAAGCATTTTATTTCATCTTATAATACAAGGATCTTTTTTGCAAGGAGTGGTTGAGTACTAGTGACAGAATTTAACTGAGGAGTGCTTTCGTCATCAGGCAAGTACTTGAATGTCCGGGGGGAGTCTCTAATCACATCCTGCATTTACCTAAATTTATCAATTATTGAGGCTCTGTTTGCGATAATATTGGCGCCTCAGAGATTCTCTAGCACTAATCTATCACTTTACCTTGACTTAATATTTGCCTTTAGTGTCCCTTTAAGGGGACCTCGTACACAGCTTCACTGATCATCCTTCTTCACAGAGTGGAAGGGCACCAAGTTTTTTTTTCATAAGTACTGTTTCCTATCGGTCAGCAGTCTTTGCTTATCACCAAGTGGTTTGTGCATCATGTTCAAATGAAGAAAAAAAAAATATGATGTATAGTCAAAACTCTACATAATGAACATGGATATAATGAATTATCTTATATATAAGAAAGTAAATATATATTTTGGTTAGACATGCTTTATTTCAGTCAGTACTCTATTGCTTATAACGAAACCAAAAATGCAGGATCTTAAGAGAATATAGGCTACAGCAAAGCATACATACGTTCACTCAAAGCTCAATGTATATGCATTCTGGCAGCAAGAAAGTAAAATACTCGGCAAGAGTAACTTAAGATGGGAGGAGAACATCTCTCCGGAAAATCCGATGTCCTTGCAAGAAAACTTAGGTATCTTCCACAGTAGTGCATGGAGCAACTATGTCCTTCAAGGAGAGTTTTGCACGCTTCCATGAATTCTGGGTATCCCAACAAGTATTGTTTCATATCGACATGAGCGTGGCAGAACGAACATATTGGTGAGGGCGACAGTCCCATTTGGCAACTAGTGACGTTTAGCAATGAATGCAAAGCGGCACCAAAGTTTTCATGCAATATTCTCATTGCGTACGGATTGAGCTTGTTGGAACGACATAATTCTACCTCTACTCCTCATAATTGCCTTGATATGTTTTGGTAGTGTTAAACCTGCTTATGCTGCAATTAACAGTGCGGAAACGTGATGGCCGCAGAAACACGTGGTAGTTTGAGGCCACTGGGGTCATGCTTATCTTTCTAATCTGTTGTGCTATGGTTAGCTAAGGCAGTAGAAGATTGTCTTGACTAGAGTCAGGCAAGGTACATTCCGTTTTTACCCAAATTTAATGTGCACCTTTTCTGAGATAATTGATCCGAAAATTGCCTGCGCGTTACGTTCAGATACGAAACCAAACACGAGTTCGTGGCATTGGTAACTGGTTGTTGTAAGTGCCATTTGTAAGTGTAAGTGTGTGTGATTTTGTGGTCAACGACCTGGAGTGGTATTCTTGATCAACTTTCCAAGATAACACCTTCGCGAGATTTCGTGCGACTCGGCATCACATGCTTCAGCACATATGGTTTCCAGCATTTCTAGCAATGCGTAAAGCTCGCTATCTGCATACAGGGCCAGGAACACTGTCGGCTGTAAACTTTGACAAATCCAGTGTAGACGAACGTAAAACTACACAAAAGTGATGACAGTATCTCTAGAAGCAATTGTTCAAGAATACCACCAACTGTATTCTCGGTATCCGTGGCTAATGAAACAGAAATGGCAATGACAAAGTACTGCTTTCGTTATGAACGCTCACTAAATAAACTTCCTTTTCGTGCAGTCAAATTCTGCACATCTAGTTCTTTTTTTTCTGATCGTGAACATGGATGGGTGTGCTATAAATTTTTTTTATATGTCAGAGGCATATTTTATGCAGCTGCATTTTTATTTTCTAACTTTAAGTCTGTGAAAATTTAGTGCACGTTATATTCAGGGGTGCGTTACACAATTGTGCAGATATAATACTACGGGGGCAGCTGCAAGTGAAGCAGACAATGGAGCACCTTTCCCCACGATTCCCATAATGCCTTACCAGGAGCCACTTGAGGGTGCGTACCACTTTCTAGAGCCGTCTATTAAACCTATGGCCTCATATGCAGCAGCAGAACACCACAGCTATAGAATCTTCACAACAGATGCCATAGCCAGTGAGCCATCGGCTACAATAAACTTGGACGCGATTGACTGAGCATGGAAGAGCACAAAAATAAGACCGGGCATAGTCCTGGATAACTTACAGGAGAGATTTTGCTGCGTTGATAGGTCAGTCTGTTCTTCACTGGCAATGTTTGATATCCCAGCCATGGATGACGATATCCTTTCCAGGGATGTTGAAAAGTCGGCATCGATTGAACCTCCAGAGTCAAAATTGGGAAGCTGCTGTGCTGCCTGACCTGGCTGCAACACGTGATGAAACCTTTGGATTCGCCTGGCCTTTCGTAGTGCTTCGGCTTCCTCCGCAGCCTGCTGCATTTTGGCTATCAGCAGAAGGCGTGCCTTCTCTTCACGTTCCTGCAAAAGACATAACAAATAACATCATGTTAAAGCATAAGTGCAAAAGGTGAACCTCGAACATGAAGCTGTTTGACTGAGTGGCTGATTCTGAAGGCGTGTACACCTTGGTTATGAGAAATATGTCAGTAGAGCGCTCTGGATTGACTCTGGCCAATTATTGTCCGTCCCTGTGCACTGAAATTCCGTATTTACCCGCATCTTAACATGCACCTTTTTTTCAGAGAAAATAAGTTAAAAAATTGCTTTCACGTTACAGTCGGATACAAAACCAAAACAGTGTTCGTAGCATTGACAACTGCCTTTGTGGCTTTCATATGCTTTACTGCATAAAAGGAATGTAATGCGGCGAAGCTGACTTTAAAATATTGGATGCTATGTGCAACACATATTAGACCCTTGCCATATTTCTCGCTAGAAAACCAGGTAAACGTTACATGTCTACTTTGTTTAAGAGTTTTAATGTAATTTATATGCTGGTTCTGAACTTTGAACACATAGAAAGTGGGTGCGCACTTGATTCGGAAGTGTGTTGGAATTGGGAGACTAGTGCCAAATGAATCAGTGGCATGTTTTGCCATATTATGTTTTCTGCATCTTGTTTAATTCGACCTGCCTTCAAAAAATTTCGTCGGTCCCACCAGAGTCGAATTAATGGAAGTCAACTGTAGCTGAATATCACCAAATTGAATCGAATCGAATAGTGAATGTTCAAATAATTGCGCTGTGTCCGCGTCTTGCCTCTGTCTCTCATCCCTTTTCATGCGCTAAAAACCTGTTATGGAATACCAACACGCCCTAACCTACGCTCTTTCAAATATTTCAATTTGCAAAGAGAATATCTACTACAGTAAAACCTTGTTACTACGAACACCATGTTAATGAACATTTCAGATTAACTTTTCAGAAATCCCCTGCTGACCACTTATACTAGCTTCAAGGTAAAAATGTTTTAATATTATACAAACTTTAGAATAGCAAACTTTTCATAATAACGATTGTTATTCAGTTTCTGTGTCAATTAACAAAGCCTCTGAACTACGAATAAATATTCAGAAATCTGGGGATTCTTAGGTTTTCGTGTATCCTTCCTGGCAGCCAGAACAGTAGGCTAACAGACGACAAAACGCTGAAAGCAGATGCTGCTGCGGTTGGGTTCTGAAAACCTGAGACAACGCCGGAGGAGAAAAACGCGGGAGAGGACTTTTTTCTCTCTCTCTCTATTGCTAGGTGACGGTGCATCAGGTTTTGCGAGCGCATGCTCTGCCCAGACAAGTGTCACCTAGCAACAAAGGCGTGTCTTCTTTTCCTTCTTTCACCCTTCTTTCTATGGTCGTACTAGCTGCACATGCAAAGAAATATAAACTCTGTGCTCGCAAAGTTGCATTTTCTGGAGGATGTTGTTTACATGTGCTTGAGCTTTGGAATAGTTCAGGTGTCTGTATCGAGCAAGATGGCTGCAGTGTCCACGGCAAGTAGGAACATGTAAGAGTGCGCCACTCTTACTACAAAGTGCTTCTGTGGTGTGTGGCGGCAGAATCCACAGAAAACAGCAACAGCGCAGGCTCAGAGCCAACGGCAATGTTTTCAGGGATAGCTCACACGGTGACAACTGATGACCTGATGGATTGATGGGGGGAATGGTTAATTCTGGCGCTTTCACTATAATGACCTTTCAGAATAACGGACAATTTGCCACAGTCCTCCGATGTTCATTATATAGTAATTTCACTGGATCAAATTTTTCGAATTGGTATATTTGGTCTAGAGATCCGCACAGTGCCGCAAGTTCCATGTGCTGTGAGGCCCCTCGTGCTCGATGCCACGTAAGTCGTGCTCGACGCCATGTAAGTTGACGACGCCAAACGTCGTCGTTTTCGACCGAAAGAAAGTGTAGAGAACAGCCACATGTGGAGCACCGCGGATAGCAGCTGCGCATTCATATGTTTCCCCTAAGAGTGAATGATTCTGTACAAGCACGTACACGTGCACCAAGGAAAACTGAACTAGTTGCCCACTCTGCAACCACGTTCCCTGCCAAAGTTTCGAAATGCTATCGCTATTGCATTATTGTACAGATGTGTACGAGAGCCAGCATTCTTTCATCACTGTGGCACCACATTTATTTCTGGGTTGGTAGTGGCAGCGTATGTCGAGAGACAAAAATCTGTACCTGGCATTTAGTGCATACTACTGTTCAGTGCATTTATAAGCTGCATTCCTGTCAGATACATAGAACTAACGAGGTCTCTAACTACCCTCAAATTTTGATATGCCCAACATGGATATAGTGACGTATAAGATATAAAGAAGTAAATATAAAATGTTTCTTGGCTATATCAGCACATAGTGAATACACGCTTATAGTGAATAATGGGCAGAAAAAAGGTAATTTCGTGTCAGACGAGACTTCACTATACAAAGGTTTGATTACTACTGTTACTGTTGCTGTTGAATTGAATTCTGGGGTTTTACAAGCCAAAACCACGATTTGACTATGAGGCAAGCCGTAGCAGAGGATTAGTTTTGACCACCAGGGGATCTTTAACGTGCCCCTATTGCACGACAGAAGGGCATTTTGCATTTTACCCCCCATCAAAATGTGACTGCCACAGCCAGAATTTGATACCACAACTTCATGCTCAGCAGGTGTTGCTGTTGTGTTAGATGAAAGTATCGAGGCACACCTTTTTCTCTCGTACTTTGCGTTGCTCTTCCTGGTACTCAAGTTCTATCTTCCGCCGTTCCTCCTCCAGGCGCCGTTCTTGCTCCCGCTCCTCCCGAATCCTGGCCTCTCGCTCGGCACGCAACCGCTCTTGCTTCTCTTGCATTTGAGCCTGCCAGAGAAGAGAGGTACAACACATTCCTTGATTCATCCACAAAAACTGCTTGAATAAAGCATGTCTCCACAAAAACAACTGGAAATACCACAATAACAAAGCTACACGAAGTAGTTTTACTCGGACCATATTGTCGCACAGCTAACAAAATACTGCAGTGCAGCATTATAGTGCATTACATGTCATCGTCACTAGTCTAGTGCACACAAAATTGACAGGTGCAGATTAAGCCAGCTAGCATTATGCATCATTGATTTTTCTATCAATACCAACACCGAAATTCCTCCCGGAGAAAATGAAGAACATGTGGGCTAAGAAATTTGTTACAACCATAATAGGTTGTAACTAATAATATATGAAATAAACAAACATTAGAATTGTTGAAATGCGATGTTGGCTCTCAAGAGAGCCAGGCCAGAGACATTACTAGAGGTCTGCGAATATTAAAATTTTCAAATACAAAGTGAATACGAATAGTACTTCACATCGAATATTGATTGAAATATAGCATAATGATATGTGCATGTATTTATTAGCACGTTGGTTTATTTTAACACGTTGGAACATTGCAATAACATTGTCATTGGTAACAAAAAATTAACTAGTAAGCCATTATACTAAAAGATTGTGTATTTCGCTCATGTTAGCTTTGGAAAATTGAATAATTTCTGCTAGTCGTCTGTTCTCACCAACCTGTGCCTTATTATACCGCATCAATATAACTTAAACTCAGCAGCATTTGACCGTGTGCCAGTCGTCACTCATCACATTTGCTGTCAAGCAATAAACTAAGGATTGAGGGTGGAATCTCCAAACGAGTGCGTCCTCGCTTTTTGCAAACCTGCGCCCCTCGCTACTGAGAGGCTGGCTTTCCTGCACAGCTTCGACGTCCAAGGGCTAAGCATGTTTTACAGGCGAAATTACGCCAGCAGCATAAAACTATCTCAAAATTCAGCACAAAATCAGATACATTTTCGTAGATTAGATAAAAATAAACTCTAAGAACCATGTTCGCTTCCGCACATCCAGAAATATATTCGATTTATTTCGAATATTCTTATCCAATCGAATATTCGAAAATTTTTGGATACCTAGTTTTCGAATCGAATAAAAATACTGAAGATACAATATTCGATAATATTTGAAATTCTCGAACATTCGCACAACCCTAAACATTAGATATCACAATGGGATTTTATAGATCACTTTTTATCCAGAATTTTCGTTCACTGCACAGAGCGCATGGTGATGCTCTACGAAAACCTCAGTGATGAAGGCCGAAAAATTTATTAGCTTGCTTCTCGCTATTACTTAGTCCATATTAGATGATACTGATAATAAATCAACAAAACAAATATAGAATCATTAGGTCACCTGAATAGCTCGCTGATATTCCATTGCTCTCATCCGTTTCTCATCATTCGCCGACATCTTGGCATCGATACCAGGCCGGTAACCTTGGCCTCGTGTAACAGACCATACGCTGTAAAGGAAACACATATCCATTGAAACAAGAGAAAAAAATTATGCAATTATGCACAGAAATGCCAGCATTTTTAACTGTACATGTCACAAAAATGTCTCCTTTTATTGGCCTCACTTTCATGTTCATTCATATCGAAAAGGAAAGAAAATAATAATTTAATATTAACTTCAACTGAAGTTACAGTTCAGCTATTGTTAATCTTTTATTTAACAATATTTGGCCTTTGGTACCACTATTCAAGGAACCACTCAATGCCACATTTTGTCACAATGACAATTTTTGTTGGTGCAGCATCAGTTAGTTCCGTCCACTTTATTTATTTTGGGCATACAAGCAAGACAATAGATATAACCTCCCTTGCAGCTCCTGTAAAGCTGTTTCCATAAATGGAAATAAACAGTACATATCTTGCATGTTCATTCAGAGATTAAAATAAAGAGATGCTGAAAGTTCTAGAGGGAAACTTTCGTTACTCTTCAAAAACACAGCCAACATCCATTGTTTCATTTTACCCTTTAGTGGCCGGTACTTCTATACTGCACTAGTAATTTAACCATTCTCTACTAGAAACTGGAAGTAGTAGTCACATTAGTGGTAGTAACTAAACCAGTTTATTCGTCATTTTTTTACACTGGCTTCTGCTTCTTATTGCAATTTTTTACTCATTCTGGTAAGTATATCATTTTAATCCATAGGTTCTCAAATGTTCAAATCTTCTCCAATATAGTCCTATCAGTGATGAATGCATTTTTTTCCCTTGACTACAATCTTGCAAACATTTTAAGCCTCAGTGCAACAAAAGCGTAATAATGAACTCCTTCGAAACAAGTACAACATTCAAAATCCTTCAATGGTGCCCTCAATGTTTTCTTGTTATTGTATGAGCTTGTGTAGAACTTTAACAATCCCGAAATGCCTCCCTATTGCAGGAACAATGAAATTTCACAAAGCGCAGACGCAAGGCAGTGTTTGGCTATGATACCAGCCTGCTTTATTCTGACGAATATTTTCTGGACTTTCCCATAAGAGTGAACTACGCATCCACTCTGAGCATTATTACTGCCCAGATAAGAACATGAAAAGAAAACCAGGTTGGCAATCTCAACTCAAAATTACACTGCAGAAACATGGGACATTATGCAACAAACTGGACTCCAATCATCAAGTTTCAATTAAGAAAAACTTTCAAATGTAAAGACAACTTTACTGCTAATGAGAACACTTAATTAGAATACCAGGACCCATCACTACTCAGACTAGGCAAGATGTTGCCTGCCACTGCTTTTTTTTTTTTTTCAACTGATATTTTCCCAGTCCAAAATGTCATCCACCAATATTCCCACATATCAAAATATTTCTTGAAGTTATGTAAGTTTGAATTATAAATTTGTGTTCCTGTAGAGAGTGGACCATACTACACAAACAGCAGAAAGCAGAGAACATTCAAGAGTTTAGCCTCACCTCTCTGAGCAATCCTCCCCGGGTCTCACCAACTTCTCAGACCCCAAGGACTCACTGTCGGCCCAGCAGGAGCCATTGCTGAGGGATGCATGACGGTTCTCCAAACTACGCCGCTGGTTATCTTCCCGCTGGTGTTCTGACGTGATGAGAAGAGGATCATTAAAGCTTCAGTACACATCTAAACCAAAAAAGAAATCACCAAGATTTCTGAGTATGTTGCTATTTACAAAATCACACGCACGCAGCAGGGCCAAACGAGACCAATGTTCCCAGGAAGGAAGGAGGAAAAGCGTGTGTCAAACAAGAGAGGTGACTAGAGCCAATGTTTCAACAAGAAGTCTTCCCTTCGCATACCCAAGTCCTTTTGACAAAAACATCGGCTCTAGTGCAACCACTGATGAACACGCACAGCGGAAGGCTATTTTACACCCAATCTAAAGTAATTATGTGTAAGGAACTAGTACTTCAGTGTGCTACATTAAAGGAGTACCATTATTGTTCTGCCTTCTTGCATGCTTTTGTTAAAACACTCTTTTAATACTTCTAAGCCCCTTAAATTGCCAAAGATTTGGTAAATAGTTTCACTTTGCATGTGCCTGTCTTAGAACTAGTATTCCTCCGACGAGTTCTTGCAGCAAGTGCATTGGGCTGACCCTGAAGTGGTGCGACAAGGCAACATAGGTGTCATGAGCGTGATGAACCTGAAAATTTAACATACTTCTTTTTCTGTAATTGCACATTTATATTGCTTTAAATGAATGCTCACTTGTAACACCGAAGATGCTAAGTTGTCAGTGCTCCATTGTCAAAAAGAATAAAGTAACCAACCAACAAGAAATATTAAACAGACCACAAATCACTTGAGCCAAAGAAAAACATTAAACTTCATCACCAACCAAGCTCTTGAATCCAACGCCTCTTCGCTTCCTCCTTCTCATCCTCAGGCACATCGTAAGCAGGCTGGAAAGAAACATGTTAGAAATTAGACTGCAACACATAACTCATCATTTCAAAAAGACAAAAAGACAAGTCCACTTGTCGAAACGTTGGCTCCCACATTTGCCTTGTTCTCATTTTGCTCATCGTTCGTTTCATGTCACACATCACACTTTGTCTCTCTCCACATTCTCAATCAAACAGGTACAATAAACACGTGAACTTAATCCCAAGGGTCACTGCTACACCTTGTAGTCCCATCTCCTGCTTTTGATGAAGGAAGAAAAAAATGGCTGTGGCTTAGGTAAGGTTAAGCCCAGGATGCGAAGCATACTAGCCTTTATTTTAGTTGTTGAACCACTGTTTAGCCTGGTGAACTGCTGTTGCTTGGCTATATTTGGTTCGGCTAGACGAAGAAACAACTCATGCATTACTTCTTCGCCTTCAAGAGTGGAACGCGACAGCGTTCCCGTCGACCCGCCAAGGGGTGTAAGACAATGGGCTACAGGGCAGCGACTACGCGCCCCGCATTGGACGCGGTGAGCGTCGAGCAAAGCAGCGTTCGGCGCGGCAACGAAATGTGCGCCTGAGCAAGAGACGCACGCCTTAGAAACAGCGCGTTTCTAAGGCAACACCGCATTCACTAGAGGCGCTTTTGTACCGCTTTGAAGCGTTGTACTCGTGGCTCAGTGGTAGCGTCTCCGTCCCACACTCCGGAGACCCTGGTTCGATTCCCACCCAGCCCGTCTTGCAAGAGTTGAGCCAAAGCCACTTCTCCTCTGTCGTGACGTCACGGTGTCACGTGATTTCATGGTCACCGCCGCGCCTGAGGAGCTGGGTTGAGCCCTCGTAATATGCTTCGCATAAAATTAGTAAATGAATGAATGAATGAATGAGGGTGCTGTAAGCACACAGCTGGGTACAACAAACAATTATAGAGAAGACAACAAAATGCGTGCCACTTTTTTTTTTTCCTGGGCTTCTTCATTTCTTTACTGCTGCAATACCTAGCAATTCAGAAACATAGCTTGATACTGTAGCCTGCTAGTCTATGTTCCCAATAAAGGTTTCTGTAATCTCTCCTACTTCCTTGAAAAATAAATTCTGCAATGACCTTCCTGTGCACCAATGGCACAAGTACAGTGCTCAGCAATTGAAATGTCATACTCTGACAGCATGGCACCAGACACTTTTTTGCACCAGTGCTGGGCACAGGGGACACTGAGCTGACCGCATTTTCGTATCACATAAAGGAGAGAGTCTTTTTGATGCATCATGACAGCATTTGGCGCCCTCAGTGATCACGCGCCCTCCCAGATGCCTTTGTTTTGCAGAGGCATCTGGGAATGCACTCAGGCTCCTGTCACACACTGTTCTAGCTGACTTTGTAAAAGTATCAAGATAAGTTTTACCAAGAGCAGCAGCTTTATTTTCATTCCATTATAGAATTTACTTGCACGAGAAATGGAAAGAAATAAAGCCTATCCACATACAGCATAGACCACTTGTGATATAACTGCATATAGTGCAGGACCAGATATAGTGTGGTCCTTCTCGAGACCTGTTTATACTCCCATAAGACTCAATGTAAATGCACACCACATATAGTGCAGCTGTGAAAACAAAATACCAGTTATAGCGTAGCTGTCGGAAAAATACCGTAGATAAGCCAGTGCGCTTCTCATTGAGGTGCTCTGGCCAAGGGGAGAGCAACGAAGGCATTGCAGAGAAGGAGGAGACGTGGAGCAAATGAACAAAGGAACAAGAAGGAAAAAATGTGGTAGCAAGGTGCCATATGTATGCGCTCTTCGGCAGCAAAAGGTGACGAATAAACCTATGCTTGAGCCACTTGTCAGCAGCGCGCGTGCTCCGCACCGAGCATGTTTGCACGGTCACTTTTTGGCTTCTCAGTTTGCATGTGTAAAGTGAATACAGCCACAGACAAATTTTGGGGGATGAGGATGGTGTTGTAAAAATTCCGTGACAGTCAAGGTCACAGGTGCGTTTCGCGATTGCCCATCGCGATGCTGACTCCGCGATGCTGTAAGTTTAGGCTGTGTTGGCAAATTCAGTTCGGAGCATCTGTTGTGTCCACTACGTGAGCTTCCACCGGCACACACAAGCTCGCACTAGTTGCCGGCTGATCGCCCGCGAATCCAAACTATGCTTCATGTGGATTGTCGTCAGTTCAGCCTGTATAAGTGATTACATGCCCAATTTCCATGTAATTGCCTAGGGATATGAAGATATCAAGGGCAAGCTTCTCACAATGACATGCCACTTGACACCCCCCCCTACCAGCTAGGCCTAACCAGCATGCCTGCCAACGGATGCAAACATCCCGGTCGTATGCTTCGTCTCTGATATGCACGGCTGCCTTATCGACATGTTTTGCACATGTGCAACCTTTGAAAAACGTCGTGCTTATAGTATGGCACCGCTTATAGTGCGGATATTCGCGACTCCAGCAAGTTACAAGCAATCTATGCTGTACTTAAGCAAAAGCTGAAAATATAGTTATTCCATGATTAACTGTTGTATTTCAGTAATTCCTTTAACTACGTGTGTATTATGATGATTTTTATGCTAGTCACTCATTATGCTGCTTTTGTAACTTCACATCTTGATTTAAGCCTTTGTTGCCTCTTTCTTATATTGCATGTTTTATTGTATTAATAAAGGAGGTCCCACCTGCACATTGTGAACTTGGGGCCACTTCGTGCATTTAATTATTCCTTCATGTACTAATATAGTGCACTCATAATAAAGACTGAGACAGACTGAGCGATTCTCTCAAAGTCGGTCAATGTCTGCTAACGTGTTCAAAAAACGAGTGCCTGAGAGCCGCTAAGACTGCACGGTTTACGCCCACCTACCCCGAATGGCAGTTGACTCCGAAGGTAGGGGGGCACCCTGCGAACGAACGTAGGGCTCACGCCTCCTCCATTTGGCGGCAAGTGCGGTAGAGTTGGTGGAGAAGGCGCTCGTGATGGGTAGGCACCAGTGGAAGACGCTGCTGTGGTCGCTTGTACTCTCAGAACCTGCAGGCGATGTGAGTTCATAACAGAAGCTGCCTTACGATGTTTTGTTACCTGGTTAATGCTAAACTAACACAGCTGACTTGTAAAATCAACACAACTTTTGTTTCGACCTAACATTATTCAACCGTTTTCAGAGGCCACAAGAGGTGCTTAATCAATAAAACAATAAATATGGGGTTGAGTATCCCAAAGCAGTGCAGTGGGTTATGACGGATGCCGTACTGGTGGGCTCTGGATCAGTTTTGAACCTTCACAGCCCTTTAACATGCGTTTAGATAGAAGTAAACAAGCATTATCACATTAAAATGCAGGTGCTGTGGGTGGGAATCAAACCTGTGACCTTTTGCTCAACAGGAAACCATAGCAACTGAGCTCCCACATCAAGTATCAATAAATGTTAAATGCCTCTCTTAATTACAGCATTTAAATCCAGCACCTCTTGAGTGTCTCATTTCTAAGAAGTGGACTCTACAAGAAAAAAGCGATGCAAAATAATAACTAAATATGATGCTATATACAAGTATATCTATTTGTTCAGTTCACAGAATTATAGTAAAATCTCAATTAAAGCCTTAAAACAGGGTTCACATTTGCTGAAACTAGATACAGGATGCAGAATATTATTTATGATTTTTTTTTTTGCTGATGGTGTACATGACAAAAATGTAAATGGAAAGAAAACATGCTATTGATTGAAACTTGAGACTAAGTATTTACACTTGGGCAATAACGCTGATTGCGAGATTGGACTGGACCTGGGCAACTTAGCACGAGCTTGAATCCCACTATGTCAGCAAGCAAGACAGCTTACAGTCAACGCCTCTACAATGAATGCCTTTATAACAAAATGGCCTCAATAATGAAGGATTTCGTATGACCCGGCCTAATTCCTATCTGCCATGTGCACTGTGAATGCCTCTATAGAGAAGGGCACTACAACAAAAGAATATAGGCATTCCCGAGGGCTACTTTGTTGTTTTACAATGAATGCACGTAGTGGCACTGCCACTTCCCTCCATAGTAGCCACAAAGCGGCGATGCACATAAAAAGCACCACTATGTGAGAGACTCTAAAGACATCACAGTAGCTATGGTACACCCCACCACCCCCCTTTCCCCACACTCTACTTTCAATTGACTTTATGATCTGCTTGGAAGAGATGACTCACAACATCATTGAGGCCATCAGGGATAGGGAATAGGTGAAGGTCGACGAAGGCAGAGGTGATGAAGAGCCAGCAGGCCAACCAAGAATTTTGACTATCGAAGCATGCTGAACATGCTTTTTACATTTTACCTCTACCTGAATGCAGTTGCCATGAGATCACTCTTTCAAGTGATGGGTGCAGATATTTTCCTATCTATTATAGTACGTTGAACAAACAGAAAAACGTCTGTGCAGAATGAATAGTTGTATGCAGCAGCCAGCGGATTGCAATCACCATGTGGCATTTCAATTCCAACAAGCTAGCAGCGAGAAGAAAAAAAATTTTAGAGCTGCATGCCCAAACATGCAGCACCCAGTTCATCGCTTACCTGAGTGTCGGTGCGCGGTGGTACGGCTGCCACTGGCTGGAAACGGGGTGCGCCCCCACCTGGACGCCCCCAGGGATGCCACTCCTGCATTTCAGCTAAACGAAAGTGCAGATAGTACTTATGGTTCATTATTATTGTCAATGTTATCATTATTACTGTTTTTGCAAAAGTTGATGCTAGAGGGACACTACAGAGGAATGTTCAGCTCAGCTATACTAGTAGATTAATCATCATACCTTGCTGGTGAAGCAGCACACTGACACGAACACAGTGAAGACACACAAGAAAGGACAACGCTCGCTGCGCTCGCAACTATTTCATTTCAGAACACATACTTCATATTTATATACCTGCGCACCCTCAGGCGACAAAGATAATCAAGTAAATTTAGCATCTAAAACAGTGCAATAGGCACTTAATTAATAACATGCCGACAGGCTTGGTAAAAGACGTAATAACAAATGACGTGCATAGTAAACTGCTCATTAGTAATGAATAGGCATCCAATTTTAGGCACCTAAAAAAATGCTGTTTTAGGTACCTATAACAGGCACTACAGCTATCATTTAGGGCACATAGAGGTGCCGAACACTGTCCTTTAGGCATGTAGACTTGATGAATTATAACTTTCTTTGTGCATTTCAGGATAAATTGCGATTTTCCAAGGAACACAGCCCCAGAAACCAATTTTCTTGTGCCTGTACATGTGCGATTCACTTTCTTTTCTCATTAAAAGGAAATGAGGCAAGCTGCGCAGGTAATAAGATTTATCTTAAATTTAGTGTGACTGTACACCATGAGAAAATTTGTGAAAACAGTGACATACATTCACCATCTGAAGATTTGGGGGTGTTGTGTAGCACCATTTTTCATCAAGTTTTGGTATGTATGTCGGAAAGGAACAATAAACATCCATTGAAGTTTGAGGCACCTATTTGTACTTTGTAATGTTCAATATTCCGTCACCCTTTAGAATTGCAGATTGTTCGCTGGTCAGAGCTCGGTTTTTTGTCCCAGACAGACTAAAGTTTCAAACTAACTATATCAGCAATAGGTCCATACAGTATACCGGCGAACCTTTCCTGACCGTCCAAAATGAGCCCCACATTACAGGTTAGAGTTGTGCCCAAGCATTCAAGTTTCGCTATGCTTTCGTTTAAAACCCTGACATGAGTGCGCAAATATGCTAAGTCACCTACAAGTGTAGTGTAATTATTGTATCTATTCTTGTACAATTCTTGTATCTAATTCTTATATCTTGTAGCTTAATTTGAGCCCTTCTCAAAGTGATGCTCTCGTCAGCTGGAAAGTTGTTGATGATAGCCTTTACACTGGTTTACACTGGCAAAGTGTTTGTGATAATAATCAGCTGCCTTAAAAAGTTACCCAGTGGGCGATAACATTATAAACAAAATAAAGCTAGGACAGAAGACAGAAAAAGGCATTATTAGGCTCTGAATGTCTAATACAGTCACCATCATCAAAATACACATATATAAGCACAACAAGAGTGTTACTAAAATGTTTCTCGGCCCATAGTTCATGCTTTTATGTTAAATAGGCACGATAAGGATGCAAGGAAAAAGTAGGCATATTGTCTAAAGTTATGGGTGCTGCTGATGAAGCACAACATTGCATTGTAAAGAAACTCCGAACGTCACCTAGCAAAATTTGATCATTTTTTTTTCCGTGCCGAAATGGCCCACACAGCATAAAAGGCTTCGAAATCCGTGATGTCACAACGACACATTAAAGCTTAGGCTTTAGTGGGAAAGTCAAGAAAGAGAAGTGAGGCCTTCAGTTTCTCCACTAGTAATCAATTTAGCCGTCTAAATTTATTTCGCATCATTCTTCTGTGTCCCTTTAAAGGTGACTCAAGTTTGAGTCGAGAAAACAAATTTTTTGCCAACCTTTTTCCTTCTCCCACTGTCGCTGCTTCTGAGCCAGCTTGGAGAAAGGACGACTCGACCCTGTTCCGAGCTCTGGATGTGAATTTGACAACCGCTGAGGAAAGCCAGCGAGGGATGATTCATTGGAGTGTTGAGTGCCGCGGGGAGCTGTGCTGTTGCGTTTCACCCAGTTTGGCAAGCTGTGCATTCGTCAAAGATGACAATTGAGGCTTAGCAACACTTCTCTTCTAAACAGGAAAATTTTAAAACATGCTGCTAACACAAAGTCATTGAAAGTGCCAAACAAGACCTGAAACAACCATGAAATTGTGATTTCAGAAGTAGTCCTTCAAATGATCATACCATGAAAGTCATTTATGGAAGAATGTAACCCAATAAGAAAGGTTGCTTTTAGTTAGGTGACAATGGGGGGGGGGGGGGGCACTGCCCAGCACGAAAGTGTTATTTGATGCTGAAATAATAGAAACATTCCGTGTGCTCTTGAAATTCTTACGCGCTCAGTGCCGCGCAACATCACAGGTGTCCTTGAATCACACAATGTCTCAAAATCAAATCTAACTGTGGGATTTAACATTGCGTGTGGAAGTGGGCTGTAAGAGATGCCGCAGTGGGCGGGCTCTGGATTAATTTTGACCAATTAGGGTTCTTTAATCCGTACCTAGCTGTCCAGTAATTCTATCAAGGAAGAATGTTACCTTATATGAAAGGTTGCTTTTTATCAAGTTACAATAAAAAGTGCCTGGCATGACAACGATATATGATGCAGAATTGACAAATAAGTCTCAAGCCTCTTGATAATACCACGTACTGAGTAGCATACATCATCATAGCTGAGGTGTACCTCAATCGCATGGCAATTTACACTTCATGCTGGCTGCACAAAAGCCTCGTTTGGCTCGAAATTGCACGTGTTTTCTTTCTTCTTTTACAGCAAGCATTTTAAGAGAGCACACTGGGCAAAGTGATAAATACGTCATGTTGTATCAGCCAACCAATGCAGTGTAGAGTTCATGAGCACACAGCAAAGGCTTTCATAAAAGCTTTCATGCCTTGCCAGTACCTGCAAAAATGTGTGTTGGTTGTTCTAAACATAGGAAAAAAAATGATGCACCTGAAGTGTGAAAACACTCATGCTACTGTCCAGGCACGTACCCAGGGGGGGGCCCGGGGGGGCCCGGGCCCCCCCCGAAATCAAATGGCATACCCCCCCCCCCCCCCCTCCCCACCCACGCCACCACTCCTCACACATTCCTAAAGCGCCGCCAGATTAATGTTGAGACTTGGCAGCTGTTCATCGGTCAGCCTTATGCTGCCTTTTTCACTCCTTTTAGATGGCGGTAGTTATCGGCATCTCTTGTAATGTGAAGGACAGTTTTCTCATAGATTCCGCACCCGCGCGATTAACTCGAGATGCGTTCAGTTGTCACCATCTATTCCACCGTCACGCGCATAGCTCTTGCTTTTGTTAGTTCAACCTTCTTTGTTTAGGCTGATCCTGGGACCAGGAGGGGGATGCGGCTGTTACTTAGCTGTTCTGTATACTCTCATGGAACGAGTTGCGGCCGGAGAAAACGCCAATTGCGTTTAAGTTTTCCCTGTGCTTCATTATTTCCTTGAGTTACTTACGGCTCGCCGCGACGCTGGCAGATGCCCGGAACCATATACACGTGATATGGGTTAGATAAGGTGGGAAATAAAATAATGTGAAAGAGCGTCCATCATGAAACCCTGCAATAATCCTTAAACCCATTAGCAAGATGACTGTCGCCCGTTAGCTCGTCTGTTTTTCCCTAATTGTATAGCACTTTTCGTGCAAATTTGGCAACTGGAAACAAAAATCGCAAGGAGTTGAGAAATTAAGCGATCTACTAAGGGAGAGAGCCAACGCAATAACCAAAAATGTTGACTGTTGTTTATGAGAATATTTATGGATCAACATCTTTTTATTTAAAAAGGAAGCAGAGGAAACGCCGCCGGAAGTGGAGAATAATTACTTGCTTTGAATGACGCTTCTACAGTTATCGGTCGAACCGCCTCACGTAGCCACTTCTCTGCTGTGCTTATGTGAGTGTTTTTCTAACCTTTCTCGGTGAGCGCAGTACGTCTAGAATCGCAGAGTCCTGCCCTCTACGCGGTTGTATGGGAGTGGCGGCCGCACAGCGTTACGCAATTCGCGGAACTGTCAAAACTGATCAACAAGGCGAAAATAACTGCTATTCGAAACTATAACATGAGAAAGACTGAAGAAGCCGTAAAAAATGAACGCTGCCTGAAATCAGTAAAAAAGAAACCTGGAATAGGACAAACCATGATGTATGCACTAAAAGATAAGAAGGATAATATCATCAGCAATCTCGAAGATATAGTAAAAGCAGCGGAAAAATTCTAAGCTGACCTGTTTACAGTACCCAGAGGAGTCACGATACCTCACTTAGAAACAGTAATGAACAGGATACAGAAACTCTCCTATAACTAGCGATGAGGTCAGAAGCGCCCTGCAAGACATGAAACGATGAAGAGTGGGAGGAGAAGGTGGAATAACAGTCCATTTAATCGAAGATGGAGGAGACATAATGCTTGGAAAACTGGCGACTCTTTATACGAAGTGTATATCGACTGCAAGGGTCATAGAAAACTGGAAGAATGCAGACATTATACTAATCCACAAAAAAGGAGACGTTAAAGAATTGAAACATTATAGGACCATTAGCTTGCTCCCAGTATTATATAAGATATTTGCCAAAATAATCACCAATAGAATAAGGGCAACGCTGGATTTTGTCAATCAAGGGAATAGGCTGGCTTCAGGAAGAGATACCTTACAATGGATCACATCCATGTCATCAATCAGGTTATCGCGAAATCTGTAGAGTACAATAAGCCTCTCTATGTGGCTTATAGAGATTACGAAAATGCATTTGATTCAGTAGAGACACCAGCAGTCTAGAGGCACTACGTAATTAAGCACTACAGAACGCTTACGTAAAAAGCTTGAAAAATATTGCTACATGCGTGTGGTATTTGTTTGTGTGAATGAGGTACGTGGGCGCCATAACTCCAGAAAAGAGAAGGAAGAACGAACTGGGCTCGCGCTGTGAATCTAAACGGTCAGCGCTGCAACCATTGTTGTAAATATAATCTGTAAATAGTTTCTCGTCTTACTGACTCGTCCTTCGCGTAAGAATATATACAGAGGTTCTACAGCTACCTTAATTCTACACAAGAAAAGCAGGGAGATACCTATAGAGAAATGGGTCAAACAGGGAGACACAATTTCTCCAAAGCTATTCACTGCGTGCTTAGAAGAATTCAAGCTATTAAACTGGGAAGGCTTAGGAGTAAATATCGACGGCAAATATCTCAGCAACCTTCGGTTTGCCGATGACATTGTTCTATTCAACAACAATGCAGACGAGTTACAACAAATGATTGGAGACCTTAACAGAGAGAGTGTAAGAGTGGGGTTGAATATTAATATGCAGAAGATGACGATAATGATAAATTGCCGGGCAAAGGAACAAGAGATCAGGATCGCCAGTCGGCCACTAGAGACTGTGAAGGAGTACGTTTACCTAGGTCAATTATTCACAGGGAACCCTGATCATGAGAAGGAAATTTACAGAAGAATAAAAATAGGTTGGATCGCATACGGCAGACATTGCCAGCTCCCGACTGGAAGCTTACCATAATTATTGAAAAGTAAGGTGTGCAATCAGTGCATTTTGCTAGTGCATATGGGGCAGAGACTTGAGAGCGAGTTAAGGACCACGCAAGGAGCGATCGAACGAAGATTGCTAGGCATAATGTTAAGAGAGAAAGAGAGTGGTTTGGATCAGAGAGCGAACGGGTATAGACGATATTCTAATTGACATCAAGAGGAAAAAATGTAGCTGGGCAGGTCATGTAATGCGCCCGTTAGATAACCGTTGGACCATTAGGGTTACAGAATGGGTACCAAGAGAAGGAAAACGCAATCGAGGGCGACAAAACACTAAGTGGAGCGATGAAATTAGGAAATTCGCGGGCGCTAGTTGGAATCGGTTGGCGCAGGTCAGGGGTAAATGGAGATCGCAGGGAGAGGCCTTCGTCCTGCAGTGGACATAAAACATGATGATGATGATGATGATTGTGGTGGTGGTGGTGGTGGTGATGGTGGTGGTGATGATGATGATGATGATGATGATGATAGAGGTGGTGGGCCCCCCCCGAAAAAAAATCCTGGGTACGTGCCTGCTACTGTCCCATGGTTTTTTTATGACTTGAACACATCTCTCTAAATGTGCAAGAAAGTAGAGACGCTCATTTGCTAGGCACCATATCTAACTTAACAAATTTTGCTACATGAAAACAAGACTGAAGAAAGTATGGTTGGTAAAAAGTGAGTAACACTATGCATTCAGCACAACTTTTTCTTTAGCAGCGTGTTCATTTTGGGCTGGTTGGCATGTCTTGTCACGCAGCAGTTTTTTTTAATGGCGTGACACATGATGAACGACGATGATGATGCACGGAGATTTTTTTGGCCCAAGGGCCACGGATGGCAAGAGCGCCAAGAAACACAGTAAGAAAGAAAGAGGTACAAGAGACAGAGCTCTCCTTTGCTCCTTTTTTTTCGTCCTGTGTTGCGCTGGTCAAAAAAATCTGCCTTGTGACAAGTCTTTTTTTGAAAGTAAATCCCAACTTAAATATAAAATTTGAAGAAACTCATTCTAACATTTTGCAGAGGTTTCACATATTTACAATATCCACAACTTTGAAACAGCATTTCATATTACTACTTTCATCCTGCATTAGATGAACAATTTATTCTGACACACTCTGTAAGAGCTCGGCACTTTCCTATTTATGAGTTCCGCACAACAACACTTGTACTTATACAACACAAAGATTTAAAAGTAAGGCCGAACAAGAACAAAGCACACAGTAATGCATATAAGCAACGAAAGGAAGGACTGAGACCTCACCAGTCATCTCCTGAGATGGGCAGTTTGTTAAGGGCACTGGTAATGGTTGGCACTGAGGCAGTTGTTATTGTATCAGATGGCTCTGAAACATATGCAAGCATAGTTATAGAGATCGGGTGATAACTTTCATAAATGTGAAAGCCGATAACTTTTATAAATGTGAATGTCAAGCAGTCGTCGCGACCACTGGATTCAATGAAAGATGAGCGAAATGAGGCGGTACCTCAGGAAAACTAAACGCGGAAACTACATTTTTTTCTAGACATTCTTTTTTTTCTTTCTATACTATAAAATTATTTAGCGGTTGCTGCGACAGCAAAGCTGGTTAAGCTTTTCAAATGCACTATGTAGCCCGATTCCTATAATCTCCGCTTGTTCGCGGATCGTTCTTGCTCGTAGGAACTAAACTTTAAGTTCTCTCTTTAAAAGAATTAAATGAAGGCAGGTAAAAAAGAAATAGAAAATGACCAGTAAATGCGAAAGGGGAAAGCACACAATTTCACACCGAAGAGAACTGATAGGTCTTGTAATTCGAAATTCACAGAGCTAAAATAAATGAAAAGTCAGCAGTGATCTTATAAAGGTTCCCACATACCTTGAGATTCCAATGCTCTGAGCAGTTTTTGTAACTGGGCTTTGGTGAGCGTGATTACATCCTCCGAGCCTGCGGGTGCTTTGGAAACCCAGTGCGTTGGCTCCGATGACGGGAACTGATTCCGAGACTCATTTCCTGGAATCATGCTCTCCCTAAACGAAAGCTCGCTAACTCAGCAGAAGGTACTCCAAACTCCAAATCTCGCAAAGGAACTGCACAAGAACATCGTAAAGGCATTCGGTGTGCGGAAGTGACAAAACAACGATTATCAGTAGCAGCGGTAAAGCGCAACGAGGAGCAAGCTGTCAAAAAAAAGTTTGAACAGGGTCAACACCATGACAACGGTTCCACTGGCCGACTAAACAATCCCCGCGATGTCCTTTCGCAAGCGCACGATGCGTGGCGAAGGCAAAGGGATAAAAACATACGCACAGTCAAGGACAAGCCAGGAGGGCTGAACATAAAAGGCATTCCTCCGCCAGCTATTTCGCGCGTATGCGGTATATGAAGCCGACGACGCTAAAACAACACAAACAACAAACGCATTAAACATATGTAGTGCTCGCGCCTCGGAAATTGAAATGATACCAGACTCCGCCGACAAGCGCTAGTTTCGTTTACGGATCATGGCCATATTTAAGAGTGTGTATCCAAAAAGCCACAAATAATAAACCAACTAAAATACACTATTAACAATAATATAAGAAGAAATTACATAGGCCATTAGTTTTACAAGTGCGTACTTTGCTATGCAACCAGAACCGAAACTGAACATGTACGTTAATTTAATAAACATTATTTGTTAATGTGCTTTGATTGTCTAACAAAGCTAAGTGATGCTAATATGCTAACTTTTGTTTAAGAAATACCAGCTAATTTTAGTTTTACTAGCCTTTAAATATTAAAGAGCTCACGTTTTACTAAATTACTGAGAGATGGCAGCACATAACTACCAATAAACCGTTTGCTGGGCTGTGACGTCATTATACAATGTTTTCATCTGTTTTCATCAGCGGCAAGAAAAAAGAGCAAAAAAATACCAGATCTTCACAAAATGGCGGCACCTAATAGTGTGTCGGCTACCGAAGGGCAGTCATGGAATTCTTGGGCCGAAACTATCGGCTTCAGGAGCCCAGAAAGTGAGTAGAACTGATTGTTCTTCCTCCCGCCTTCTTTGGTGATGCGTGTGACAAGTGATGGCGGACCGCCTTTGGCTGCGGACAGCAGCAGAGAGGCTCCCTGACACAAGCTAAGACTAAACGAATAATAACAAGCACCGCTGACACAGTTACATACGTACTTCTTATTTTAGCGTGTCGCATCTTTTCTTTTGATAACGGTTTCTAACGTCACGCCTCGAGACGAGCATTAACGGGATACTCTGCTTTTCAGCAGACGAAGAAGCCGATACAGAGGCAGAGACAGCGAAAAGAGAAAGCGATGCCATGAAATTAAGAAAAGAGGGTAAGAAAACCTCGTCCACGTATTCTTGTTCCTTTCTAACTTTTTCACCGTCTTTACTCTGACATGTGTGGTCAATGAGCATGACTGTCGACGCGTTCAGTGCACTTTCGAACGCTGTACGACGCGCGAACCAAACAGTGCTGGCCGGGCGAAGCGCTCATGTTTTGGTGCGCCGTTCGTGTGAGGCTCGTGGTTGTTCGCGATGAAAACAAGCCCTCCCCCGTAACTCGCTTTCCGTTCGGATCATACTGACTGCCGGCTGACGATTCGAACTGATTGCACGTTTCGAAAAAAGCCGTTGTCTGCGCCGCGTTCTGCACAATTCGGCCTGGCCCTCCGACAAACTGTGACCTTCAAGGAGCGAGCAAGCTGCTCTGCTCCGAACGGCTGCTGCTGCGTGCTAAGCTTCGTGTCTCGCTTCGCCTCCGTTCAGGAAGCGCAAAATTGGGGAGGGTGGCGGATAACGGAGACGTTTCGCCTCCGTTGCTCCCGATGCACTCGCGGATTCCTTGTTTTTGTCGTGACTCTTTCCACAGTTGCGTTACAAAAGTGATCGCCGATGTGTTCGTGCTGCGCGCGTGGTGTAGTTACGTTCGGAGCTAGCCTCCGTCGCACCCCTCGATAGAGCGTCGCGCAACCGTAGTCATGTGGCGCTTGCCTCTTTTCCCCGTTTCGATGCTTCTGCATGCGTTCCGAAACCAGTGTGCGTTTCGTATGTTTTGATGCATTTGCTTAAACGGTGGCGGATTGTTCTTCCAGTTCCTCTTTTTCTTTTTTTTTATTACCTCCGCTGTTACCCGAATGGTGACGTGACGGACGAAAATGGGCGTTTGCGGTGCATTCTGTTTCAGATATGGAACTTTTCGGATTTTGTCCAGCGTGGGACGATTTCTATTTAGTTGTGTGTGAAATATGTAACCAAGTCACAAAACCACAGGCTCTGCGAAATCACTTGGGTATGTTGTTCTCTCTTTCTTGTTCAGTGAAGTAACTATAATGCACTGAATATAAGCACATATGATCATTTTCAACAGTGAATGTTTGAAAAAGAAATGTTGCTTTTTCTAGTGTGTAAATATTTTGCTGTGATATTAGTTCTGAATTGCTGTAAGCTCTCTACTGTTTGCATGGCTCAAAACCGTTTAGATGTGCACTTGTGTCCTCCTTTTGTCCATAATAATGTGCTGCTTGCAACTTGAAAGCACAATGCGTGCTCGCTCAAAAAATGATGCCCAGTATTGTTGCCACTACTTGTCCGTAACTAGCAGAACCTGATGGTTGCTGTTTGATGTTTTTGTGCCTTTAGCTGTGTTATGTCAAAGATTGTGGCATTTCGCTGGTAGGTAAAAGGTGAAACACCTTTTCACTGTTGTCTTTTTAAAAATTTTCAGCCTTTAATTTGTTGGCTCAGAACATGAGACTGTGAAATGGTGTCCACATTGCAAATATGAGGAATTCTTGAACGAAAGTAGCTTTCGTGCGGTTATCAGTGTAATGTCGCCTGTTATGCAGCTGCTGCCACGATGTTGCACAATGCTTGCATACCAGCTGTGTGGGATGCACATGACATGTAATAAATTTCCAACGCTAAAAAAAAAATTTTTTTAATGCTGCAACCTGTAAAGATATAAAAGGCATTACAATAACTTTTTAAATATTTTCTTACCCTCACCTACATGAAGTTTCGTAATCGTGTTGCTCTGCCGTTGCATATACGAGTTATTTGTCCTATGGAATGTTCATTATCAGCCAGGTTTATTTCCTGAAAAGCTAGTCTGTAAGTAAAATCATGTTCAGTTCACAGAAACAGCTTTCTTTTTGTGAGCAAATCAATGAGGTGCTTATTCAGAGGAAATGATGTGAGTTCTCTGCTGCTTAGAAATTTTTACATTTCTTCGGTAAAATTAGCTTGTGGTTTTAACAGCATGCAAAGTGCCAGTGAATGACGTTAGCTTGAACTAAAAGCATTCAAAAGGATGTAACTCTTGCGGCTGAATTTACTTAGCTTGTCGTCAACAACCTGCCAACCTAATTAATGTGTTTTTATATAACATGATTTCGGATGTGATGACAAACATTTTGTACAATATTCTGTTGTCACACCGATTTTGTATTGACACAATCCTAATTGAAATACCAGCTAACTTAAAAAAAAAAACAATTTAGAGAGATTGAGAATAGGCATGTGCCTAGATACTCCTGTGTTCTGCACTCCTGAAGCTAATAGCTTCAGCCAAAAATTACATGACTGTCCTTCAGTAGCCAACACACTATGTTCATTTTACTCAATTTAACACACAGGTGCACTTGTTTTCCAACTAGTGTGAAATGTAATTAACTCTAAGTGGCCTTGCCAGCACCATGGTGGCAGTAGTCCTTACTGCTTTCCCTCTGTACTTAACTAGGCAGCATTGAGGGGATTACAGGGGAGAATGCTGCTGGTGCATTTTTTATTGTACTTATGGGGAAGTTAAGGGGAGCAGGGACTGAGCCTCCTGAACCCCAATTCTATTAACCTATTTCTTTTTATTCTCGCCTCCTTTCCTTTTGTCTAAAGGGCTAAGCAGGTCTTTCATGGTTTAAACCAAACATGCTTCTTTTGCCTTAGTTAACCTTCAACCCGCTTAAGAACACAACTACCGAAATAGTGACATTTTTCGTTATATTGGTCTACTGCACACATCTTCAGTTTCATTTCCTTGTTGCATAAATCCTTTCCTTCTTGCCAAGCATTGAGAGCTGCGTGTGACCCCGCTTTGTGCCCTTGTGGCTCTTCAGAGCAGCGGCATGGGAGCGTTGGCACGTTTGGTCGAAGTGACCATACTGCTGACCCATCTGTGCTCCACCCGGCGGGTGGAGGGAAGTCGTCGGGGCACAGCTCCTCGTCTTCATCGTCGTCGTCATCGTCGTCGTCATCATCTTCCGCACCGCGACACTCGAGCGGTCCTGCCGGGCGCCCATCGTCAACAGCAAAGGCTCCATCTGGGTCTTCACTGTCAGGTATGTGTTTTTGGTTGCAAGGATTTTTCACTATTTCTGGATGAATTAAACTGTGCAAAGGCTGTACAGAAAGTCATATCGGGAAGCTTCTGCACTTTTACCAATGCATGCCTGTGTACTCTCCCGAATTTTTCATAACATTTCCAAATTCGGACTTGTTTTGTGATTGTACAGATGCCACATCAAGCTTTATGTAAAATAAATCCTATTTGTAAAAATGTTCCACTTGAAGGTCTTTGAACCTTCCGTTGGAGCCCTTCTTATAAAAGAACACAAGAGGAGGTACTTGGTTCAAGCAAATTTTTACAGACAATTTTCTAAAGCAGGTGAAATCATTAGCAACAGCAGAGCCGCTGAAAAATCACTGTAATCTAAGAGTAATGGGACCAACCGAGTCAAGAAGCCCAATTGATTCCAGCCAAACACGAGCCATTGTGTTCCAGCCAGTGAAAACCTAATAATGCATCTTCCTCATTACAGTAGGAGGAACATTTTCAGAAGGCCTGGTATACATTAATACATTGCTCACCCTTCGGATGAATAATAAAGAAAGGGGTGCAAATCACCACTGCATTCAGTATTTTGGTCATTTCAGACCTCATCCAGTTTTTGACAAAGCGCACATCTATGCAGGGAGGCATAGCAGTGCAGTGGAAAGGCTAAAACGCAACAACCACACGCTGGCCCCCGTTGTCCGGGTGGAGCGAATGCCACTTCCACGACAGCCCGAAGCCACGGCCGCCCGCAACAGCTCGCCAGGCCGTGAAAAGGAATTGCCTTCACCTCAGCAGCCACCACCTTTAACCCCTGGAGGACTGGGACTGCTTTCTGGGCCGGGGCCAGGGCAGGCCAATCACGTAGCACCCGACGCAAGCACCAGCAGCACGTCAGCAATGGCCTCTGCGATGACTCCTGCTGCGGCACCTACTCCCATAAGGAAGACGCCTTCCAGCAGTGGTTCCACAGCGAGCACCAGTTCATCACTTGGAAAGAAAATGCAGCGGGAGAGAAAACTGCTGCCTTGTAAAGGTGCGAGTCATCTCTCTGAAGGTCGTTACGAGGGAATCGATTCCCACATGTTCTTTGTGATTCTTGCCGAGAGGTTGAACCTAGAAATATCAGATTAGCCCCTTCAGTGCCAATTAATTTTGTCCGTTTAAGAAAATTAGTTTCACCAACTTTTCATGCACCTTCAGGCTCGTGAAAAACTTGCAGGTGCAGAACACATCGAGAATTCACCAATTCGTCAGCGAGTTTTGCTAAATTTACGAAATGTGGGCTTCATGCGAGAACACTCTTCAGGAACATCAAACACAAGAGCATCCACTATTTCTTGTCGCACATATTTAGGGGAAGCACCCATTCATCAGTGCTCTTGCTTTTGATGCACTGTCTTGGCACACAAATTTGTATTGCACACACACAGTGCCTGAAGGTGTTTAAAGGGTACTAAAGATCAACATCCAATTAGTTCAGACTACTGAAGTATTCTTTCTGAACTTTATTTTGATTTATTTGTTGGGCAAATGTAGATATTCGCTAAGAAGGTTGAAGTTCCTGCCCTTGAATTTGGCATGGAATCCTCAGTGCTAGTGCAGCAGTGTGATGTCCCAAATTACTGAGTCCTAGAAACTTCCAAGGTTAGTCTTTTGTTCCTTTAGAATGCAGTACAGTTCTTGAAGCGATAAGCATTTCACTACATCTTAGTCAACACAAAAGATATGACATTGCAGCGGGGGCGAGTGTGAGAACTTGAGCCACGTGTCTTTGGTTCTTGAGTCTTTTGTGGCACCCCAAGTCTCCTCTTACAGCAAGATTAACCAGTCTACTATTGCAGAAATATTGTTTGCCAATACACATTGTTATCACTCCTTAGGCTCGTAGATTATATTAGTGCAACTGCAATTAGGTCAGCATTACCATGAGCAGAGGTGTTTGTAAGCCATAAAGGACTCAGGAAAGAGGGATGACATCATAAATTTGGCAGGATCTGGTAGATACTAATCTAATGTTATAGTGATAAAAAATTATTTCATTGCATTACAAAATTTTAAACACGTCGTGACAACTTATGGGCTTTTTTTTTTCCCCTCCAAATAAATCTGGAACATGTAATCGCTGGTGTGAGTGTCACAATTGAGATGTTAGGCCATTAATGTAAAAAATGACAAGCTTAAACTGGCCAATAATTATTCTTTCGTTGCTTTAGAAGTGCAAACAGTTTGGAAGAGTAATAGGCCATGGGTAATGTTTTCTCATCTTGATTTATACTGAGCATCCACATGTTTTAAATCATTTAATCTTTAGTGTCCTTTTAACAATTTACCTAGCTGGTTTTGGAGCATGCCACCCAACGCAGTCTTGCTAGCAAGCAAACTTAATTCACAAAACATAATTGTCATGCATAATTTATGATTTGTGAAAAAATGCTTCTGTGATCTATTTGCATTTTTATCGCAGTGCACATCGTACCTTTTCATGTCGTACAAGTAGGTACCCTCAAATACAGTAGTTACTCAAATCTAGGCCGCCCCCAATTTTAATCCGTCCCCCAAATGTCCAAAGCTAGAAAACATTTTAAAAAGTTACCTCAAATGTAGGCCGAACAAAAAAAGTAAGGACAGTGTTCACAAAATGAAAAACAGCATTTATTTAATATGAACATGCTGAGCTCACTCTACGTTATCATCACTGCTTGCCTTGTTGCTATAGCCCAGACCGCACGCACGCTTGCGGACGTAAGCTTGCGCACATCTGCGCACCCATGCATGCGTAGACAGTGCGGCACCGCTCGCATGCATCGAAACGTGGCACGATCTCAGTGAACAGCTCCTTGTTGCGGCACACGTAAAAAGCGTCCCCCGTTACCCCCCTCCAACGGCGGACATTTTTCTCATCGGTGCTGAAGTCTTGCCTGGCTTGAATGTTTCACGATGCCTCTGCAGCTAGCACAACTTTTCATTTGAAAGCGGCACTATAGTGACATCGCCTGTTTGGTGTCATTACGATAACGCCATGCCACACGCCGATACGACACAGGTCAAAATAGCGACATCGCTTGTAGCTAATAGCGGCTGCGATACTGACTTTTCTAGATGACACTAGCTCTGCACCATATTTATCATATTAAATTAAAACCTGGCACGTTTTTTATTTTATTTTTAATTGTTTTATTTTTTCCTCGTATCTATGCTGACCCTAGAGTTTGGAGTATGATTATTTGAAAAAAAAAAGAGATATCGGCCTAGATTTGAATAAATACAGTAATCTTGAAACAGGCATGTTTGGCCAAAAGGGCAGAATATTGTCACATTGTCAGATGGTGAAGAATGAGCTGCTGCCAAAAGTAGGAGTTGGGAAGTTAACTCTATTGGGTAAACTTGTGCCTAGAGAGCACTCAAGGCATAACATTAGCAGTGTGCATCCATTGAAATCTGATCTATGGGTTCAATGCGTCGGCTATTTATACATTACTTATTGTACATTCCAGCATAATTTCTGGTGCACACATACTTTTTAGAATATACACTACTATTTTCATTGCGCACACAATCTAATTTGCCAAGTTTCCTTTATTATAGGATTGGTGACATTCTGTAATGTTCCAATACGTGTAGGCACATTTTACACAGTGATAACTTTGTAACAATGGTTAGCCCATAAAATGCATGAACTAGAAAAATATGAAACAGTGCACGCGTGTCAATATCGAGCTTGTCAGTAGAAAGCAGATTGCAGCATTTCTCCAGCTTTTGTCTGCCCCATTCCTTGCTGCATGATTTTGAGTACATTTTGTGTTAGTGGTTTATGGATGTGCCACCAATGTGAAACGGGCATCATATTTTCATGGATGGGGATATTCAATGCTAATTTCCTAAATATCTGTTTTGCACACTACTATGTGCGTGAAGGCGCAATGTAACACGCGCCAGTAACATTTCCAACATCAATACAAAATTTAGGTCGTGAAACATGGCACCAAGCGGGAAGCATGGTAGCAAACAAGATCAAATGCAAAAGAAGAAAAAGTTCTTCAAACAAGAGGAAACCTGCTAATCGGGAAAATGAACAATTTGAAGTCGTTAATAAATTTAGCAGACTCAACTGTAGCTGATATCTGCGCAATGCGAAGCGTTGCACGAATCGTTAAAGCAAAAGACGGTGAATTGTGCCGAGCTAGTGGGGCCCAAGCGATTTGAGACGTGCGGCATCGTTTTTGTGACTTCCACAAGCTTACATTTGTGCTCCTCGTATTTGGCCTGTGTCAGCAGCTTCTTTGGGCAGGTGGGGAATTTCGACAGGAATTTCAGCGCGTCGGCATAAGATGCTGAAGCACATCGAGCTGATCGGGCCCAAGCAATTTGGGATGCACACTGTTGTTCTCCTATTGCGTAGTGTTTCACGGTGGCAACAGGAAACCGAAACAAAATTGAGCTGGTGAGTGATACCAGAATATGATGCCGTCAGAGTGAAACATGATGCTCACTTCAGGATGCCTACAGCAGGGAACAGCAGCATGTGTCTGGGTTATCACCTATGAACAGTGTGCAGCATGTTTCCAACAGCACTACATCGGCAATAACTGTGAGTGTGACGTGTGGTGACCCATGAGGAGATTTGCTGGTACCAGAAGAAGAAACTCGGCGTGCGCTAGCATTTTCACGCGACATAGACGGGTGAGTGCTGTGGGGAAGCTGAAGCGACAGGCACCTACTGCTCTCGATAATGCTTGTCTCATGCCTTTTCTTGTTCACATAGAATCTAGTGACCGGAGAACATGTCATGCCGTCACAATTTGGCAATGTACCGAACATTGGTGCCGAAAGATCACATTTTCCGGAAACGTACTAACTGGTAAAAAGGAAGTGTAACTGTATTGGCTTTTTTTTTTCTTTATCGCAAGTGTTGCACCAGGAAATCATATGAAAAGGGATCATATCAACGAGATTCTACTGTAATTAATTTGAAATAAATTGTTTTTTACTAGGTCCCCGCAAACAGCATTGACGTCACCTTTTCTGAAATAGAAAAAAAAAAGTAAGAGTAATATGTGACGCTACTCAAGACCAGCTGAGGCATAAAGCCTATTTAAGGCTGTGCACTTTGATAGCAGTGTGTTATACAGGATTCCCTTGGCATGAGGAGGGCTTATATTGGGCAAACGGGACAGTGCAGTCCTATGCAGTTCATTCGTGTTCAGTGTGGAAGCACAGCATGTCATTCAAAATTGAAACTCTTATATGTCTAGCCTTGCAGGGGAGACTGTGCATCTGCATGCCTTTTTTCATGTGCACAGTGATTGCTTAGTGTTATGGGACAGTAGCTGGATATCCTGGAAAGTGATTTCAAACCCTTTTGTATCTGTAAAGAAATGGAAAAAATTCTGTCAGTCAAACTTTGATAGGTTTGCACAAAGGAGAAATTGTTTCCAGGGGTAATGATTTCTCAGCATTGTTTATTTTGAGCATCCACGTGCAAGTCATGGCACATGTATGAGGGTCGTTCATAAAGTTTGTACTATTGCCATGAAGGAATGAACATTAAGCGATTAAACTTTGTTGGGAGTCTAATCTTTCTCTGAATATCCTCCCCCCAAGACCACATATCTATGTCAGCAACGGATGAGTTGCCACAGACCATCACTGTAGGACTTCTCATTTTGAGAGTTCAGGGGAAGCTGCACAAGTTAGCACTTCCTCGTCATCCTGGAAAATCGTCCTGCAGAGATGGCTCTTCTTGCAAGGGAAGACGAAGAAATCACTGGGTGCTAGGTTGGGTGAATGTGAGGGCTGGGGCAAATTTTCATAGCCTAAGGGTGTGTGTCACCATAACCTGGGCTGAGTGAGCCAGTGCATTGTCATGGAGCAGAAGGACGCCTTTTTTGAGCTTTCCTCTGTGCTTTGCCTTGATATTGTCTTACAACTTGATGAAAAGCTAACAATAGTAACTTCCTATGATGGTTTGGCCTTTTCGGGCATTATCTGTCAGAAGTGCACCACAACAATCCCAGAGCACACTCAGCATGACCTTTCCTGATAATGGCACAGCCTTAGCCTTTTTGGGTCGGGTGAATTCAGATACTTCTACTATTTGCTTCGTGATTTTGTTTCTGGGGCATGTGGGGATTGATGAATGCGCCGGCACCATTATGCGGGTGCATTCACCTGTTCTGCCATCCCTGTGCCCCACCCACTTCCCTCTCGCAACTGGTTGTCAGTGGTGGCGCTCCACTCTCGATGGTTTGTGGTGTAGCGAGGTGCTGATATTACGATGCGGGCGGCTCTCGGCGAGAGTAAGTCTCTTACCTCCGCGACCTCACTGGGTACTTACATGCTTCCTCTTGTCCACTGACACCTTTGTGACTAGGACTTGAGCGCAAGGTACCTTTGCCCATGCAGGGAGCTCATATTTTGTGTTGATCTTGTCTGGATGCTGAGCAAAGGAATGGGTGCCTAGTGCTCGCGTGAGGTCGTACCACACCGAGCCGCACTTATCAGAGGCCCAAGCCAAAGAAGGTTACTCGAGCTCTTTTGAGTTGGCCCATTGGTTATCGCAAGATAAAGTAGCACAGCCGCTAGTACATTGCCTGGTGCCATGTCTCAGCTTGAGCCTGTGCTCTTGCAGCGACGTGCTATAGGCACCCCTGTCTATATTTTTGCCCTTGGTGGGGACCCCTTTGGTTCCTGCGCCACCCCGGGGGTTGGCCATTTGTGAAGTGTTTGGTGCCACTGGAGACATAAATGGTTTCCGTTAACTCAGGGCAATACTGTGTTCTGTTGTGCATCGCCCGGTAGCCCCTTGCAGCCTCAGCTTGCAGCAGCATCTCTCTAAGCTCGAACCCATGGTGGTTGGTACCCCTGTGAGACCCTAAGACCCCACAAGCATAGTGGTGCACCCGACAGACATCCATAGTGATGAGGCAGTTAAAAAAGCCTCTCAAAGTTTCAACATTCCTGCTGCTGCCTCCTTTCACAAGTCTTTTTGCATTGGCATCAATAACCTAGAAACCGAGCTTGTGGCAACCTCTGTCATCATGTACAGGTTCTTTTGAAGGATTTTGTGCACTGAGCCTACACTCTTGCTGAACTATTTGTTCAGCAGTGATCCACCAGTTCTAGGGAGCACCAGGGCCTTGGCTTGCGCCACTATTTGGGGTTCATCATCAAGCAACAACAGGCTACCCCACCCTTCATTGTCCAGGCTTGTTAGGCCGTACTGAAATCCTCCGCTCCATTTCACAACCATTTCGCGAGCTGAGGCATCATTATCACGCACCAGCTCAGCGTGGATCTCCTTGCAATCGTGCCCTTTCAAGCGGAAAAAGCGGATCACTGCTTGTGCTTCATCCTTCCCGATGGACGCTTCAATTTTGTTTGGATGCTGTAGCTGTGTTCTGCAGTATATATAGAATGCAACTTATATTTCACTAAAGCTAGAGAGACGTGGGCTCGTTTTGATGCCTGTCGTGTGTACCTGTCGCAAATTTATGGTGCCAATAATATGAACTTCATGAACATCCCTCCTATTTCTACACTTTTAGTTTTTCACGTCGACAAACCTTCAGCCTATGTGGTGGGGAGGCGTGCTGTTTGGCAGGGAATTGTTTTTTACCAGAGGTGATATTTAATGAATTGTTTGTCTGTATTAGTCATAGAAGCTCTTATTTTGTGTTTTGACACTTGGAGAAACCTTACTGATAGCTTTCTACAGCATTTGCTTGTGTGAAGTTACAGTGGTGAACGCAACTGAATATTGTATTTACTGACTGCACAGTAGATTGCTTCAGTGTGAACACTTCTAAACTGAACCCTCTGATAAGCTGCATAGTTTGGGAACCTTCATCTAGATTTACACTTATCCAGTTCACATCTGTTTATCCAATTTTTTATAATGTAAACAGTGTCAAAGTTCCCTTGTTCTTGTCCTAAATGTAGTCTACTGTACGTTGTAGTAGAAAGAGACTTGTTTGCCTTTATTTTTTATATGAAAACGATCACCTAGTGACGTGTCTCCAATGTTTGTTTTTCTATCCTCAGATCGTGAGTATGACCCAAACAAGCACTGTGGTGTCCTTATTGGAGACAGTGGGAAGCCATGCACACGCTCCCTCACTTGCAAAGTGAGTGCTCATGTATACCATGGTTTAAGCTCCTGTGTGTGTGCATCATCGCAAATGGCATCACACTTGTTTTATTTGTTATTGAGCTGCATACTTAATGCTTTACCTTGTTTCAACTGTCTAACCACATGGGGTCTTGATACTTTGTTCTCTTTCAGGACTAGGCCATTTGTGTAATTTTTTTTTTCTTCTCTTTCACTTGCAGACTCACTCCTTGACGCTACGCCGAGCCGTTGCAGGGCGCCGCAAGAACTTCGACGAGCTTCTGACAGAGCACCGAGCCACAAAAGAAGCAGCACTCAATGCCAGCAAATCAGCACATCCACCATCGTCATCAACTATTTCTGTAACAGATGGAGTAGCCGCATCACCCGCACCGTCACCACTGTCATCTCATCATGCCGGTGGCCCATCATCCACTAACGTGGCAGCATCTTCTGCTGGCAAACACGGTTGCCCCAGTGAAGGTGAGTTGTGTTACATTTCCGATGTATACTTGCTCTAGCAGTGCTTTCTGGTGAGTCTTTCTGATGTTAGGCTTTCGCAATGACACCCAGGAACCTTCCTGACTTTTGAGAAAGAGTTCAGAAACTCTTGTTCTTACCTTCCTGCCTACAGAATGCACAACCAAGTACTACTACAGAGCTGAAATGAAATGTGAACAGCAAAGCTCACGGCTTTCAGTACACGATGTGTGATCTAAAAGTGGTTACGATAGACTACTGTTTATGCACAATTATATGAAGGGGTTCATGAGGGCTTCCCGCCCTTTTCTGACATTATTGGCAATTACTTGGCTTACCGGCATTTCCTTGGCATTCCAGTGGAATGCTGCATACTTATGCTTGCATGCAGTGCTCAGCGCTGGACATAAGTAGAAAGGAATTGTTAGTTCTCTCTTTCTTTCCTTTTGTTTCTTTAAGGTGGAACCTGTTGGTAGAACCTATGTCTAACGACGCACACTCTATGCTCGCAGGCCTGGCATCCTTTTGCCGGCATGCTAATGAAATGGTATCAAATGTTGTGGTGGCAAGGAGCACAAAAGTAAATGCCGCATTTAGTAAACACTTCAACAAATCGACCAACCTGTAGGAAGCGAAGCCTTGTAAATTAACTGCACCCATACAACACTTTTCTGTCGTCATGGTTAGATTGTTCACATTTCATTTCGGCATGACACTGTGAGCATGTTGTAAAGAAATAAAATAGTTGCTGATCACGATACACTCACAGAGTGCATTACTCAGGAATATAATTCAGAACAATTATCAATTGCATCCCCAAAGTTGTAGATTATAGAGTAATTATTGGAAAACATTAGTGTAATGCCGGCTGGATGGAACATTACTTACCATTTGAATGTTCTTTACTTATTGTGCTGTCCTGATCTTATGGATGAAACAGTGAACAGAGCACTTTGACTGAGCTTTTTAACGACAGTTCCAACCATATTGTGCGCAAATTCTGAGAAAAATATGTGAACATTTTTAAGGTGCACCTTGGAGCTTGGCTTTTTTGCCAAGTGTCAGCATTCTGGGAAATCCATGTAAGCATTGCAGAAATCGTGGTACACATCTATTCCCAAGCCTTAGTAGACTTGTTTTCATAGTTTGACAAATTTTCATTCCTGCCTGCAGCACTGCCAGGCAACAGGACGTCTGGGGGATCAGGGCATTTGCTTGTGCGAGCCCCAAGCAGTGGTTCCAAGCAGTCTGTGTTACCCAGAGGGTCCAGTACGACTGCCTCCTCTTCCACAGCTGGAGCCACTGCCAAGCAGGACCAGCACACAAAAAGGTTTGTGCATTTTGGACTGTGACCGAACCTCAGCTCTGCTCAGCAACCGAAATTATATCACTACACAAGTATGGCCATTTTCAAATTACATGCACTTGCTTCCTCAGCATTTAAGTTGCCCACTCCACATGTGTGAAGCTGCGTTTCTGCATGCATGCACATGCAACTATGGCATGTGTCGACACAAGGTTGTCACCATATGTAGGTGCTATCGCATGACGATTGTGTGACATTGGGTTATTGGCAGCAGAGACGTGGCACTCGAGGTTTGAGGTAGAAAGGTGGAATAGTGGACTATCACTGTGCAAAAAGGGCACTAGCATAGATTTTTGTTGTCAGATGAAAGTTTGCCTGTAATGAAATCATCTCTAGATACGTCTGTACTTAGTGTTTGCTACAGCATGCTGATGGGCAAATTAGTCACCAAATGTTGAATTTACCATGCGGCCCAGTGGCTGTGGTGTTCTTGACGAGTTCTGCTGCTGAGGTGTAAGTGAATTCACTTCACGGACATGCTTGCTGCATTACTGTGAAATGGTGGACTGCAAGGATACACGCACACACGAAGAAACCCAGCTGGTCAAAATTATTCCAATATAGCAACCGTCATAGCCCATTTTGAAGCTTTGGAAAATAGAACCCCGGCAATCAATCAGACTTTAATCTGGCACTCCTGTCAACTTGGAAAGTGACCACTGAGAAGAGGGTATAGCTTCCTCCAATTTTTGTTGGGTTCATGTGCGTGCCATTTACTTTTCATGTTCGACTGCACAATTTAAGAATGGTCACAACTGTACACTCACTTTCTCTCTCTCTCTCTGTTTTTCTTTATTTCATTTGAATCAATAGCCGAAGTCGTGCATCGCATGCTGCGATTTCGTTGTTTAGAAGACTTTAAATTTACTTATAACTGTTGGGCGAAGTGCCATAATCATCGAAACAAGGGTTCATTTCTAAGAAGTGCAGTTTGTCAGGTCAGGTGGACAAGGTGAAGTTGCGTGCAGCTGTATTTCGAGTAAAGTACATCACTGATGGATGGCTGATGCGAATAATTTAGTATTTGTGGAGCTACGATGGCACCTCATCAGGTATAAGGGTCAAAGACGTGCATCCAACTTCAAGTTATCTGTTTGCGTTGAGTCAGCTTGCAACAGGCGAGTGCATATAGTGCAGCAATTCAGTGTAGCAATTTATTTTTTCTGGTCTGTACAGTCAAATCTTGTTACTACGGACCCCACACTAACGAATTTCTTAAATTTACGAGTATTTTAAATATCCCCATCAGATTGCTTACATTTTCAATGTAAAAATATTTCAGAACTACGGATTTCAATGCAGCATATGTTTCGGAATAACGCACATACTAGTTTATTTTCCCCTCTATAACCGAGGAACATCAGTATTACAAATTCGGCTAAATGTAACAGCGCTGCAACTCTCGCATGGAACAGAAACTGCGAGTGCAGTAGCTATCATCATCACCATGTTGAGTGCCAACTGCTTCACCACAAACTTCACCAAGAACTTCACAACAAAGGTTTGGCGATGTTCACGTGAGATCCAGCAATGAATGCAGCTAGCGACGATGCCAAGAAGAAGCAAAAGCAGTTTTCGCTGCAGGACATTTTGGACGTATTGCAGGAAATCGGCGTGTGCAGACAGCGTGGCATTGCCCCATCGACAGTCACAACCATGTTGGAAGACCAAGACAAGATTGTCAAGCTTCACCGGGAATTGCAATTCGCTCCTACGAGGAAACGGCTGCGACTGAGACACTTTCAAAATGTGGACCAAGCCGTTCTCACATGGTTCAAGGATGCCAGACTGCAAAACGTCCATGTGTTTAGCCCAATGCTCCAAGAAAAAGCCAACAAATTTTCCGATACAATTGAAATAACTGGGTCAAATGCCAGTGCGGGTTGGCTTTTTCGTTTCGGCCGAAAGAATGGAATACTTGGCAGGTACTCGCAGGCAAGGAAAAGGCTGCTGACAGAGAAGGTGCGGATTCCTGGTGCAATGATCGTTTTCTAGACGTGTCTGACTCGTACTCTGAAGACTATATTTTCAACGCGGATGAGACTGCATGTTTTTATCGGCTCCTGCCAGTCCGGAAGATGCACTTCAAAGGGCAGCAGTGTAAAGAAGGGAAGAAGTTGCACCTTCGCGTGACAGTCCTGCCCTGGCAACGGGCACGAAGAAAATTAAACCTCTCGTCATCGGCAAGTACGCAAAGCCTCTCTGCATGACAAACGTCATGTTGTTACCGCACGACTACCGCGCCAGCAAACGAGCCTGGATGACGAGAGAACTCTTTTCCGAGTGGCTCATCAAACTCGACAACCAAATGAAGAGGGATGACCAAAGAATTTTGCTGGTTGTCGACAACTGCTCTGCTCACACTGTGAATGTTCGCTTGATGCGCATTGGCTTGGAGTTTCTGCTGCCAAACAACATGTCCTTGCTGCAACCTCTAGACCATGGCATTATAAAGAGTGTGAAAGCAGAATTTCGTAAGCGCCTTGTGCAGTGGTTGATTATCAACCTCCGCCTAAAGCAGCCGACTGTAATCAATACTCATCAGGCAGCGGAAATGCTCACAGGAGCTTGGTGGAACTTGAAGGCATCCATCATTAGCAACTGCTGGCAAAAAGCAGGGCTTGTCAAAGTGCCTGTGCAGCTTGAAGATGACCTGGAGGTGACCGACAACTCACGAGACCTGTGGACCAAGGTTGCGGAGCTGCTGCCCGTCGTCTCTTCCTTCGACGGCTACATGGAGAGCAACAGCGCAACAATAGCGGCGTTGGACCTGACAACCGAAAAGATTGTTAACTGCGTTCGCGACGTCTCCAGTTCACCAAACACAAAAGGTGAGATTGTGTCGAACATTGATGTTTTAGTGCACATGAACAAAGTCTGCGCTTTCATCACTCGGTGCAATGACGTACCTGATGAGGTATTGCGCAAAGTGGAAGATGTAGACGCATTCCTAATCGATCGTGCGTGCTGCGCGCGCCTGAAGAAAGTCGCTGATTTCTTCAAATGAAGCAGCTTCGAAGTGAGTGAAACATTTTTATTTGAGTGTACGATTGTCATCACATGCGTCTACTGCCAAGGTATGTCATTTTCATTCCTAAGTTTGTCCACTGGCTTATAACTGCAAGTGTTTCATTACAACAATATTTCAAAATAACAAACAATTTTTGGCAGTCCAGTGTGATTCGTTATATCAAGATTTGACTGTATACCCTGACACTTTGTGTTCTCTCTAACCATGGAATGCTGCTTTGGTCTCTTGCAGTTGTCAGCTTTGACCCGACGATTGTCAGAAGCTCACACATTTCACGCCGTCTTATTTTTTGCATCAGCACTCCTATGGACACCACACCTGCTGCACAGGCAGGTACCCAGCCGGCCAGTAGCAGCTCTGCGAGCTCTGGAAGCACAGGGCGCCAAAGGCCTGACCATAGCAATGATCCATATGTCTTGCACCATCCAAGGCCAGCAGCTGTAAGTTGCATTCAAGAGCTCTGCTTGCCTGGCTGTTCCTTGCCTTTAGTTTTGCATGCATTAGAAAAGTAATTAGAAAGCTTAGAAAAGCACTGTGCCTGAGAGTACTACAGGCTCTTCCTCTGTAATTGCAAGCCGCACCGTTGACCACACTGCATTATTATAGCTCGGCGTCATAACTTTCATGAACAGTGACAAAAGCACAGAGAATTGAAGGCCGTGGCAGCCACATTTCAGTAGAGGCAGAATGAAGAAACACTTGCGTACTGCACGTTAGGTGCACATTAAAGAATCCATGATGGTCAAAATTAATCCGGAACCCCCACTACGGTGTGTCTCATAATCAAATCGAGGTTGTGGCAGGTAACACCCTTGAATTCTTTTTTTTATTTTTTCCTTTAGCTAACTGTGCCTAGCCTGGTCTCTTTCTAGTCTGTATCTGGAACAGGCAAAGCCTGATACAGTTGAGTCTCAATATATTAAACAGCATGGTGATTGCAAAATAGTTTTATATAGCCAGAATTCGATATATAAGATCATGTAAATAACACAAAGAACTTGCCCAAATCAATCAACAAACCAGTCATGGTGCAGTAAATACACACATGAAGCTTCACATAAAGTATTTATTTCTTTGGCTGAAAGTACCGCACCATTGTAGCCTGCTTCTTATTTGCAGCCACGTGCTTAACCATGGTGTCCTCAACGTAGTCTAGACGATCCACAAGCAATAGGCCGGTGCCTTCTATTGCGCTGCAGTAGTGGTGTAGAAAGGCCAAAGCAGCTACACCCTCAGTTGAAGTTGGGAGTGGGGCAAAATCCGCGCTTGCAGGATCAACCTCGGCAGGATCTTCGTTTGGCCACTAATTCCACTGCGATCTCCGCGTCTGTCAATCGAAGCATTTTGAAACACTGTCAGTAACGAAGTATTAAGTAACGCCTGCCATGGGATCTATGAGTCAGCCCAGTGAACACGTGCGTCTGTGTGGAAGCAAAGCTCCATTTTTCATGAGGTGTGGCAGGCGCAGAGCGCGGCACTGAGGAGGAGTCAGTGTGGCAAATGCAATGCGTCGTTGATGTTGTTGAATTAGCTAAACTGCCGCTTGCGTATGCCGCTACGTTCAGATGGCGCCCTCTGCGCAATCGATGTGTGCAGCTATACTGTGCAGCAGTCGGGAACGGCCATTGCGCCACCACCATCTTCGACGGTGTCACGGGAAAGCTTGTCGCCTTTCAACAGAGCACACGTGGTCTTGGGTGGCAGAGTTCGATATACCCATTTTATGTCCGACCTCGTTCTAAATAAAAAATTAAAAATGCATGTGATTTCCCAGGTGATGTAGAAAGTGTTCAATATTTCTGTGTTCACTATATCGAGGTTGAACTGTATTCACATTCGTGAGGGTTTGCGCCCATGTGCACTGGGACGCAAAAAGGCAGTGCTGCCCATGCCACAGTGGTTGGCATGGTTTTTTATGACGATCATTTTAAGCATGAAATGCTTTTAGATTCCGTTGTCAGCGACCTTCAAGTAGACCTTGAGCCAAAAGCCGGAGCCGTTATCCGGGCACTCAAACGAGAACATCCGGGCAAGTTGCTAGTACAAAATGAGATCATCCGGGCAACCAATCAAGATCGCATTACATACGCTAGTTACTTCTCAAACAGATTACAATAAAATATTGCTGCCTTGTTCTAAATGTTCACAATATCGCTCAAGCTGTAACTTACAGTACGGGGAAATTTTATTTGTCATATCCAATAGCGACATTCAAAAGGCAGATACAGGGCACTTTACACTTGATTGACATCTTTTGGCACTGAGGCAGAGTTGCCTGTGCTCTTATCAACGCCAGAGGTCCATGAGGTCCGCGGCGATATTGCAATGAGGTTTTGTCTCTGACAGGAAACTGTTGCATCCGTATGGCAGGGTGCGGTGTGGTGGTGGGGTGTGCCGTTGCGAACATGCACTATACCCATTTAAGATTGTGGCCAGTATCATCTCCAACCAATCCGCTTTGTCGGTAGTTACTTTATGCTTAGATCTACTCTCGATTACAGGATAGGCAGTTTTTTATTAGAATCACCTTTGAAACAGGGTGGTAGCAAATAGTCACCTAGCCTACTTATGCTAATCAGGTTTTACTTTTGCATTCTAGCATTTTGCCTCTCTCTCTTTGGTCTTTCTCCATTAAAACCTTGATGTAATGAAGCCGGTAAAATCGGCAATTTGCTTCGCTATATCGAAATTTCGTTGTATTGAAATTCTACCTTTTATGCAAATAAGTACAGTTGGCAACTGATTTTTTTCTTACGTGGAAAGAGGCTGCAGAATTTTTCCGAATCGTCTCGCAGCGGGAAAAAGCAAATCTGAATAAGAAGACAATTCATTTTGATAAATATGAGAGGCTGCGACTAATGATAGGGTTTCATGCCACGTACATCCACGATACCTTCACATCAGCGGTGCAAATTAAGCGATACCAGCAACGCTTTCACATGCACTCGGCCCCCATGGCTGATAGCGTCGTCCCATTATGGGCGACGCTGTCAGGAAAAGTGCTGGCAGTGGGAAGCAAATGCTTCATTTGCCTAGCACTAACGGGTCACCAAAACTTGAGATTACACAACCTCCAATACTAAACATGTGGGAAGATAGTTTACATGCTTCCAAGCCAGCTCGGCATGCCCACTCTTTGCATATGCTGCAGATTACCTCTGAAGCAGGGAACGCGGCTGCGTATACACGCAGCCGCACTTGCTGCTATGCCCAGCCACAGCCGAGACGCTCGCCTACTTAACCCCCTCCACCACGCCCTCCCCTGTCCCGCCCCCTCGCGCATGCTTGATCACGTTACCGTGAGCTCACTTTGCTTCCCTTCTTTCCCTTTGCTTTCCTGGGAAGGCGGCACTCTTAGAGCCACCATCTTTCTTGTCTCACCCTCGCACACTTTCACTCGCACCTAAAGCACACAGTGCCTGGGACAGGATAGGATCTTATCGTATTTGGACTTTATACAGAACATGATGCAGCTCCACTTTGGCGGTAGCTCTTGTTGGGCTGCCTGTGTGCAAGCAACCACTTGCAATTCGGTCATTTGACCATCTGCATCTGCCAAGGTATCCGTTTATTATCTTGACATCCCTTTGTGGCAGCAGTGAAATTTCATTATATTGAAATCACATAGAAACACACTTAGTTATATTCGGATGAGCAAAACGAGAACAAGGTGAAAGCAGGAGCCAACGTTTCGACAAGTGGACTTGTCTTCTTCAAGGCCACTTGTCGGAACGTTGGCTCCTGCTTTCACTTTGTCCTCGTTTTGCTCATCGTCTTGATTTTCCATCTCCCGCCTTCCTTGTGTTTTCCCTAGACTTGCAAAGAATGTAAGACAAGGTATACAGTAGAATCTCGATGATACGAATTCCTCGGGAGCACGCGAAAATTCGTATCATCCCGAATTCGTATGAGCCAAAACAAGCCAATCTCGACATGATAATGAACACAAACTTTATTGGCCACAGCTACTTCCGGCCGAAAAAGTCAGTTATGCACGCTTGCACTTTTTTGCCCTCGAGGTCGTTGACGAGACATGCCTGAAAGGCATAAAATCGTGCAGCGGTTTCATCGCTCACGTTGCCGGCACTTACGGTGCGGCGCAGAACATCGAGCGCGTTAAGGCTTTCTGACGTCGACGGCAGCTGATCGCACTCGTCGGCGTCTTCACCATCACACTCTGTCTCGACTTCATTCACTTCGTCGACCAACTCTTCAATGGATCTTAACCCGCAGGTCGCGACGTTGTCGTCCGCGGTGACGAAGTCGTGTGCGGAAGCTTCAGTTTGTAGACTCCCCCAGCCTTCAATAAAGTCCTCATCGGGCTCTTCATTTTCTCCCGTCGGAGCCGCGTCCCGTCCCGTTTTAAACCCACATTTGCGAAAACAGTTCGCGATAGTGTCCGAGGTCACATTATCCCAGGACATGGCCAAAAAATGCAACGCATCGAGCAGGCTGATCCGCAAATTCTCGTCTTTGCGATCAATCTTTGCCAGGAGACGCCTTACTAAAAGTCCTTTGAAATGATGTTTCACATTCCGAATTATTCCAGCGTCCAATGGCTGCAAATGGCTGGTAGTGTTGGCAGGCAGGAACCTTACGGTGACGTTGTTGAAGGTCGTTTCCTTTGGGTGCGCCGAACACTGATCCAAGAAAAGCAAGATCTTTCGGTTTTTTGCAGCCATTTTTCGATCCAGGATCGTGAGGAACTCGCGGAAAATTTCCGCTGTCATCCATGCTTTCTTGTTACCTTTATAAAAGCAAGGTAAACGTCCTGCCGATCGAAAGCACCTCGGCTGTTTGGACTTGCCTATGACGGTAAGCTGAATTTTCTCTGAGCCGTCGGCATTCACGCAAAAAAGGACGGTGATTCTTTCCTTACTTTTTTGGCCGCCCTGGCAAGCCTGGCCCTTCACACACAAGCTCCTCTCTGGTTGTAAATTGAAAAAGAGGCCCGCCTCGTCAGCATTAAATATGTCGCGCGGTGCATAGTCCGAAATCAGCGCCGGCAGCGTGTTCAGCCAGTCGCTGACAGCTGACTGGTCGACTTTTTTTCCTTCACCGCAAACGACTTTGTAGGCAAGTCCATGCCTCTCTTTAAAACGATGCAGCCATCCCCCGGAAGCTTGGAAATTTTCGATTCCCAGGGAAAGCGCAATGTTGTCCGCCTTCTCGCGTAGCACCTTGCCGTCCACGTTGACGCCGGCCGCTGTCACTTCGCCAAACCATGTCAGCAGGGCCTCTTCCAGCTTCACGTGTGTAGCCGTCTTCGCCTCTTTGACGTTCACGCCGAAGTGCTGGGCATTCTTCATCACAACGTCTTGCTGCCCAACAATGGTGCACAGCGTCGACGGTGCTATGCCTAGCTCCTTCGCCAACTCGACACGTTTCTTCTTCGGGTTGTCGTCGACCTTCTTCAGTATTTCAATTTTCTCCTTAAACGAAAGGGCCTTCCGTTTTCGCGACATGTCGAACAGCAAACGCTTCGGTCTTTCCGCGCGCACTAAACTTCCGCCCGTCAGGTTCAGGTAGTCCACGTTGCAGCGCTGTAATAGTTATCGAAACGCACAGGGCAGCAGCAGCAGCGAACACTGAACAAACGCATGCAGCAGCAGCGCGCAGCTTCCTGTGATGGCGATGGCGATTCGGCTTTTCCTTTCAGATCGGGTCACCCTGCGCGAAAGCGCGGCGTAGCGAAAAAAAAAAAAAAGCTAGTGTACGCCGATGGCTGCCAGGAAATGGGCGACGCAGAGTTGTCAGGCACGTGACTCGCCCTGGCTAGGCAGGTTTCGTGCCGAGCCATGTGCCGAGCGCACTTTACGCTACGGCGGCGGCATGGGTGGCGGCGGCGACGTGGAGGTGAAGGGCATAGAGTTTCTCACTATAACACCTAGAGGGAAATCTGGCGCCACCGTCTATGGGAGTTTCTTAAGGGGGCACCGTGCCGTCATGGGAATGACGGTATATGTGTCTGCGAGGCTCGTGTTGGCTGGTGTTGTAAGAGGCTTCGTCTAAAACGTGGATTTGGCTACACAAATAACGCGTTCTCAAAGTAAAATCTTCCTAAAATGTTTCCATTCACGCATATTACATCTTTACTCACCCACAATGCATGACCAAGCGAAGAAAAGCAAGAACAGACTACAAACTGTTTCAAAGCGAGCGCGGACCTTGTCGTCTGTCCTCCAACTTTAGCGGCACGCTGATATGTTTTACGTAACATATAATCGTACACGCAATAACAAGTTCTTATAGTTAAACAAAACATGTTTTTGCGTAATAATAAAACCAAAACAGCTTTTTACGTGCTGTTTTAGTAGAAAATTAATCATTGTGACAGACGGAACGGTGCTTGCCAAGCGCGTCTTCAAGGTGTCCTGTCTCTCCGAGAACGATGCCAATCCGAAGTCACAATATACCGGCATTCCCATACATACCACAGCGCAGCAGCGCCAGATTTCCCTCTAGGAAATGTAGTGAGAAACTCTATGGTGAAGGGAGGCGTGTGGAGAGGAGGGCCTGTGGCCGCTGCCGCTCGGCCGGCAGAGGGTGAAGGGAAGCGGGCTTGAAAAGACGTGGAGGTGAAGGGAGACCGGTGTGGAGAGGAGGGTCAGTGGCCGCTCAGCCAGCAGAGATTGGAGGTCAAGGGAAGCGGGCGTGGAAAGGGCCAGCTACCGCGCATTAGCCGTGGTGGCTACTCTCCCCCTCCGAGCCCAGCCGCGTCGCCCCGCTCGCGTGCGCCGGTCATTGGCGCGTTCGTATCATCCGCGAAGGCTTGAGAAACTGTTCGTATGACCCCAAATCATAGCGTATTCTATATAACGTAGACCATCCAAAACACTTTTGAAATTCGTATCATCGCGAAATTCGGATCACCCGTAATCGTATCATCGAGATTCTACTGTATGAGCAACTTTAAGATCTTTAAAGTTAAAGATCTTCTTCTTTAAAGAAGATCTTTCATTTTCATTCACAGCACGCCGGTGCCGACACAGGATTTGCTGCGACACGCAGCGCTTAACGCTATCGCGTCATAAGGAAGGGGAGGGTCGTTGAGGACACGGGGGAGAATAGGAGCAGGCAGCGGATGCTCGTGGTGTTGATTGCCACGAATCACGCTTCGTCCTGTCGCACACAGGTCAACCACGGTCAGCACTGATACTAGAGAGTTCTCAAATATGGAGACCCATGACAAGGTAGCACACTACCCCCCCACCATTTCTTTCATTTGCATTCATCTGCCGTTTGTGTAAATGCGTCTACAGTTGAGGGTCAGTGCACTGTCTCATGATATTTTGGACCCGCCATGTAAATCCAAAGCTAGTCTTGTGACTGGTCGCTTGAAGCTACGAAAAGAGACTGTTGTGCACTTACAAATGACGTTCGGAATGAGGGGGCCGCTGTATGGTATTTTGCAAAGATGGCGGCCATGAACATGTAAATGGTCATCCTGTACACTCGCTTTCATTAGCAAGGTGGGCTGTAGGCTTTCTGAGGGTCATACGACTGCTGTGAATATATCTGCGATGGTTCGATAACTAACTTTAGTTGCCGACATCTGACGACGAATCTTCGATTAGGCCTAACAGGCTAAACAGTGTGGTCAATAGCATGGCCGTGACAAAATTTTGCCACTGGCTAATGTGATAACGGGCGCTGCAACCCACCGAAGAAAGCTTGTCGCTAATGTGTTCCTGCGGGTGGCTCATCAGTGATTGGTCGCAAAATGATGTGTGCAAATTAGATTGACGGCCGTTGAAGCGCCGTTTGGGTCCTCGGTTGACCAGCCGGAAACTACCTCGAGCAATCATGCCAAATTCGTTTGTGTGCTCACGTGTGCGTAGAGAGTTCCCAGCTGTGCCAATCTGCATGCGTGAACACTGAACTTGTGTATTCTATAGAATCATCTTGCCTTCCAGTAGCTACATGTAATCAGACCGATCTTCACACATACTCTCGTACTTTACATATGCACTGCTGTTGTAGTTCCCTCTATCTGCATCACGTTGGTCGTTTCGAAAGCTATCATTGTGCAGTGATGAACCTTGTACTGATACAAATCGCACACCATGGGAACAATGCACACGTCATGGAACCAGCCATGGCTGGGTCATTCGCTGAAGGTATCGATATTCTAAAAATCAAATATTTGAGATATTGAATATCAGATGTTCAATTTGTGAATGGAAATGGAATTATACGAATGTTTGCTGTTCAATTTGAAATCGAATATTTGAAAACTCGCACACCCCCATTAAAACCCCTCTCTCTCTCTCTCTCTCTCTCTCTCTGTGATGATGGTCTCTATTGGGATCCCCACCACCACAACAGTTGTGACAGCTTTTGTGAAAAAAAGCTTGGTGTTTAGTGCCAGAGTAATTAGTGGGGAAGTTTCATTACGTTATGTATGCAACACTTCCCTTGGCAGGATTGCACGCTTATGCTATAGCAAAACAGTAGGGCTTTTGTTGTGTTATTTGTGATTTACTACTGTTCATCGTGGCAGTACTGTCACACTGTACTTATTTCCGTGCGATCATTTGCAGGTGTGTACCTTTGGCTTGAGGCAAATGGTCAATGGCCTGTTTCTATTGGACCGGCGGTGGGATGCGACACGCGCGGCTCTGGCCTCAGCTCTGGGCACTGATGGCACACAACCACCGCCCCTGAAGTATGTGATGGCATTGTTTTCTGGATACTTGTGCTGTCCTGCAGTCATTGGGTTAAGTTTGGAATATTTTCAGCTAAGGCAATTTCGGAAGGACTACTATCATGACACCTTTGACTTGCCATTTCTTTTTCTCATTAAATAAAGGCCCAAATCCTTTATGGCCCTTTTGAGGGCCTTAAATACTTTATTGCTTATTTCTACGAATGTTTCTATATTGGTACCCAGGAAGCTGAATGCGTTATGTCGTCATGATGTATCATTGGCTCAATCAAGTCCTACAATTGCTGTGGCAGCCTTACACAAACTCAGTCTGTGGGCAAATGAACAGAGGTGAGCAGCCTTGTCTAGAACGCGCCGCCGGGGCTCTGTGGAGCAAGACAGCCTCGTCTAACGTTAGCCGCTAGGTTCGAGATAGGTGTCCACTGCACGTGTGTGGCAAAAAAAGCTGGGTGCCTGCTCATTGCTTCCTTGTTCCAGTTCCCACCTCGCGTGTTCACTTCCTGCTGCCAGGGCCACGCTGCATGTCTATGTTGCGTTAATGTTGTTAATGTCTGTGGTGCGCCACTGGGTAGTTCGTGGTCAAATGGGCAGCGCATTGGGCTGCTGTGCTGAGAAAACGGGGTTCGAAACCAACTGTTTGATTAATTTAGTTCACACCGTTCATCAATGAACCTTTCACGCCAACATGGGTCACCGTAGATGCAGCGCTGAGTACTGCTGTTCGGTGCTGGTCTGCAAAGAACCTCTTTGATGCCAACTTGGTTCACTGGGTATGTGCCTGTAGGTGCGTGCCGTCCTTCGATGAACGTCTTTGACACCAACATGGGTTGACTAGGTATAACAATGACGAGATCCCTTAATTTCCCTGAGGCCGAGTGGAATTGAGCCCACGTCGCAAGGGTTCAAGTATAGCTACCTGATGCATTAGCAGGCTGCACCACAAATGCACTGGATATGTAACGCTTTTCAAAGAACACCTTTCACGCTAACACTTTAGCAAGCTCTGCTGTGAATGCACTGGGTATGTGCTGTTCTTCAATAAACCTTGCCAGCTTGAGTTGCTGATTATGTGCCACTGAGTGTGCGTCAAGCGCACAAACATTTCTTAGTGTTCACAGGCAATGGCACACCACGCTTCTCATCTCGGAAGCTACGTGCGGGATTCTGGGCATTGCCACTAGATGACACAGTGTGTCCAAAAAGAAGTGCGACAGGGGAGCCCGGTTGCCACGTGACGCATTTCTCAGCGTTTGCACCTACAAGAACGCCATGCATTTTGGAAGCCATGTGCAGGCTTTTGCGGAAAAGGCGCTAGATGGCACCAAGTGTTATGGAAGCACAAAAGAGGAACCGTGCTGCAGCACATGCCTCATACGCAACTAGTTTCATCAGTGGCAGTACATTGTGTCACTATATTGATTAAATGCTAAATGCATTGCCGTCGACAGTCGTAAGATGGGCTATGCCACCCCGCCCCCCCCCCCCCCCCCCCCCTATTTTAATACCTACTTTGCAGGGTACATAAAAAGAAATACAAACGAAGATCACAGGCGTAAAGCATAGTAAAACAAAAATGGTCATTGCTTTCAATTCTAACAATATGAGGCAAAAGAGCATTTCGTTCACTTATGGAATTAAACTTGTGTTAAACATTAGAAAGAAAAAGAAGGGGAACACTTCACAGAGAGTTGGATTGTGAAGGCTTGCTGTGTGACATTATGCTTTCTCCCAATTTTTTTCTTTCCACATTGAAGCCACATTAGTGACCAAGCCTTAGTTATAAGTTGTGTAATATGCAAGAGAACCGCACAATATGCTGCGAAATGTCCTGTTTGGTTCTGCAAAAAACATATGGTGTCTCAGAAAATTAAACAGGAAAAAGAGATATTCCTAAGCTTAGTTGCAGCAATCGTAACCTGGCTCATCTACTGTTTGCAGGAGACTCTGCGTGGTCGGCTCGCGGCTTCCAAATGCTGCTGGTTCCAGCTACATCAGTTCAAACAATGAACACCAGCGCTCTGCTGATTCGTACAGCTTTGGCAACACGGCAGTGGCGGAAACTCCTGTTGCAGTAGCCACATCTCAGACTTCAGTGCCGCATTCTCTGGCTGCTGCTGTACGAAGCAGCCCGTATCCGACCAACACAAGCGGGGGCACGGCAAGCACTCAGGCAGTGCCTACAGCTATCGCCGCCCACCCAGTGTCAAAAGCCACGCACCCGTCAAAGCAAGCAGCTTCGTCCAGGAGTTCAGCGAGCAACGGTGGTGGTGGTGGTAGCAATGTGCTCCTATCCAGTGCTCCTCGCAAAAAGAAGCCACTCTCCTCCACCGTCACTGCTGTGGTGACATCATCAGCTCCATCAGTAGCCTCATCACTGGCCACGTCAATGGCGACCGGTGCGCCAGCGTCATCTGTGGCTTCTGCAGTGCAAGTGCCATTGTCGGGCACGCCAGTGACATTTCCATTTCGGACCCACATGGGTGCGCTGTCGAGACTTCAGGTGTCGGGGCACAGTGTAGCACCCAAGGATGGAGGGACGGCCATGTTGGTGACCACGGCGGATGTGCTCAATGGGCAGGTCAACAGCAGTGGCTTGCTTCACTCAGTGACCATCAGCAAACCGGCAGTGGCCACAACGCTGCTGCAGTGTCGCCCTGTCGACGAGAAGGCTACAAAGCCATCTGCTGGGCCTACCCTGCTGAAGGCACGCAAACCGAACCCTCTTGCCTCCGGGCGCACCTCGACACCTGTGATGAAGAACCACCACCAGCCTCCCATCTCCCACGGGTTGGCCCTGTCGGTGAGTGCGAGGCTGTGTACTTGTGCATAGGCATGCATGTGCAACGTGTGCACATGTGTTCTTTTAAGCATGAGAAAGCATGGTGCCATCATTGTAAAGACTAGTACAATAAACTTTCGCTGGTTAGGTTCAACTCCAGATAATTAAGAAAGAGGGAGTGGGGGCAAATTGGTTCTTATCACCTTTTCTATTGTCTATGGCTGCGCATGGCCAAGTGCCATGCGCAGTCTGTGCACCCTGTTTTAGAGGTAAACTGCCATGTGTGCAAAGAGTGGGCATGCTGAGATGGTGTGGCATCATCTGCAGTGTCTTCCTGCGCTTTTAGTACTAGAGGTTGCATAATCTTGAGATTCGGAGACACGTTAAAGCAAGAGGCAGACCAAGCATTCACTCCTTGCTGCTGGTGCTTTTCATAATAGCATTGTCCCACTCCAGTCACCTCTATATCTGCCTTGGGGGTGGAGTGGACATGAAGGTGCGACTGGCTTCGCTGAATTCATACCGCCGATGTGAAGATGTCGCCACACAGCATGAAACCATATCTTTTATCGCCAACTCTCAAATTTAACAAAACTTTCTTGCTCATTCAAATTTGCACTTTTCAATTGCCCGATAAGTCGAAAAATCTTACGATCTCTTCTGTCTGATAAAATTTATTGGCGACTGTACTTGTTTGCATTATAGGTCGAATTTCAATACAGTGAAATTTCGATATAATGAAGCAAGTTGGCAATATTAAAGGCTTTGTTTTATCAAGGTATAGCTGCATTTTGATCGTGAAATTGGACCTCACCACGTAAATTGAACTGAATTAGTCAGCATGAACTGATTTCTCTCTGAATGTGCATTGTGAAGCACAGCCAGAATGCAAAACATGTCAGCTACATTACATTGTTGTGCCCCAAGGTCCTCCAGGAGTGTTATTCTTGCACGGTCTATGCACTACACCAGCTGTTTCGAAGGTCATGCTCTGCCACACTCTAAAGGGTAAAAAAAAAAAAAAGAAATCGGGCCAGAAAAAGTGTTAGGCCTCATTCATAGACATTAATTTTTTTCTCTCTCTCTGTTCCATCGCTCTCAAGAGAGTATAAATTTTGTTATAATCGAGTTAATAAAGCATTATAATAGTTCCAGAGCTTTCATGTCAAGGTACACCGCCTTTCGCCAGGGGAGCAATTTCTCGGATCAATTCCTTCCCAGAAACGGGCTACCAGCGACATAGGTTGCTGCTGTACGTCTCCGTTGCTGCACCCATGATGGTGCCTCATCCCTTCAAAAACTAACCGATTGGGAGACTCGCATACTCAGTTTAGGGCTCCTCTTCATCCCTGTTATTTGTGCTGAATTTTAACTTTGAAGTATATACGAACTCCTCCGACAGTGCACTTTGCCAGAACCACTTGCACTACACTTGCGCTTCACTGCACTACACTACACTACAATTGCTTACAAAGAAAATGAATATAAACTTCTGCAGAATTATTTTGAACTAGCTCACTTCCAAGTGGATAGATGAAACTACTACTTAGTATAGTGATTTATATACTACAGCTAGACATAGTGTCTACACTTGGCCAAGGCTGTTTTCTTACAGGTTGTGTCATAGCGGTACTTGCTTATATAGGCAGCACAATGCCACATTTTGCTGACCCTATATGAATCGGTTAACACCTAGTGTTGATGACTGAAACCTGGCATTTCATTTTATACAGCTAGAGCTGCTGCTGTGGGTAAGATGATTTTTCAGAAGCCATATGTTTGCTTGATTAAGCTGTGCTGTACAACCACAGCTACCATGAGAGTAGAATGCGTATATATGCATGTGTTTAGTTTTAGGTGGACAGTAAGGAATTTCATGCGGTCACTATTAATGTGGTGCACTCCTTTCGGATGTTAAGCACCATCTGTAAAAAAAGTGCATAACATTCATCTCCAATATTACACACAGTGTGCTATGATGTCTTTACTAACATGCTCTATACGCCATTTCATACATAGCAGGCAACGCTACGATGGCTAGAGAGACTTCTTTCACTACCTGCATTTGCAACCAAAAAATAGTTCATCACATAGGAAGCAAAGATACAGGTATGCACCATCCAGTTGGACGTATCATTTTCTCCTACTTTCATTTCACAAAGCCTGGAGTACTTATTCCATAGAAGGCATTGTAGATCAGAACCTATTTACCACCAAACAAGCAGAGAAACACGTTTTTGCAGCCAGCGGCCACTGCGCATTGCTTGCGCTTACAGCCAAAACATTGTATCTTGCATACTGGAAGCGCAAAGGTATAAAAAATAGCATGATTTGACCTAACCTCATGTCCATAAGTTGTATTTATAATATGTGAGGTAGTTATTCTTTAGAAAGCGTCACCGATCAGAAACAGCTCACTGCAAAAACATGGAGTGAGACTTTTGTGAAATCAGCACTTGCATAGCTTCCACAACGTTGCCTGCTAAGTATGAAGCTGAGTATTCGGTCTGTGCTGTCACCTTCAGTTGCCTCTTGTTGTTCCATGCACACGTATGTTTTCTTGTAGCAGGAACTGTTGGCAGCACCACAAGTGCCTGTGCCTGCAGCAAGCCAGCTGCCCAATGGTATGCCTACAGTACTGGGGCAGAGCAAGTTGTTCTCTGTGCCCAACCACTCGGTGCAGGGAGTGCTGGACGGCACCACTTATCACCAGGCTCAATTGGTTGCAAAAGGTGAGCTGCTAGCAGTTGCATTGGCGAAGGGACAAAAATCTCAACTCCCTGGGATACTATCATGCCCAAAGCCTCTGAGAACTTCTTGACACTAAACAAGCATGCAGAGAATTACACTTAAAGAAAGCCAAAAATGTATTCAGCTGTGTTGGTCAATTAACCTTCCACAATACTTTTCTAAAACCCACCTCGTTGGTTCAACGATAGTGGCTTTCTACTGTAGAACGCAGTGTCACGTGTTCAATTTCCGACTGCAGTGGCCAATTCACTTTCAGACGTACCTCTCAACCGAAACTTTTGTAACGGTCAAAGCAGCTTGCTCAGGAAGAATTATATTAGAAACCTTTACTTAAATAAGCTGTCACCTATTTATTATTCTACAGAATTTCTTGTACACTATTGTATGCAAAATTGCCATTGTATGCTATTGTAAAACAAAATACACTGTACTGATGGGCGACTTCAATGCCAATGTAGGCAAGAAGCAGGCTGGAGACAAGGCAGTGGGGGAATGTGGCATAGGCACTAGGAATAGCAGGGGAGAGTTATTAGTAGACTTTGCAGAACAGAATATGCGCATAATGAATACCTTCTTCCGCAAGCGGGATAGCCGAAAGTGGTTGTGGAGGAGCCTGTATGACCAGACTAGAAATGAAATAGGCTTTATACTCTGCGCTAACCGTGGCATCATACAAGATGTGGACGTGCTCGGCAAGGTGCGCTGCAGTGACCATAGGATGGTAATAACTCGAATTAGCCTAGACTTGAGGAGGGAACGGAAGAAACTGGTACATAAGAAGCCGATCAATGAGTTAGCGGTAAAAGGGAAAATAGAGGAATTCCGGATCAAGCTACAGAACAGGTATTTGGCTTTAACACAGGAAGAGGACCTTAGTGTTGAAGCAATGAACGACAATCTTATGGGTATAATTAAAGAGTCTGCAATAGAAGTCTGTGGCAACTTCGTTAGACAGGATACCAGTAAGCTATCGCAGGAGACGAAAGATCTGATCAAGAAACGCCAATGTATGAAAGCCTCTAACCCAACAGCTAGAATAGAACTGGCAGAACTTCCGAAGTTAATCAACAAGCGTAAGACAGCTGACATAAGGAAGTATAATATGGATAGAATTGAACATGCTCTCAGGAACGGAGGAAGCCTAAAAGCAGTGAAAAAGAAACTAGGAATAGGCAAGAATCAGATGTATGCGTTATGAGACAAAGCCGACAATATCATTACTAATATGGATGAGATCGTTCAAGTGGCTGAAGAGTTCTATAGAGATTTATACAGTACCAGTGGCACCCACGACGATAATGGAAGAGAGAATAATCTAGAGAAATTTGAAATCCCACAAGTAACGCCGGAAGAAGTAAAGAAAGCCTTGGGAGCTATTCAAAGGGGGAAGGCAGCTGAGGAGGATCAGGTAACAGTAGATTTGTTGAAGGATGGTGGGCAGATTGTTCCAGAGAAACTGGCCACCCTGTATACGCAATGCCTCATGACCTCAAGCGTACCGGAATCTTGGAAGAACGCTAACGTAAACCTAATCCATAAGAAAGGGGACGCCAAAGACTTGAAAAATTATAGACCGATCAGCTTACGGTTCGTTGCCTACAAAGTATTTACTAAGGTAATCGCAAATAGAATCAAGAACACCTTAGACTTCTGTCAAACAAAGGACCAGGCAGGATTCTGTAAAGGCTACTCAACAATAGACCATATTCACACTATCAATCAGGTGATAAAGAGATGTGCGGAATATAACCAACCCTTATAATAGCTTTCATTGATTATGAGAAAGCGTTTGATTCATTCGAAACCTCGGCAGTCATGGAGGCATTGCAGAATCAGGGTGTAGACGAGTCGTATGTAAAAATACTGAAAGCTATCTATAGCGGCTTTTCAGCCATCGTAGTCCTCCTTAAAGAAAGCAACAAAATCCGAGTAAAGAAAGGTGTCAGGCAGGGAGATATGATCTCTCAGGGTGTCTACCAACCGGGAAAACCGGGAAAACCGGGAATTCTCAGGGATTTCGCGTAGTCTGGAAAAAGTCGGGGAAAACTCAGGGAATTTTGGCCTCTATCAGGGAAAATTAGCGGCAATTTTATTGAAAGGGTCGAAAGTCGCGGTAATGCTGGCTCGAGTAGCAGACAGGAATCGTAATGAATCGTCTTTGACGCCCTGTTGTTGGCAGGAGGAGTTGCCAGTGTACAGTCAACGAGCGACTTTCCGGATTCCCGATAATTTGGACAGCTTCGCGGCGCCACCTCGTACCCCATAGTGTCAACGTATCAGAACGTGTGAAATTTCCGACGCTAGAACTCTTTGCCGTCCGATTTTCCGGACGTTTTGCCGCGACCGCAGGTCCGAAACGGCATTAATCAAAGGCACCACCGCTGCCGTCTTGATTACTTCGCCGCCTCGAACCGGCACTCTTGCACGCAGATCCGCTGTCACCCGTTGCCACCACTGCGGCAACGCTAGGCCTAGCTGCTTCGACGTTCGCCATGAAGCTTCTTGCCAGTGGGTGCCGAACTTTTTATTGAAAGAATTCGCTGCTGTCAGCAATGGCACGGACTCCACCTTTGTGCTCCTCGCGATTTGCTTAGAAACCTGGAAAACACGGTGCGTTGCATAATGCCGGTTCGTGAAAGTCAGCTTCGCCTCTGTACAGAAATGTTACTCGGTAAAGCTTACGGGAAAGTATTGCAGTGAAGCATAACAAGCGTGGGAAGGGGCTATTGCCACGGAATACAGTATGTATATCTTAATTATGCACGCGGGCACCCGGCATTTCCTGTCACAGTACGAGCACAGGTATGCCTAATACGTGTACCGACAGGCCTTCAGAGCGTTTTCGAACGTGCCTGTGGCGGTTTGAGCCCCTAAGGGCAGTAAATGACACGCATTTATTTTTTTCCAACTGGCCGATTTTTCGGACGTTTTTGCGGCCCCTAGGGAGCTCGAAAAATCGGTCGTGGACTGTGCAACTGATCAAGACGCTTCAAATGGTCCTTGGGGCGAATGAGTGGCGGAAGGCGGACAAGAACAGAAGTGACCTACGCATTGAGGAATAAACGAGAAAGGAAGCTTGTTGCCGCCGTTTTGAAAGAGCTTGAGCTCAAAAAATAAAGTTTTGGCTGATGCTGAGATGCAGGTGTCCCTCATCCAAACCAAAATACACTCTTTGAAGCAGTGCAACACAACACTCGGGTGTCGTGCGCGGGCTGAGAGTATGTCAGGACTGTTGAGGTTGACTTACGAGCTGTTGAGAGAGAATCTCAATTGTGACAGAGTTCAGGCCTCATCCCACTGAGGTTGCGATCAGTTGATAGAAATAGCTCATATTAGAAAATATTTGCCTTTGTATGCATGTCCTTTTCAATCGTATTTGATAATGTCCGACCCTATTTGCAAATTTTCCGAAGACACTTTATTTGCTGTGCATTTTACTAACCCCTGCCTTCTATTCTCTTTTTGAATAACATCAACACTGCTCCTTAGTATTCAAATTGGATTAAGTTGCTTTTTTTCATGTGCTTACTAGAGAGTGACAGCATCAGGTGATATGGTTTCAGCCCGTGTTGATATAAAACATAGTTCTGCATCACTCAGGGAAATTTGCAATGGCACTCAGGGAAAACCTGGAAAACTCAGGGAATTTGGAAATGTCAGCTTGGTAGACACCCTGTCTCTCCAATGCTATTCACAGCATGTTTACAGGAGGTATTCAGAGACCTGGATTGGGAAGAATTGGGGATAAGAGTTAATGGAGAATACCTTAGTAACTTGCGATTCGCTGATGATATTGCCTTGCTTAGTAACTCAGCGACCCAACTTCAATGCATGCTCACCGACCTGGAGAGGCAAAGCCGAAGGGTGGGTCTAAAAATTAATCTGCAGAAAACAAGTAATGTTTACCACTCTCGGAAGAGAACAGCAGTTTACGATCGGTAGCGAGGCACTGGAAGTGGTAAGGGAATACATCTACTTAGGACAGGTAGTGACTGCGGATCCGGATCATGAGGCTGAAATAATCAGAATAAGAATGGGCTGGGGTGCGTTTGGCAGGCATTCTCAGATCATGAACAGGAGGTTGTCATTATCCCTCAAGAGAACAGTATATAACAGCTGTGTCTTACCAGTACTCACGTACGGGGCAGAAACCTGGAGGCTTACGAAAAGGGTCCGACTGAAATAGAGAATGACGCAACGAGCTATGGAAAGAAGAATGATAGGTGTAACATTAAGGGATAAGAAAAGAGCAGATTGGGTGAGGGAACAAATGCGAGTTAATGATATCTTAGTTGAAATCAAGAAAAAGAAATGGGCATGAGCAGGACATGTAATGAGGAGGGAATATAACCAATGGTCATTAAGGGTTACGGACTGGATTCCAAGGGGGAAGGGAAGCGTAGCAGAGGGCGGCAGAAAGTTAGGTGGGCGGATGAGATTAAGAAGTTTGCAGGGACAACGTGGCCGCAATTAGTACATGACCGGTGCAGTTAGAGAAGTATGGGAGAGGCCTTTGCCCTGCAGTGGGCGTAACCAGGCTGATGATGATGATGATGATGATTACGATTGTATGCAGGTGGGGGTGTGAATACCGAATAGTAGATTTTGAATTGAATATCGAATCAAATCAAGAAAGAAAAGCCAAATATTGAATCAAATATAAGAAAATCTATCACAAATGTTAATGCTTACAAGTTTTGTGCAAGGAAATGCACTGCTTCACATGCATGGGAATCTACAGTAACTCAGTATGCCAGCACTGATTTAAAGCTCAGTTCTGTAGGAAGGTGTGGAAAGTATATTTTTGTTTATCAATAGAACATCTGTTGAATAGAGTCATATCTTTTTCCTCCTGAAGCTGAAGAAGTAGTGAAGTTATGCTTTACTGAATATCTCAGACATTTTCAGTTTAATAAGATTTCGCTTCCAGTATTCCTCCAATACACAAAAGAGTTCTCCCTAGCTCTTTGCAACCAGATGGGTTTTCATCAGCTCATGAAAGTCAATCTGCACGACAGACGAAAGCGCCAACCACCCATTGCATGCCTCTATCACCACATAGCAGGTAGCCATCGTTGGCACTGCGCAGGTCTATTGTAGTCCCGCCACCAGTGAAGACCAGAGGCCTTTTCATTGTTAGGCCTCACTTGCCATCTGTCACGGGTTCTGAAATCGGAATGACCACAACAAATTCACACGAAGTCATCCTTCTCTACGTGTCCACTTGGTGTTAGCGCAGATGTCTGCAGCCAAGCAGTCGGCACACTAGTCACATGATACTTTCATACAAGCTCGAACTGCGCAAATATGTGTCTGCGTGAACACGCTATCCGCTATATGTGTGCCTTCCAGCGACTAATCGACATTTTATGCTTTAGTGCTGTCTGAAATATGCGCTGCTTTTATCGCTGTTCCCTCTGTTCATGTTGCGTTATGATTCCAATCAGTCCTGCAGACCAGCATACCTTGTATCGACTTTGCAAAGGCACTAATCGCTCCAGTAAAAAGATATATTTTAAAAAGTATATATTTGATTTGATTCGGTAATATTCAAGTATTTGCACACCCCTGCTTATAAGCAAAGCTTTAATATTTCTGCTTGATTTATTGTGGATTCATAAGAGGGTCACTGCAAATGATATTTGTGCAAGACGGAATTGCATACTTATTTTAATTCACCTGGTATGTACGTGCTGTTGCCACGGTGGCCCCGTTTGGATGGGGGTATAATGTAGGAGCGCTCGTGTACTTATTTAAATTTAAGCCCGTGGTAAATAACCCCCAATGGCCAAAATTAATCTGGAGTTCCTCACCATGGTACATCTCACATTCTGTGTTGCTTTGGTACAATAATCCTCACAATTTGATTTGGTTTGTTTTTATCAAGTACATGTTTTATTTTCTTGATGTAACCCAGCTCTTTGTATTCCTGCATTTTTATGTAAAGTGCCCATAAAAAAACGTAACTGAATATCTGCTTTGCTTGTGGCATCATCTCATTTTAAACAGCGTTATTCCATACAGCATGCATGTTGTTTTCATGCCTCATATTAGTGCTGCTCCCCACCCCCCTTTTTCCCCATAACAAGGCATTTTTTGTAAAACATTTGAGCTGTGATAGATGCAAGTTAAGCTGCTTCACATGACTACAGGGGCACGGAATGGCTCGAGGTCACATCCCGGCCGTGCTGTGCTGCCCGACACAGCATCGAGCATTATGACTGGTTCTACGGCGACGTCACTGCCAGCCTCTATGGCCAAACAGCAGCTCTACCAGCAGGTTCTAGCAGGACAGGTGCAAGCTCAGCTGGTGCCAGCACCCCTAAAGCTTCCCTTGTTGCTCCCAAATGACGAGCGACGTCACAGGCCACAGCAGCCGCATCTCAAGGTGCCTGGTGGATCACTGCCAACGTGAGGATTGCCGACTTCATCATCAGTGCTGTTACTTTCCCGTGTGCCTGTGTAAATAAGTGGACAACATGACTGTCTCGAGATTGTGTGCAATCGGGAGCCAGCAGACAGCTCACAGCACCCACCAGGCTTCCTGTGGTGAATCGCAGCAGATGCCTGTAAAGGGCCGAAAATTAATATTGTGGTACCGTACATCGGGTGGGCCCTCGGGATCTGTGTCCGCATCACACAGTGATTGACAACCTCCGTTCAGTCGGCACTGTGACCCGGCCCTTTTTCCGCACGGTGTTCCAAAAATGCGGAGAACGAACAGTGTCGTGCAGTGAAAAAAAGCTGTGGGGGCATAATGCTTCTGCTCGGCAGCAACAGCATGTTGCAGTGTTCACATCTTCGTTTGCCTTGCCATGACCAAATTAGAAAAAAGAATGCTAAATTATGTGTTTGTTTGGGAAAATTAAATCTGGTACTGCAGAGTGGTTTTCAAAATGCGCTGGAGACCTGGCCATTGTAGCAGGTAGAAACTCTCTGCTTGCTGGCGAGTTTTGTGCATTTCGCTGGCTTTATTGCGACCGCCTTGTGGAACATTGTCTGTTCTTTGCAAATGTTCAAAGCCTTCTCCCCTCTCCCTGGGTGCCACCCACATCTCTTCAGTGATGCCTTTCTTGCCCATTTATTTAATTTGTCTTTGATTTGAACGAGGTAAATCAAGAGGCGGCACTTTAATGCAAGTACACTGTGCCATGCTGTGAACTTCCTTTCCTTAAACCTTTTGATGTGTTTAACTGCAGGCAATGGTTGACAAATGGTAAGGTTCCTTGCTTCACTTACTTTGGTAACAATAAATAATTGTTTCCCTCTCTTGTGTAGAGCCTTTCTCTTGATTGGCTCTTGTCAAAATGTCCATTCTTAAACCATTGTTTTGTGCATCTAATGCGATTTGTTGCTGTCACAGCATCTCTCAGCGAAAATTGCCGCCTGCAGTTAGGACAACATCAAATTTAAGTGAAAGAATTGAAAAGAAGGATCAATCAACTTGCACAGTGCTTAAGGATCCTAATTTTGAAATGATTTTGAATCGTGAAGGTCTCCATGCTTGTGCCTTGAATGTAATTTTGGGGTTAATGTACTTTTCGAATGTGTGGCATTTCCACGAAAGTTTGGTTTCTAGAAGAGACTAGCAGCATTCACCAGCATTCTGTCGTACCTGACTTGGAACAAACAAGTATTCTTAGTAAACCTTAGCATGCCTGCTGCTAGGAGTTCTCGTGCTTTACAAATGCAGATCTTGATCTGATTTTATAGCACAGCGACAGCTTGCTCTTCGACAAACTTGGATTGGATCCATGCATCTATGGGCAGCTCTTGTTAATACTTCTGTTGGAAATCCCTGGAAATGGAGCGGTGAGAGTGAATTGTAGTTACTTTATTCAAGTGCACTTGTAAAGACCTAATATCACCATTTCCTTAATGTCATGGATGAGTACTTTTCTGTATTGTATACAGCAAATAACTTGGGTTCAAGGAGGGAGGGCATTGTCAATGCTTATTAAGTATCCTTTATTTATATGCTGGTGTTTCACTTTTGCAGATTCTTTCATCCTTATTTAATAACAGGACTTTCTTCATCCTTGCTGCTATTGGTGAACCAAAAGAGCACCAATATAACAGTTTCTCGACTCATGGCTTGGCATTATGCCTGTCACACCACAAATACTGATTTGCCACATCTACAGCTAATGATCAAAGCCCGCTGCTTGCAACCGAAGCGGTGGTATGCACTTAATTCAACCGTGTTGTGTGTACATTTAGGAGGGGGGAGAGCAAGCCTAGCATAACTATGCTGTGAGACCACTTGTTGATTGTAAATATGTACATAAAAACTTAGCTCAATGGCCCAAGACGTATAATTGGCTAGTCCGTTTTTTGTGCAGGAAATCAGCAGCGCTCCAAAGTGCTGTGAACAGCCATTTGCTCATTTTGTTTTGTTAGCTTTAGCACTGTTTCCGCTGCACTCCTAATGTTAAAATTTCTTTTCCTCCATACGGACTGCTTGGAGTGCATGTGTAAAATGTCAGTCATTCACGCTTCTGTTATGATTACGGTCCCCCCTCCCCTTTTTTTTTCTCTTTTTTCTCCGCAACCCGAGGAAAAATCATTGGCTCCAAGCACATTTGTGTATTTCTACCTCTTGTAAAGATTACCATACGGTTTTTGAAGTGTATAGATGTTATACATAGATTGTGTATTATAAATTCTGCCTTACAGACTAATGTGCAGTGCTATTGCATGTCTCGATAGGCAGGTCACTACAGCTTTTTCCCTAGGATTCTCAAAGAAACATTGCTGCTGGAAGCATGTGTGTGTTGACAGTTTTTGAACTTCTTCCGAGGTTGTTGATGAAAGATTGTTGTTGTTTGCGAGTTCACGTCGACATAGGAAGGCTCACGTCCAAGGTTTTTTGTTACCTTGCTTGCTCTGCAGGTGTGAACAACACGCAAAGGAAAAACATAGCTTTATCGTGTTTTGCATAACCTGATGCAAAGCTGTAAGGTGCTTTCTAGACATTTTTTTTTTCCCAGTAAGCGTGAAGGAGCCTATAAATAGGCCTAATAAGTCGTATTGAGAGCTTGCTCTTAATTTTTCATGTAGCTGGCTATGTATGCTTTACATAATTTGTAATTAGCGTTGGCAATTGCTACAGTGCAAAATGTAAAATTGGGCAGTACAGAAGCTTTAATGCAACCCCATAATGCAACCCTATGAAACACATTTGCAAGGTACTTTCAACATGGCGTTGCCTGCTGTCTGTCGCATCTATTTTGTGCTGTGTAAAGATTACATTTTAGACCTGGCCATAATGTCTTTGCATGGTTGCCGATCAAAGTGAATACTCCAATGGGGAGTCCATTTTGGGTATGGTAACAGCAGGCTTATTGCACCACATGAAATGGGCATGACAGCGTTAGGCGACACTGCATGAAAAATATATTGAAAGTATGTTTTGTGTCGGTTTCAGTCGGAAAAAAAGAAAAACAAAATGAAATCAGGCATTGCAATGTTCATGTCGTTCGTGTTACATGTCCATGCTGTTGGCTTTGTTTTATCCTCACCAATGTGTGGATCAGGAACTGAGAGCTTCTGTGCATGTGCCGCAGAAAAGCTTCTCTAACAGGCTTGCATACCCATGACCGAGGTAATCCTTTGCGCAATCCCAATGCCGTCTACCTGGCTTCATCTGCCGCTGCACCCTGCCCAAGTTGGGGATTTGAGAAACAATGTGATGAGAGCAAACAAAAATTAAACCAAAGTTGTAACTCAATATGGGGCATGGTCACCTGCAACGTGCACTAATGGATGAATTGAATTAAACTGGCCAATTGACGCAAATTCGGACAAATTGCAAGAAGTTGGCAGAGCTGCACATCAACTGCCTTGGGAAGTGCATAAGTAAATACCTTGCAATCTTTCTGCCATTGGCAAGTACATCACTTCATACATTATGCATCGTCTTGCCAATGGAACTTGGTACACAAATGTTTTTGTTTGAGATGTTAACATTCCAAAGTTTTTTCCGATCGCACGAAGAAGAGGAGAGAGAAGTTGTTATAGAACGCCAAATGTGTGTTACCTTGTTGAGATCAACAAGGGTCAGCTATCAAATGTCTTTTTGTTTTTCTCTCATTCTGCGTGGTTGCTTTCATAGATGTTGGGAGCATGGGTGGCTTGGCTTTGGCTGTCATTGAAGTTGTGAGCTGCTTGTAAAGGTTGAAATTGGGTAAAGGAGTGAGGCTCCTTTCTCTGCGCGTGTCTTAGTATGCATCTGCTGCAGACATGCCAGTGTGCATTTTTTGTGCCCATGCTGTGATTGTGTGTGTGTGCCTGGAGAAGTCTTGTTTTCTGTTGTTTTTTACTGTGATACGTGTGCAGAACAAGGGAGAGCGTGTATTAGCAGAAGGCGGGCGCATGTCTCTGGTGTGAGAGAAAGGCAAAGCCATTCTGGAATATTTCTGAATGATGCATAATTTTGTACCACAGAGGAGGGACAGCTCTGCTTTTGATACAAAGCTTGTGAGAAAAAAAACTGTATTTATTAGGGCTGCTCGACGTTTTTATGCAAGTTTTAAAAAGGGGTGGTGGTACACTCACCGCCGTGCACACTCTTGACAAAGCAGGTGATGAATCACCTTTTTTTTTTCTCTATCTCTCACGCCATCTATGATGATGCAGCGTTTTTCTAGTCATCATATTAAAAGCAGTAGTCTCTGGAAGTTTGTGTCTAGGTTCTGCAAGGGCGTTACCTTCCCAAATGAACTAAGATTGTTTTTGCTACTTGCTGCTTCCGAAGAAAGCGGCATCATAGTGGGTCTGTGAGAGCAAGTTCATGATGTGTGTGCATGTGTGTGTTGTACATGTGTAAAAATCGTCTCGTTGCATTTAGAGCAAGACATGCTGCAGCTGTCAGCCTTCCCTGGCTGTTTTGAAAAAAGAAAAAGAATCCTCTCATCAATTAATATCCCAGTGTACTTTTGTCATTTATTTCAAACAACGAACATCGATCAACAACTTCTCTGTCATGTCTAAAAAGAGGTTCTGGGTACTTCATTTGCTGTTCCTGCCATGAGCATTGTTTAAAGTTTGGTTTGTAACATACAACACTTTGGTAACACTGACACACAAGGCCTTTTGTATATGCTGTACATATAAATAAAAAGCTATTTATCTATATATGCCTTACAAGCGATGTCTGCTGTTAACGCTGTTTGTGGATTTCTCACTACGATCTTGATTGGACCAGTGCACCCAAGTTGCAGAGGAGCATGCTGACCATGAAGCAAAATGCAGCAAAGTTACCTAACCATTCAGAATTTGATGCTAGTCTTTACAGGGACATCAAAAGAAACACTGATTCAATTTAGACTACGTATTCTTTCAAAGCTATATCTCTGTTTTCACGATGGAGGCTTATTATTCGAGAAAAAAAGAAATTTGGAAGTGGTGCATAGGGTAGCTTGTTGTATTGTAATTTTCTTTTTTCACGCCAAAGCCCAAGTGCCACTCTATCAATGCCAACGTCACATATTTCAAAGTATGGTTTGTATTCGGGCCATTGTGGCTCAGTAAACGTTGTTGAAACATGGTTAAGTCAGCCTTTGGCTTTTTGAGAATACACTATACAGAATATTTACTGATTAAAAATTAACCAGGCCCAAGTAGATGGTGTCAAAACTGATGGAGTCATGGCAAGCTTGAACAGAGCAGAAAATTTAAGGTTCACCTCTTTTCATTCTTCACCTCTCTTTCAACTCTCATTCTTGCACATTTTCGGGCTTGCTGAGCAGCTTGTCATGGTCATAGTGGCATTTTTGATATTCGGGAAGAGCGACTAACTAATACGGCTCAAATAGATTTTCTCTTTGGTGTCCCAGGCTCCGAGACAGACACCTTTTCTTGAAACTGAGCAACCTGCTGGAAGAGCAATGCCCTTGAAAAAATATGCTGCAAGAAATATGTGCCGTGAGAGGGACCCAACGTAAACAGAGGTACATCAAGCGCAATGTTTACGTTTCCCAATCAATTTATCGGCTCCTCTCAGCTGGAGCAGCATCAATAACAATACACTGCTCATTTCTCCTTCCACGGTGGACTTGCGGTAACACTGAGGCTGGCGTACGACTGAAGGTAACAAAGAAGCAACGACAGGGTGCATTAATGACTGCCGGTTCCCTGTCTTTCTAGGAAATTTTGAAGGGTGTGTATAAGTGTGTGCAGTGGCTGGCGTCCATGGGCCGCCACACTTTGTGCAACATCATCGCTGGCATTGCCCAATGCTGGAAAAGTGAGGATTTTTTTTAAAGCCACAAGCCAGAACAGGTTTACTTTCTGCTGCATGCAGTGGAATAATATTTTAACTTGCATGCTTGCAGTAACGTCATGTACAGTTCACAAGGGTGACGGTATAGGCGAGCTGGTATTCTGTGACATTTTCTTGAAGTGAAGAAAACTTGAATGAAGGAAACTAAAGAGAAACAGGAGACATAGGTTCAAAACTTCCAACTGTTTGTCATGATACCTGTGAAAGCTTTTATACTCTGTGAAGAAAAAAACAAAGACGTGCTCATTCTACACATGCTGGCAGACCAGCTGCTGTCTACGGCATCATGATGTAAGGAATTGACGTTTCTTGGTCTGCCAGCACATATAGAACGACCTGTGTCTGTTGTTTTTTCACGAAGTGTAAAAGCTCTCGTGTCGCAAAATAAAGAGCTGGAAGTTCAGTGCCCCCCTATCTCGTTTTCTTCACTCATCCTTGTTGCGCTGATTCAAGAAAATGTCATTGTCACTGGACCTGGAATGTCTTTCCATGTTCATAAGCTGTTGCATTTGTCAATAATTTGTTTTAGTGTACGGCTGTTGTGGGTGCAAAAAGCTCTTTTAAACTTGTATATAAAGATGAAACTTGGCACTTTTTCCCCCAAGTATGGCAGTGATGCACTCTTCTCATGTGAACCTTTCAGAAGGAAAGTACAAGACTATAGAGGTGAAGTGTTTTTTAAGCAACATGTTATTCGTGCTGGTAGTCGTCAAAAGTTACAATAATCGCAGACAAGTTTGCAGTGAATTGGAAATGCAGAACTGGAACTGACCACTGCTCGTCTCGTCATAGTCAGCAAAATCTTTACTGGTGTTCCATATTGTTCTGTCCTGCAGTACATTAGGAAGGCTTTCTCATAAAATGAATGAATAAAAATAGTGACTTCATTGAATGTTCGTAACATATCAAAGCTATTACTAACCCTGGGATACCCAAGTAGAATAGCCATGGACTGACTAGCTGCATTTCGAATTTTTAATGTATCCTCCAAGTAGAAGTTGATTCTATATAATTATGCAGTTGGCCTATGATTGTGACAATTTCTTTTGCTTAATGACATGAATGAGCTCTTTCTCTCTGCTGTAGCATTTCTTTTTTAATAACTTCATTGCAATACCCAGCACTAGCACCCTTTACAAATAGCACAGTGCTTTAAACTCATCATTTGTGTTGTGGAGTCACCTGGAAGAAAAGTTTATCACCAACTGAAGTTCTTGTTCGTAACCATTGGACTGAAATCGGGTAAATAGTCTTCTTTCAGGAAAACAATCGTGCATGCTCAAGAATGAAACACCTTGTAAAGTTTATATTCGTTGAAAGCTTAGCTTAGAAATGCAGTTCTGTACAGGCAACAAGTATTTTTTTTTTCCTTTTAAATAATGTTAGTTTAAAAGAACAAAGCTATATCCCTTTATACAGGCTTCTCTTCTAAAGTATCAAAGCATGTATTACCTTTACTTTTATGTAGGGGTGTGCGAATATTGAAATTTTCGAATACGAATCAAATACGAATAAGGCAAAAAACAGTCTTCGAATATCGAATCGAATATCGAATATGTGTGTAGTATTAAAAAGTTCAAAATGAGGTTACAATAGCTTTATTACCCTTTTAAGAATAATATTGCATTTTACAAGGCTGCTTCAGGTTAAAGAGGCACTCATTATAGGTAATGCACTCAGGTAATGTCAGGTAATACTCTCAGTCAGGTAATGTCCTTGTTACAGGTTATTGTAAAGGAAAATTAACTGCTTAACATGTTCAGAAAGTAAGCGCCCTCTATGCATTGTGACAACATTTCCACCGATAGAAAAGCCTCTTTCACTAGGAAGGTGGCAGGGATGGCCAAGTACTTCTGGGCGAGTACACTTAAAAGTGGCTACTTGACGCGGCCAATGGACTGCCACCACTCGCAAGGATCCTTGGCCCTTTCCAGAAGAGGCTTTTTCGCATAGGCTGCAATTACCTTCTGGGGGCCAGATGTCGAATGTGTCTTCTCCCTGTCATTAGATCGTCAAAAGCATTCCATAAACTCCTATTTTACAGTTATACATATGTAAAACATACATATATATGTTCACTACATATTTTATTGCGTATACTTACAGAACACGAAATTACGTCATATATCGTTATGAAAAAGTCCTGGAATAGAGCTTGGTAAAAAAGAAACCGATACTGATCATGTCTCACGGGCGTTATGCAGATAGGCTGCAACAGAGCCTACAGATAATAAGTGGATCATGCGAAGTTCTTTGTGAACAAACATGTTCTTAGGAGAATGCGTAGCACGCATATAATTCGTTAATTGCTCAATCATTCACAGTCTGTCCGAATATTCGCCGTTTCTACCATTATTCAGCCGTCCCCGAATATTCGGAAATTTCCGAATATGCATTCCTCGAATCGAATACGCTTCTAATAAAGAAAATATTCGATTCGTATTCGAAATTTCGAATATTCGCACACCCCTACTTTTATGTAATGAAATGCATAAAATATGTGAGCCAAGCAGAACATGTGGTCAAAGCATGCATTACACTCTGGACATTCTCGTAGTGCGGGGGCTGAAATGAAAAAAGCCAAGAAAATCTTGCAAGTACTGCAATAAGTAAATGAAATGATGCTTCTTGACAAGGGTGTGAGGCTGGTTAGGTCACTGTTATACGAATACTTTGAAAATGAGCCTTGCCGTTCTATCATATGTCAGAGATGCTGAAACATTGCTGATAAAGACAACCCATTGTGTAGAGGCAAAGCTAGTTGCATCACTTCGTTATCGATGGCAAAGCCTCATTAGGTGGCCTAGATAGGGACTATGAGCAGATAGAAATTTCTCGGCCCCTACCCCAAGATTTTGAAACATTGTGATTACCGTTAAAGATAGGGTGTCAAAAACATTTTCAGCCTAGGCACTGCCTGCTTTTCAAATTTCAGCCTCCTTTTGCACAAATAGCAGATGCTGAAGGCATAGCTATGGATGTTAAGAGGAAGCTTCAGCTCAGGTGCTCCTATCTAAATACATGTAAAAGGAGAATTCGTTTTTCTAGGTGACCACTACACCAAATTTGACAAGGTTTGTTGCATTTAAACGAAAAACTTAAAATCTAGCGACTGTTGGTGTCGAATTTTTTATTTATGTTGTCAATCTTTTATTAAGAATTGGCAAAAATAGAAAATTTTCAATGAAACTAAGGTTTTCAACTCTAACTCAGCAACGAAAAATGATATCACAATTCTATGAATTGCATATGATAGTACATCTAAAGCGGACAAAATTGATATGTTACATAGAAATATAAAAAATTTAAATAATGTGGAAATACAGCTTTTGCATTACCCTTTTAGACAACATAACAAATTCACCTAAGAAATAAAGCGAAATATCGAATTAGTCCGCTTTGAATCATCTAATGGATGCCGTTTACAGAACTGCGATATCTGTTCTTGATGCAGTGCTATATTAATCTATAAACTTCGTGCATCTATATTTTTCGAACTTGCATATTCTTTAAAATTCTTTTAACAAAATTCAGGCCCTAAATCGAAATTCTACTTCCAACAGTAACTAGAATTTAACTTTCTCAACTGCAACAAATTTTATTAAAATCGGTCCAGGGGCTATCTCGTAAAGCGTTTTTGTGTTTACATGTATTTTAACAGGCCACTTCGGAGTTGGGCCCAAGCTAAAGCTTTCTCTTAATGGTGATTTGTGTTTGCTAAAAGTCTGCTTACCATGGTGAGATGAGCCTCATGGCGAGTCTCTCAGATGCCAAAAGTGTTAGGAGGCGAATGCTCTATAATAAACAAATTTCGACAACAATATACTTTAACGAATTTAGCAAAACGATTTCATACTTTTGCTTGGATTTTGAAGAAACTAACAAACACCTTGAATATGCACAGCACACTGCTAAAGGTGAAGCACCAATATTAAGGCAAGCCTTAAGTGGCTCGTTGCAATGCCTCATACTTAAAAAAACGCGGCATCTAATCAAGTGGTACAAAAAATATCATCATCAGCAATGGCTCATACCCTCGTAAGCAAGCAAGCATGCAAAGTCTCATACCCCCATAAGCAAAAAATGCAATGGCTCATAACCCCTTAAGGTAGAGGCTACAAGCAGTCAGCAAAGTGAAGTGAACAGTATATACATTCATTGAAATCACCCATACAACACACAGAACAGCATACATTTTAATAAAGAACAAGCTCAAAACAAGCATCCAAACCATTGATAAAGCATTAAATACCCCCCTCAGATGTATGCTAAGGCCAAGGATGCTCGCCAAGCGAGAAACGAGGTGTGACGTGCGAAGTGGCGGGAGAAAGGCCACGAGTGCTGCTTTCCCCTGCTGAGAGGATGCAACGTAATGTCGAAGAGAAACGTCATTGGTGCGAGTCTCACCACGCTATACGCGTGCGTGAAGCCGCAACTAAGAATAAAAAGCGAGCCGTAGAAGCCGAACTGCAAAAGTAGCAATGCGACTATATGAGACGGAAACGTAGAGAGGAGGCCAAAACTCGCAAACAATGGCTTGCATTTACTTCAGGGCTCATTATGTCTTGCAAGAATTATGATCCCTCTGATTGTGTAACTTAATGCATTACCAAGTGGCCAGCAGGCTTTTGCCTTCACGTGTTACAGGAGTGAAACATGCTGCCAAACTTTCGTTTTTGTTTACACATCCTGCAACCTTCTAAAGCACCTTGCGTCACGCTTCTGATGCAGGATGCGTAAAGCCTCTACAAATCAAAAAGAAGATTGTGAGATGCACTAACCAATTACTTGATGCTTTCTCACCAGCAGTGCACGCATGTAAGTATATAGTTTGTGAACAAATCTCTACATTCATTTTATTAGGTTGGAAGTGGTGTATAGGTAGCTTTTTGTATTGTATACATTGTTAAGCTATGCCTTGTTGCACACTTGGCCATTGATGGGAGAACGTAGCACACATTCTGATAGGCTGTCCCAAGTTTGAACAGCAAAGATGTGCTCCGAGGACAATGTAGAATAATCCCTGAAGATCCTCCCTTCAGCACAGAAAAGTTGCTTAAGTCATGGGGTAACGCGTCATTACATCAATCAGCTGTGAAAGCTTTATTAACTTTCTTAACTGAAAGTATCTGTATTAATATTTGGAATGTTATGTGCTTTTGCATTATTTGATTTACTTAATTGATTGACTATGCAGTTTTTTTATATCGACTGTTCGTGCAAAGTTTGTAAAATGTACTTTATTGCTGAAACATATTTACATATAATTTTATGCGATCATCAGATCATTGGACAATTGTTTATAGAGAAGCTGGTTACACAATAGTTGCCAGCATTTCTAATTTAGTCCAATTATATCCCTCTCTCACGTTTCCAGTACATTTCCCTTAATGCTTAAACCATTTTAAGCTTATTCTTCAGCAGTATGTGTTTGTGTTGTAAAATGCTATCGAATACCTATGTATGCCTGAGAACCTGTGAACATTTGTAAAGCCCCAAGGAAACAACACCGCAAGGGGGGAATAGCACGCATTACTTTCTAAGATTTCCCTGAGCGCACACATATCGTGGGATGTATCACACAAGCAGCATCGAACTTAGAACAGCACAAACTGACACGCAACGCACCGTTATCTGATCGCGGTGATTTTTCCAGCAGCTTCAGTGTTGCCTATTTCGCCTGCTTCAGGAACTTGTCTGAACAAGACTGCTCCGACAACGTACCCCTCTTGTATACTTTCACAACATTAAGACTTCCCACAGTATGATCAGAAACCAATGAGAAAAACTTTTTTGCAAACAGAATTTATTTTTTTTTTCGTAAATCCTGACACAAAAATTATGAAATGAGCCCAAATTTGTGAACTTTACGGAAAATTCGGGAGTGTTGGCAGGTAGGCCTATGCAGCACTTCTTCTAAGGAAGCTCGCAAGAAGACACGTTGTTCATACCTTCACACTTACGCTGCCTTGCGAGAGGCTTTTATTGAAAGAGAGAGAGTGGGTGGAAGGAACTATGTACACAGGCAACATAGCAGTGCCGTTGGCACCCCCGTTGTGCAGACGGCTTTCCCTTCAGCACGATGACGGCCGCCGCCTCTCGGCATCAGCTTGATGTCAGCTGTTCATTCAGCGGCTCAGAACGGCAGGAAGGCGTGGCAATGCGTTTGTGCTTTGTTGCCTCCATGGCCTTGGACGAGGGGAACAGTGGTCGTCTCTCGATGTTCACTCAGCGCTTCCTGTGAAACAATGCGGAGAAAGAAAAAAGTGGCTCTAGCTTGAAAAAGTAAAATTACAGAAGCATTATAACTACTGGGTTCGAAAGATATGGGATTGAACCAGAAAACGAAAGTAAAATATACGTAGAGAAAAACATGAGTACTACCTGCGACCCAAAGGCGCAATGGGTGCAGGCATGCTAGAAATAAATATTCTGCTACTTTGTTGCATGCCAAAAAATTAAATATTAATAAACTATGGAGGTAACGTCCTGACTCTACACAGTGGGATATGAGAAATGGCATGGCAGAGATCTCTAGATAAATTTTGACCACCTGAGCTTCTTCGACTAGCACTCAATGCACGGTACATGGTTGTTTATGCATTCCGCCTGCATCAAGATGCAACCGCTGTGGCGACGAATCGGACCTGTGACTTCTTGCTCAGCAACAGGCCACCACAGCCCAGAGCCACTGTGGCAAGTTTTTATAACACTGAGACTCGGCGAGTTAAAATAAATGAGTATGAGCAAGCCTGTCTTTTTATAACTGAGTAATTATACAGTAAATCCTTGTTAACTCGAACTCTGATATCTCGAAATATTGGTTAAGCCAATATTTTTTTTTTTCGCCCGTGCTTTAAGCCCATGTGTCTTGCACTTCTTATCTCGAAAAGTTTTTGCACCGTTTTCTGGATATCTCAAAATGTCAACTTCGAAAATACCAGGAAAAAGGCAACGGGAGTATCGGCGGTGTCGCTCGTACTCACTTTTCACCCAGTGGCAGCTCGCTAGCTGAGCCAGATACCAGGCTCCGTGCTTATCCTTCTTCCTTCTTTCTATCTATCACCACTCGCGTGCACTTGCTCAGCTAGGAGTCAAAGTCTTTTGTCTCCTCTCGCTGACACATCAATGTAGTCTCAGGGTATTAATCGTGACCTTGAGCAAGATGACTGGCATTCTTGAGCAGCTGCGATCAGCCCACCCCTTGCCCCCCCCCAAAGAAGCCAACATGCGAGCCCACAGCATTTCAGCGAGAGCACGGCTTGATAAGTATGCTCGCTTCATGCTCGCACAACCGGAAGCTATAAATGCCGCGTCACTCATTCGTGTTTGCTAAAGACGTCACAATTGCACTCCTCCGTGGTTTTCGGTTTTCGAAGTTAAGTTGTATGGAACTCATTGTGGTGCAGAAAGTAGCAGTTTCAGCTTTTTGGATGTCTGAAAATGGTTATGCTTGAATGACTGGCTTCAAATACATCATTAGGATCAATCGTCTTGACTCTGTGCCTAGCATGCTGCCTTGGCAAAGTGCCAGTAACACCCTCGCACACAGAGGCTGACATCTCCGGAGTCGGTGCCGAGAAAGAAATTGAAAACATTGCTAGTGGTATTTTGGAAAGGCTCCACGTGGTCTATGTGCAGCCAGAGGGCTTCATTTTCGTGATTTCACTTATTTCGAATCTCCACTTATCTCGAATGCTTTTCCGGTTTTTGCAGCTTCCAAGTTAGTAGGGGTTTACTGTACATTTCAAAGCAACCAATCAAAAACATCTACACAGCTCCAAATTTCAGAGCAATACACTGCATTTGGCAGTTCCTCCAATCGCGAATTAGTAGGTTAAACGATACCACCTACCTTCTGCCTTCGCAGACTCCATTTCACACAAAACAAGTAACACTACAATGACTACAGAGATTTCTCTCACTGTTTGGCAACAAGAAAATAGTATGTCATATATTAAAGAAAGATACAAGTATGTCTCAGGTACGTAATTCGATGTAACATTATGTCTCATACTCTTACATCGCAAAATATGACAATTATTACGCGGTAGGTGTCCCACACATTAATTTATTCACTACAAAAAGAGTGGAGTGGCACATTACTGTAACCTGCAGCTTCAGCACACCCCCTACACTGGTGACCAAAACATAGTACATCGCCTACCAGAAGCACAAACACGCACAATATATATGTTATTTGACGTAACCGCGAGGCCACAAGTAGTAGTAGTTGCAATGTATGAAGGTAGCCGTTCCGTAGAAAGTGTCGCAGATCAAACACAACTGCACTGTGATACATGTGAAGTGAGATATATATGACCGAACTACTTGCGTATCTTTCGCAGCGTTGTCGGCTAAGTAGGAAACATACCAGTTAGTAGCAATGCATTAGTCAAAAAGTGCATGCGGGCTACACACGTCAAAAATGCAAAATATTGTTTCTCCCCCAGTTAAAGAACTGTGGGCCTTTCAAGGACCACAAATAGTTGCAATGAACAAAAGTTGATAAAAACAAGATGTGCCTTACGTCTATCAGAAGCGTGTGGAGACCTGCAATCGAATATGTCCAAAGCGCTACATATGTAGCAAGTAGCCGCTTCTAAATGCGTTACGACATTGTTACTTGAAATTTTTTATTCAAAAGAGGGAAGTGATTGCAGTAACAAACAAATTTTAAATACATAAACATAATATTGAAACAGTGATTCAACGCCTAAAGGCAAGACAAGCAGTGGTGCAACATAGAACAACACAGTATTTTGATGCAAGAAGTTTTTAAAAATATATCTTGCTCTAATGTCTCCCGATTAATTGGCATCATAGTGAAAACCACGTCATGCCCAGGCTCAGTTGTTTCAGTATTCCGAATTCCAGTCACATAAAAATCAAGCATTATTCTTATTTTAGTACATACGGAGCATCTTTTATTAAGGCCAAAAATTGAGTAAATCTGCCACCATTTTTTATAGCAATCTATGCAGTTCATCTCTCAATTTCATGCTCGAGCTACAAGAAAAATGTTTAATGACTTCAAGAAGCTTCTGTGGGTATCACTTGATTACCCGAGCATTTGTCTATTAACGTACTACTTCACACTTGTTTTTCATAACAGTGAACTTTAATGAGTATTCTAACAGAAAATTTTGGTCTTGTTTCTATTATTTATTGGATAGCCATCAACCCAGTATTTTCTTTTTTTTCCCCGTCCAGAACCGCAATGCACTTGGCATGCGTTTAGAAAGGGGTGGATGAAAGGCACTGTAATATTTGCGGTGCTCTTGAGGAACAGAGGCTTCATATCACAGTTGTGAAGTTGGCAGCTACCTACCTAACGAAGTAAAAAAAGGTCAAACACAAAATTTTTTCTCAGAGCTCTTCTAAAACACATTTCTCTTGCACAAGGTGCCAATTTGTAAACCTCAACTCTCGTGGTATGGTGAAGGCCCTATAGTTTGTAAACGGTCAGAGATTAGTAAACTTTGAGAGTGCATACTTATTTCCGAAGATGAGGTCCGCGTCAGGAGCTCCCTTGGGGTGTTGATATTTGTGCCTCCGGTCGCGGTTCAGGTTTAACACCACAGGTCTCTGCTGCGCTGCAAGCATTTCTTAACAAAAGAAAAACACAACAAAAAAATTAATTAAACTTAGTTGCACCAGCTGCACAATATCTTTGCAGAAACATCTCAAGCAATGAAGTAAAAATTCACTTTTGTTGTTTCCAAGGCACTGTATTGCGAAAAAACAGTGATGTACATGAACTTGATGCAGAAAATTATACTGCGGCAAAACCCATCTCCTGATCACTATGGACGGTAATGTGTTTAGCATGTCTCATTTCTAATTCTGAACTTTTCACAACCATATTGCTAAAGCTTTGTGTTAAAATGTTTGTCGCTTATGCAATGGAGCCAGGTTAGAGCATAGTTCTCGCCATTTGTGCAGGTTAGACTGTTTGCCAAGGTGAGATTCTTGATACAGTCAACTCCTGTTGACTTTTCACTTTATTTGAGCACACTGTAAAGTTCTGGAAAGAAACCATAGTATTACGTTGCTTGGAAGTTAACTTGTTTACTTGAAATGTGAAAGCATCCCACTTCAGTTAAAGGCCAACAGCAACAAAATTTTTAACTGTGTAAGTGCAGTTTCAGATAATTAAGGCATATTGCAGCCTCTGTGAAAGGTTTATGCTTCCAATACGAGTGGATGCATCACAAAATGCTAGCTAAAATCTATGTTTTTCTTACTAAACTATAAAAAAAATGCCGCCATTACCACCCACCAGAATGACATACAAGACTGCAGAGAACTAGCGCCCGTGTCATCTGCTTCCCTTGCTTGTACAGGCCCCGTGTATCAGGCCCTTTGTGTGTGCCTCTGTGTGTGTATTTTGTTTAGCCCTTTCCTCTCTGACCTCTTTCTAACCCCTATTTTCCAACCCCAGTGTAGGGCAGCAAACCAGAGACTAATATCTGGTTAACCTCCCTGTCTTACCTCTCTCTCTCTTTCTCCCCCCCCCCCCCCCCCCCCCCCCACCTTCGTGTATCAGCTAACAGGTCTTGCACTTCTGCTGCTAGACATGCAGATACATAGTATACTGCTAGCTGCTTCATGCGCTTAGGCCCACAACACTGCATGCTCGCGATGTCCTTTTAATGTAAAGCATCCTCTGAGTCAAACCAGTTTTGAGTATCTGGCTGTCTATGTTCACAGAACAGAGCCTCGATGCGTTCCGTCTCCGCTCGGAGACGAGGAGCATATTGAGGCGACCAAGCTAAGGAACCTTAGCCACCTTAGACAAGCAGGCAGCTACCAACATCTGTAGTAGAGTATAGAAAGCGACAGAGGCTCGGCGCAAAGTGCCCATTAGGTTTCGCTTGTTTCACCTTGGAGCATTGGTGGCATCGCATTCCGGCTTTGCCAAGATTACTCTAATACTAGTATGGATTCTATGGATGTAGAGCCAAATTAGCCCAAGAGAAATTTCGTTGCAGTTTGCCTTTAATCCAGCCTGCATCTGCTCGCACACGCGGTGGTCACTAAAAGCTTGAAAACAAGAAATTCAGCAGATGGCACTACTGCTACCCTAGTTGTGAAGCTGTTTTATTTTTATCTTTTGGTGGCCTATGCTCCTTCCGCCCAGAAAGCCATTCGTTCCTGTTTGTTTCATGTCGCATCATGCTGAGCAGCATTTAAACATGGCGGCTCTCTGTGCCACGTGCTGGTTGAGTCGCAGTTTAAAAGCAAGAAGCGAAAGGACACTACAGGCTACATTAAGCAATAAAAAAAGCTTTGAATTAATTATTTTGCTGCTCCTTGTTAATTCTACCATTTGGATAATTTGAACAAATCTTGCAATTCTGCAAGGGTCAAATTAACATGAGTCAACTGTAGTCTGTGACTAACGAAGTAGATTGAGCAGCCTGCATAGTAAGCAGTAAAATTAGCCATTAACATGTGCTGGCATTAAATGCAAAGAACAATTATTGCACAAGCTGCTGTTCTTGAAACATTATCAATGTTCCAATGGAACATTTCAAACAGAGCTCACACCACTGAAATACAAGCCTGCAGAGCCTGTTTTTCTTTTTCCTCACCTTGGTAATCTTCTTCCTCTTGCCTTTCATTGATGTTCAATGTGAGCATCTTCACTTGTTCCTTCTCTGCTCGCTCAGCCTGTAAGAGCCAGAAAATGTATTAAGCACTTTCGCAACAGTACAAGATGGGAAAAGATGCAGTGTTTAGGCACACAATTAGTGGAGCTAGTTTGTGGCTAACCACTTAAATTTATGTGAAGCACTTAATAATAATAATAATAAAAATTGGCAGGGGCTTAGCTAAGGTTAAGCCTGGATATCTCGAAACGAAATGGTTCGGTGATGCTTATGGTTTAGCTTATGGTTATGCTTTATGATTTAGCCTATGGTTACACTTACGGTTTAGCTTATGGTTATGCTTTATGATTTAGCCTATGGATATGCTTACGGTTTAACTTATGGGTATGCTTACGGTTTAGCTTATGGTTATGCTTTATGATTTAGCCTACGGTTATGCTTACGGTTTCACTTATGGATATGCTTTAGTTAACTTATGGTTATGCTATATGTGTGCCTTGTGTAGTTATGCAAATTGCTTATCAATGATACATACCATAAGTTATGCAGGATTATTAAACTTCTTTATTCATATTTGTTGGGCACATTGTCTGGCGATTTCTGTACAGCCATAAACACAGCTCTCTGTATCGGTAGTATCACTACCTTCTCCTTCCATGTTGAATGCGCACGCCTATTCTCTGGCAAGCAGTTATATAGTCGGCCTCCGTGATAAACACGTGCTTGCGGCGAATGTCAAATGATGTCGTATAGCGCGCGGCAGTGGCCACCTGCGGCGACTCCAAACACGCTTATGGAGCCAATTCGGGCTCCAAACACGCTTAGGGAACCGATTCCGACATACGCCGGGTTGCGCGAAGCGCGGTGTTGACTAGCGTAGTGAAGCTTTTCGCTTCAAAAAGATAAACATATCAAACTCAAAGAACTAGTTCAAGTAACAACAGCACACTAGACACTGCGACAACAAGTGCAAGCTTTATAACCATTAACAATAACTAACGATTGATCATGATGAACTTGCTTGGCAGGGACACTCACCTCCTCCCTGTCCTTCAGGTTTTGTGCAAGTTCTGAAGACACTGGAACCTCCAAGCTCTTGAACTGCGCGCACACAGGAAATATGACACGTGACCTTACTATAAGCTTTTTTTTTCATTTCGACAAGCGACAAAATACATGTCAACTCCATTGTGATATTATTTATTTTCATTCTTAACGACAGGTAAAAGCCCTTGTTAATAAGTGCAGTCACAAAGTTAATTCGTACAAATAATTCCAATGTCCTTTGCTTGCTAAGGCAGGATAATATCCATAAAAGCAGTACCTAAAAGTCCTTTGCATTTTACTGTAAGGTAGGTCTAGCGTAAAATCTTGACAGGCAACTTTTGGTAAGCCACACAGCAACCAAAGTATGTGATGAGGGTAAAACAGTAAACATTTGCAAATAAAGCATTTTCTCACAACTCTGGAAACCTTGTAAGAAACATTAAGCAAGAAGTTATTACCAAGCACTGTCTCCAACAACACAACCATTCAGCATTTTCAATGTTTTTAGAGACAATTGGCGGGAGAACTGTCCAAAGGACAAACGTAACGGTAACAGCATCAGCCAGCTAAGTAAGAAACAAAATGTTTTGTCTCAGACCTGGGGCTTGTTTCCTTTGCGGGTCATCAGAATAAAGTTCATGGTGTTCTTGTCTTCCTCGCCTTTCTTTTCCAGAAGGTTGCTATCTGCAACGACCAGAAGACAAGAAGCTCAACATCGCTAGTACTAAGCAGCACCTTGAAGTAGACCAGCTGTCCCAGCTAACACAAACCACATTAAAAAAAAAAAGAAAGCAAAGCTTTCTTTGCAGATGAAAACAACCGTGTGTTGCTGGTAACTTCCTGCAGAAGCCTCCAGTATTTTCTGTTCTTACTATAGATCAATTGGTATTGATTATCGATCAAACTTCTTAATTAGTGAATTAGCCCGCAAAGCCATTACAATGTCGCTGGCTTGCGCACCTCATCGGTTTTCCTTGAAGCATGAAAAAAAGAAAAAGTAATCTGTAATCGGTAATGTGTTGCAAACAACTCATCATTTTCAAGTGAGCTCTACAAACCTTGCACGGACGTACTAAGTGTAAACTTAGTAATGAGAATTTCCTTGATTAATCAGAACTAATTATTCTATTAATGAAAGCACAAAAGAATATTGTAAGCTTCTCGAGAAGGTCACTTACACATACAATTGGTTTCACTCGCACAGAAGCTTCTGCTTTTTCTTTTTTAATCGTTTTTTTTTTACCAGCTCCATGTTAGCAGGGACACCCCATAGATGCGATAGAATGCGATGAACAGCACAAGGTAACAACAAATGAACCACACAATGCACACGCCATAAGGACCAAAAGACTGCGCCTGCGTGATCCTTTTCGGGCACAAATTATTTCTGTGTGCAGAAATATACATCAGCATATATATATATATATATATATATATATATATATATATATATATATATATATATATACTTCATCAAGATGCATCATTAAAAACACAAAGCACAAAAATAGGCAGAATTTTATTTTTTTCTTGTATGCACTCCAAAGACTAATTTTGGCTAAGATAATTTTGGCCGGTAGCCCCAGGTTCGAGTCCTGGACCAGGACAAATTTTTCTTCAACTGTGAGGCCCTTCTTTCGAGGAACCCATATGAGTTTCCTTTGCAGCACTTGTTACGACTGGGTGGATGTCTAATTTTCCCTTTATTAATTACACACATGGATGAGTGGAACTATGCTCTCGTTTTTTCGCGATGCTAAATTGCCACTCACTATATATATATATATAATATATATATATATATATATATATATATATATATATATATATATATATATATATATATATATATATATATATATATATACTTCATCAAGATGCATCATTAAAAACACAAAGCACAAAAATAGGCAGAATTTTATTTTTTTCTTGTATGCACTCCAAAGACTAATTTTGGCTAAGATTGTCCATTTTGCTGAAAGCGTATATGTTGTACATGAAAACGCACAGCCCGTTGGAAATTTCACCTGATGTAAATTATCATTGTCAAAGACAACAAAGCGAAAACAACTCTCTACATGATCAGGTGTTGGTGCTACCGAAAAACACACAGACCACCTATCTTAACGCACTTTTTAAAAAATTTGCTAGGTACATAATAAACAATTTCAAAGAATAGATATAATAAGCTGTCTAATGATGTGCACAAAAGATTTAGTATTATTTTTGCTAGTGCTTGTCATTAGGTGTTCTGTTTAGGCACCATGCTATAAAGGGGGTTGTGCGCCATTATAGTATATTATACCAACTAGCCCTATAGTATAATATACTATACTACAGTATATAGTATAGTAACTATAGTATACTACCAACTAGCCCTAGTTGCATTCCTTTTTCAACATCTTCGATGATATCAAGGCAACTGCAACCACTTACATGTTTTTTTCTGTTGGCCAGTGCCCTTTAGGCTCATGGGGATGACAATATCTGCTTGTGGTTTCACTGAGTCCTGGCTGCGATGCTGAAACATAGGTACATTTTGCTCAAAACTCTCAAAGAGGTCTGTTTCCATTAAATGAAAAGCAGAGGCTGGACATTAATGCCAGAATAATTAGTACTAATACAACCACTTGCGCACATTTACAATTCATGAAACACGCAGAATAGTTATGCATGGATAATCTGCCTTTACACGAAGCCCACGTCTCCAATTTGCAATATCTGAAAAAGGGCGGAGAAAAAAATATCTGCATGCTTATCAAACCGTACGAATGACCACGCACAACAATGATCATATCTCCATAAAAGTAACTGGGCACAGTTGTCGGCGTGAAACAAAGCTGCGGAAGCAATCCTGTTTTGCACATTCAGTCATCAATGCTTTCAGCACGGCTCACTACTGAAGTGCATTGCTGCTACGCAGTAAAGCAAAGCATTGTCATAAATGGCATGCCGCAAAGATACGGCACGTCCTTGAGGTAGCAAACCACAAACGAAGACTTCCTGATGCCCTTTGTCACAAAGAAAACTTGAGGTTCAAACTTTTCCATACTGGTGGAAATGACAAAAAATTTACAATATTTAACAGAGATTTCCAGAACCCTGGTAGAGAAAGGGGTTAATAAGCTGGAAGTGCCTTGACAGTGTTTCCGAAAGTTACGAAACTAAACAAGTCGTTATATAATCAAACCTCAACATAATGAACATGCATATAACGAATTATTAGCTATAATGAAGAAAATTTAAAATCTTCCTTGTTAATATCAACCTGCAATAAATAAAGATGTAATAACAAATTCTGAATATAAATGTCAAATGTGGCTTCATTGTAATGAGGCTCAACTGTATTGAACATTTAGTAAGTCAGGTGAAAACTAAACCATAGCATTGTGCGAATGACTGACCTACTCTGAACTATGGACTACCCAAGGTTCAACAAAAAGGACTTCCGTCTTTTGCAAGCTTTTTGCCATGCAATATTATTCTGCAGTTAACACACACAAGCCAGAAATTAACAAGAAGCCATTTTCCAATCAAGAAGGAAGAGTGCAGCGACTGCATCATCTGATAGCCTCGGCAGCACGCAAACCGGATATAAGTGCTCGCAAGATTCTGGGACCTGCACAGAGTTCCAAAAGGGAGGCATGAGACTCACAAGTATGCTTTCCGACATCATCTTGTCAAACGCTGCCATGAAGTCGTCGTCCTCAGGACACGGGGCACGTCGGGGCCTTTGGTTGACCAATGTCACATCTTGCTGAGAGCTGCCTGGCTCCTCCTCCAAGTTGCCGGCTTCGTCCTCCGTGCTTGACCCAACCTCGTCCTGTACAGCGAAAATCGCATCAGCAAGTGGCCTCTTTTTCTGAAGTGAGGGTGGGGAGGGGCACCGATTACCCCCTCCCCACCTCCCAACCACAGCTATCTTTCAGGAACTGAAAAAGTTAGTTAAGGGGTTTCACCTGCCAAAACCACGATTTGATTATGAGGCAAGCCGTAGCGGAGGTCTCTGGAATAATCTGGACCACCAGTGGTTCTTTAACATGCACCTAAATCTAAGTACACGGGTGTTTTTGCATTTCGCCCTCATCAAAATGCGGCCGCCGTGGCTGGGATTCGATCCCGTGACCTCGTGCTTAGCAGCCCAGCACCATAGCCACTAAGCAACCACAGTGGGTGTCCAAAGATTCTTCAGAATATGTTTGATTGTAACGAATTCCATTTCTTTGACATTTTGCAAGTTTCCCAGTGTTTCATCACACATTGATGACGTAATAATTCTGCGGAAACCCACAAGGTGGAGAGAAGCAACTAATCAAGGAAAAATGAGATGTCCACTCAATCGTAGCAATATCAATTGCTACAAAGAAAAGCTTCGCAGTTGGAGAATAATTCGTCCTGGTCCGGGACTCGAACTGGTCCGGGACTCGAACCCGGGACCACCACCTTTCCAGGGCAGCCGCTTTACCATTTGAGCTAACCAGGTAGCTAACATATGGCAGGGCGAAGTCAAACTTATCAACAACTTGAAGCAAAGGAAAGAGTTCGACGTAATAGTTCTGTGGAAACCCGCAAGGTGGAGAGAAGTAATTAATAAAGGAAAAATGAAACATCCACCCAATCATAGCAATTGCTACAAAGAAAAACCATATGGCTTCCTCGAAAGAAAAGCCTCGCAGTTGAACAAAACCAATCCTGGTCCGGTGTGCTAGCCACCTGGTTAGCTCAGATGGTAGAGTGGCTGCCTGGGAAAGCCGGTAGCCCCAGGTTCGAGTCCTGGACCAGGACAAATTTTTCTTCAACTGTGAGGCCCTTCTTTCGAGGAACCCATATGAGTTTCCTTTGCAGCACTTGTTACGACTGGGTGGATGTCTAATTTTCCCTTTATTAATTACACACATGGATGAGTGGAACTATGCTCTCGTTTTTTCGCGATGCTAAATTGCCACTCACGCTGATCATTACTCTATGGTATCAACAAAAATACCCAACATCACTTCAGTTGAGTACTACATTAAAAATACTTGACGACACTTTTTGCACTCGCACTCCTTGCTTAACACCATGGCTGTGGAAGCCGATGGAATGCCAAAGCGGCTGACACCGCGGCAAATGATGGAGTCTGCTGTTGCTAGTTGTGAAATGTGGCATTCGCTCGCTAGCTGGTTGAGACTACACTAGGGCACCAAACAAACCTGTCAGCATAAAGAGCAGCGCTGCGGTTAACGAAATAACGCCATGTATGGTTTCCCTACTGCCATAAACTTCCAAATGGATTGGATTAGGTTGGATTTTTTTTTTGCCTATGTTGTCAGCCCAAGTGCTGGACGCGAATAGAAATGGGATGCAACACCAATTTCCAAGAGATTTTCCTGACAGCCGTACAACTGGAAGAAATGGTCCAAATCCGGGAGTCTCCCTGATAATTTGGGAGACTTGGCAGGTATGCAGTTTCGATCGTGATTCAGATGTCTCCATCGCGATTGGTTCCCTTCCTCAGCCTGCGCAAAGGAGCCAATCACGATCAAGAATTTTTATCTTGATCAGGCTCAGTTGTGATCAAAAGTGCCTCGTGTGGTACAGGTATAAGATGTGCACTGCCATGATTCGTTGTCATCCGTCTTACAAACTAAAATAATGTCTTACATGATAAAACTCACAGATGCTAAGGCACATATTAAAGCCACAGATAGAAGCACTATTCCACTAGAAAAACGTACATACATAAAGTCTTATAACTTGTATAAAACAGCTATAAAATAAGGAATTTCAATGAACTGTATTCTGAATTGGATAACAGCTATCTGTTTTCTGTAATAGAAAAACAGTGAAATTAAATAATTAGTAAAGAGATGGCAAACATGGAAAATGCAATGCAGTTAATGACCAACTTTCCAGATGGCTGATTTTACGGACATGTCCGATAATTCGGATGCCTTCCTGGCACTGCCACGTACCCCATAGAGTCAATGTATAAGAATGTCTGAAATTTCGGACGCAAAAAACTTTCACCGTCCAATTTTCCAGACATTTTTCCATGACCGCAGGTCCGAAATGGCATTAATTGTAGCCACCACCACCGCCATTTTTATTATCTCGCCTCCTCGAAACGGTGCTCTCACACACAGATCCGCTGGCAGCCATGGCCACCACCACGGCAATGCTTGGCATAGCTATTCCGATGTTCGCTGCCAAGCTTTTTTCCTTTTGGTGCAGTGTTTTTCACTGAAACAATTCGCCGCTATTAGCGATGGTGCCAACTCCGCCTTTGTAATCCTCACCAATGTCTTGGAAGCTCGGAAAGCACGACGCATTGCATATTGCCGGTTGCCGAAAGTCAGCTTCGCCTCAATATAGCAATGTTACGCAGTGAAGCGTACACAAAGTATTGCGGTGAGGCATGCAATGAGTGGGAAGGGGCAATTGTCACGGGACACAGTATGTATTCTTTAATTACACAAGCATGCACCCGCCACCTCCTAGTACAGTATGAGCACTGGTACGCCTAATAGGTGTACTGGCAAGCACTCAGAGCTATTTCGGATGTGTCTGTGCCAACTTGAGCACTTGGGGGGCTGTAAAACACATGCATTTGTTTTCAGACTGCCAGATTTTTCTGACATTTTCGCGGCCCCTGGGGAGACAGAAAATTCGGTTGTTGCCTGTACAATATAGACGTGCTATGCTAAATTTTATAACAACGAAGCAACAAAACTGTTTATTTCTTATTGAAGAATGGAATTTCAGCACACTGAGAATACAGTAAAATAGGATTTGGAAATAAAATATTCATAATATAGCTTAGACCACTTATAATATGACCACTTACAGTGCAGATCCGGCTATAACGCCACCTTTTCTGACTCCCATTTACCTTCCCACACAACTCTATGCTTACACGCACTGCTTATAGTGCAGCCGCACTAGATAAAATACCGGTTATAAAGTGGCTTCTATGGAAAAATCTCGCAGGCAAGTGCGGTAAAGCATGCTTCTGAATGAAGTGTCCTGGTCAATGCTCAATTCAGACCGAGACTGCGGTGAGCAACAAGAGTGATGCAGAAGAGGGGGAGATGCAGAGCAAACGAACAAGGAATGAAAAAACAAAAAGTGGTGGCAGCACGATGCAGGTATGCAGAGGTTTTCTAGGCAGTGGAGAAGTGTGCGCATTTTCACACTTAGGCTCTTCAGTTTGTGCGCACCTGTCGCGATGTGCATCATCATGAAGAGGAGATCTTGTCAGTTTAAGTGGTGTTCTACAAATTTAGTTCGGAGCTTTTAGGCTTTATGACCACATGCAAGCTTCCACCGTTCCTACCAGAACGAGGGCATAGAAACTTGGTCGGCATCCACAGTAGCTGCCATGTCTGATTGCCCAAGAAACCAAACTCCACATCGTCCAACTGCTGCCAGTAGCCCTTGCTCGTAATCACATGCCCAATCTCTATGTAATTGTCTACGCTTGTACAAACATGTCATGCCGCCCAATACCCTGTAGGTTATGCCTAACCAGCACAGCTTGACGGGAGGGTTTGGTGCTAAGTCAACGAAATGCGTCGCAGTGACTGTATGGCACTTGGAAAGTGGAGGAACCACTTCGACCACGAAAGTGAGGGCACGGGTGGCATGGGCAACACTCGAATGGCAGCAACTTAGTTTGAGGTCACTACGTTTCCAGCTTTGTGCGCTCATGGATCAGCCCGAGAAATCAAACGAGGCACTGTACGGCGGCCAAAATTTCGGTCGCCATTCTGCGTTAGCTTTGTGGTGTTGGTGGCAGTGCCGGGAAAATTTCGAATAACTGAGAAGATCTAAAAATTTAGTCAGCGACTTACTTTCTTCTACGTAGTTTTTTTTCTTTCTTTTTAAGCGGTACTTTGTCTGCTTCATGAAAAGACTTTGGATTCTCGGACATTAACCTTTCAACGTTGGCAAATTTAAAAAAATGTAAATATCCTGGTTACACATTTCTGTTCTTAGATACACGTGGCTGCTTGTTCTACATGTCTTTTACATGTGCAGTCACTGAAAAAGGTTGTTTTGGTTATATAGTGCGGATATTCGCAACTCCGACGACTTACGCTATAAGTGGTCTATGCTGCATTTGCAAGCCCTGAATAATTTTAAAGATTAACAATGAGGCCAATTGTTAAATTTAATCACGCTATAATTCCTAAGCAGCTTAAGAGGCTAACTGCAGCTTAATCAGAAAACAACTTTAGCCAAAACATACTTCAAGCGGTTGGCTCTGGCTTCCACTGTAGACATCTGTGTCACCGTCACCCTCCACATCTCCGTCTTGGTCACTGCATTCACCACTATGGTTCTCGTCATCAGGCTCCTCTGAAGAAACAAAAAGAGTTGTGTGCAGTGAATGCCACACGACGTTCATATAGCTTCACAAAGTTTGGTGTACCAAATTACCACAAGTTAGGCAAGCCGAGTGCCATTCATCTATGAGAGTGGGGACGCAAAGGACACAGAGCAAAGAGGACAGACGTTATTGTCAGTTTTTGTGCACTTATTCGTCAAGAAAGGCACCACAAATGAATGTGAATTTGCGCATGGTTTGGCATAAGCAAGGAACTTAATTTTTGGCTTAGGCTTTAATTTAAAGGCTACCTGCAACGAAATTTCCCTTTGGCTAAATTGGTTTAAACTAGTAGTATAAACTACTTAAAGCAAACTTGGTAACACTATCAGGGCTGATAACTGTCTAATTTTCCTATCAATAGCCTATGAATAGCCCCCAAGCAAATAATGTGTGCATCTGGTAGCTAGCACATACAACACAAATCCCTGCACATTGCATCCGGAATTTTCAACTCACTGCAGATGCCACTTTATTTCGGAGGTCATGCCAAGAAGATACACTGAATTTCAATATTCTGGGTTTCGCGTCATTTCTGGAGCATCGGGCAGAATATTTTTTCTTTTTAAGTTTCGGTAGTGAGAGCATCTGTTTTCGTATTCTAGTCATCTATTCAGACCCAACCACTCGTATTTTCAAATTAAATGTTTTCTACAGAGGTCTGCACTATATCTACAATATCTGATACTAGGCTTTTTACACAATCCAAAATTTCGTTGCAGTTGGCCTTAACAGCTGTTCTCCTTTTGATATTCCACCTCCACCACAGAAAGTGAAGTGCAGTTTGGCACCTTGATTTGATCACACTCCACTCCTCAACCTCCAATTCTTGAGCCATAACGTCAGCACTTATCTAATGCATTGCTGTAAAAAGGGTGTTTCCAAAGCAATTTTTCATCATAAGAATTATTTAGGAGCATCATTCAAGTTCAGTGTATTCTACAGTCAATGGGCAACATGGTGCTGCAGTCAGTTAAGTAGAAGAAGAGGTTCGAGCAAAGGCACACTTGTGAATACATGCACAACTTTCGTATAGTAAAGTCAGAAAACTTAGTGCCTCGAACAAGGATAGTATCATGATGCTTTTCAGTTGCTATGACCTCAGCAAAAGAGCAAGAGAGACAGCATATCTCATTTAATTCTCTTGCAGTAAATTATGTTTTAGATGCACTGCTGGAAGAAGTGGTTATGTGCCCAGGCCCCGCAGGTTTACATTAAAACATTAACAACACAACCAACCTTCCACTTCCTGAATTGGGCTCAGGTTTTCCAACTCTTTGGCTTTGTTTCCATCACCATCATCACCATCTGCTGCAGCAGGAGACAGGTACTCGGCTGCAAAGACAAAAAAATCATCTGTAAACAAAGTAACTTCAAATCATGCTACATTCAAAAGATAGAACTTAACCATTCCACAGTGGGACACAATAATCACTACGTAAATTAGCATGGGCAGGAAAAGCTCCAGCGTCATGCCAGCATTTGCAAGAGCAAACCACGGAACAGTTAATTAGGCAAGTGGGTTCAGTGCGGTTAAACATGGACACATAAAATAGAAAAAAATGGGCATGAAACAACAGTGACATTCAAAAAAGGAAAGCTCAGACAAACCAAGACAAGCCAAGTGCAGCAAGCACAGCAAACATGTCGAGGATGAGAAAGGGAACCCAAACACAGTACCGTATCGTTCTAAACACAATGCAGACGACAGCATGACAGCAAAGTAGACAGGCAGATGACACATTAGCTATGTCACCTGCCTCAGTTCCAGCATTGTCATCTGCATTGTTTTTAAAGGGCTCAGTTCTTCGAACCAATTAGCATAACTTTATATGCTCGTGCTGTCATGTTTTCATCCTCACTCATCTTATGCAGTGGTTTTCCCAAGGCTTTCAAATACAAATTTGCTAAGCAACTTGTCCTTTCTCATGAAAAGCTCAACCTTGCTCAACATTCGTAAGCACACACTTAAACAATTTTCCTTATAGCAACATGTAGAATAAAAAAGCTCTAATGAGAGCAATGATCAGCCTTCTGAACAATTGCAACAGCACATAAATGATTAGTAGAGCTGAACAACATATTCAGATAGGTCAATTACACATACAAAATGAAAATGGGCCGCACCAAGGAGGCTTTAAAGCATTTATTAAGTCGCAGCCCACCACAGCTTCTTATGACCAGAGGTGAAGCTAGCCTCCAATTCACCTCTGAAAGAGAGCTGTATCAGCTGGAATTCGCTCAAAGCTTAAGTGCATTTGCTCTGCTAATGAAGAGGCTAGGCAAATGGGAAAATAAAGGTTGGTTGTTCCTATAGCCAGAATATTATCTTTGGCTGAGTGCTCATTATCATGATATTCCACGAAATTTGTCAAGAACTTTAGGTTTCATCCTAAAACCAGAGACATAAAAACAGACATTGAGCAGGATCTACATGCTGACTTTAGCCATCTTAAACACACTGGAAGTAAGAAGAAAGTGCTTCCTATTCGCCACCATGGCCTTATGTCTTTTCATGCCCTGAGTAAGATTGAGGTGTCCTGACTTCATTTTCGGGACATGATTTCTACTCCAGAAGTTTTTTTAAAACCTTCATGGGCACCCCAAACTTCACGTCTTGACATCTGCGTGCATTTTTTTCCCACTCACACAGCTTGGGCTTGAGCTCAGACATGAGATCTTCAACAGCAGCCGTAGCCTCTTCAACACTCTCGCACAGTTTCATCTTTGGCCGGAGTGGAAGCAGCGTGTCCTTGACGAGGTAGTCTACTGTGATGGGGAAAAGGTTTTCCTCCCCGTACGCGTCAGCCGACTTCTTCTGCCAATAATATTGCTGCGAAATGGCCAGCCAAAAGAAAAACAAGAACCACATGAAAAGAGGTTGGCTTGCCAGCGAGCCTGTCTACATGACATCCTTCAGCAAATTCTCCATCATACCGTATTTCATGAATGTAAAGCAAGTTTTTTTTTCTTCAATAAAGCAAGCTCTATGCTTTGAAGAAGCATACAGCAGTGTGTCTAAACTGCGCTAAACAAAAGTGACGTGATTTTTTTATTGTGCTGAACCCTGCTCAGCAGCTAAGCATCAAGGGAAGGCAATTAAGACAACTCTAAAATGCATGCTACTGTGAGTCTGCAAGTAGGCTTTCCACCAAACCCAATGTGCAACATGGTGCAGGTTAAAGTAACATCAAAGTGAGAGCTTAGCTTTGTTAGTGCACATAGTTTATCAACAGCAAGAGCTGAACGAGCAGCATAACAGCATTCCTTTTGCTGAGACACACTCCCATCGCTTCAGCTTTTCGAAGTTCTATAGTGGCTCTATCTGCTATTAGACCCACATACAAATTGCTTTTCTTTTTCTTTCTTTCTTTCTTTCTTTCTTTCTTTCTTTCTTTCTTTCTTTCTTTCTTTCTTCCAAGGCCTTAGAAAATAAGACAGTTCTAGCTTGCCCATAAACCTATTAGTATGTGAGGAATACCAGGAATAGCAGCAGCAAAACTGGTAGTGCCATATTGTGAAACAGAGTTTAATCAGAGAGCACACAGAAGTTAATATATATTAATATATATATAACAATATATATATATTATATATAATATATATATAATATATATTATATATATAGGTATATATATAATAATATATATACCTACTATATTCTACTTAACTGCTGCTTTAAAGCATTAGTGCCAATGTAATTGTTAACATGCAGTCCGTTAATGATTTTCCGTTGACAAGAACACTCAGGCAACACAAAAATGTTTGAAACACAATGTAGTTGTACAAAGCATCCCTTATGTCACTACCTGCTTTGCTACTGCTGCTCACAACTTTAATAACCCGAAAGTCCATAAACTTTTGTAAAACCTCGCTAACACTGTAGCGAAACTCTACAATGTTGATAGCGTGTTCAGTACACAATTCTAATGCGCCCCTGAATCTAACACACACCCAATTTTTACGGTAAGAAAATAAAAGTGCACCTGAATGCAACACGTGCCCAATTTGTAAAAGAAATACATAGCCTGTCTCCATGTTTGCAATCAGAAAAGAAACATACAGAATTTACCTGCACAGAAAGGAAACATTTTTTTTTAATGAGCTTTCATAATGAAAGCGGCGCATCATCATTGCCATTTGTGCTTCACTGGCTGCAGATTGGCCCTAAGGCAGTATCCCCAAGCAACCACATTTAGAGATGCTACTATCACTTTCCAGAGATTTTATGCAACTCTGCATCGAACTTTTCGAAGTATGCGGGCGAGAGCATTCCTGGCACTCTACACAGATAGTGAGCTTGGCATACTGCCAGACTCGCTAGTGGCCACACATGTTTGCCGATGTACCTGGTGCAAAGTCATGCAAACTCTCGCACAAGTGACAGTATCTCTGAAAGCGATCGTAGTCGAGCACAAAATGAATGCACAGCATTTTTCGAGAAAACGCGCTCTGCCACCATCTCGTGATGGCAGCGACGTTGTGTCTAATGGCTCTAACGGTAGGCTGTTGGCAATTGCGCTAATGTGGTTTTGGTTTCATATCCAATTATACGCACAGGCAACGTTGGGACCAATTTTTCTCTCGAAAAAGGTGTGTATTAGATTTGTGCATGTACAGTAACGTTTCCCTAATATTTTCCGAACATCTATGCTATTTCTGCATTCCAGCAGTAACATACTAAAAGATGATTAACATATTCTTAACCTATTACTGTACTGCGCGTACTACTATATTGCCGTGGTAGCCCAGTAGCTATGGTATTGCACTGCCAAGCCCGAGGTTGTGGGTTCAATCCCAGCCACAGCGGCCGCATTCTGATGGGGGCAGAATTCAAGAACATTTGTGTACCATGCTTTGCATGCACGTTAAAGAACCCCTGGTGGTCAATATTATTCCAGAATCTCCCATTACGGCGTGCCTCATTAACAGATGGTTGTTTTGGCATGTAAAACCCCAGAATTTAATCAAACTCTTTTACTGCACTTTTGGTCACACATTTTTCTAAATATGGGAAATTTGTTTGTTGCAGTCACATGGCCCACTTCCACACATCATTTCCATTAGTGCCCCACTTGTGCTCTTGGTGTAGTGTCAACGTTTCACGTAGTGTGTAATGACGAGACTTGGATTTCTTGATCATTAGCATGCCATTCATAGGTAAATTTAATAACCATACTCGAGCATTGATTAATGCTCAGGTCCCACAGCAGGGTTGTTTTACCTGGAAGAAGACCAGGAAGCAATCGAGCTTCTTTTTGGAAGACCCCGTGTTGAAGTACTGTCCGCAGGTCTCAAGCAGTATGCAGACCAGCCTTATGCGGAACAGGTTGTCTGGTGGATCCAAGGCACTTGGAGACCCTGAAAAGGACATCACTCGTCAATGACATCAAAATGTGCCTACTGAGACCTTGCAATAATTTGTAGTAACAAGCCAATACACGAGGTGGTTCAATGAGAAATGTGTGCATTTATAGCTCAATGATTCTTTCTGTTCAGTTTTATTTCCTCCCTATCATCCACTGCACTGTATGTACATGCCACCAAAGCCAGAAAAGGAAGACCAAAAAATCTAATATCGCATAGAACCAGAACAGAGTGCTTATTCTGTTCCACTGAATAGTTTTCAACTTGTTTCCTTTTCTGCTAAATACATAATAAAAACTGCATGCAGGAATTGTATCATCTCAAGAGATTGAGAAGATGAAATGCCAACTTTTTCATGATGTCTAGGAGAATCCAAATGTGGACTTCTGGAAATTCTAATAGTTAATTAATTGAAGCAGTTATCAAGCTCATTTAATGTCTCAATTCTTTCTTGCATGCCTGTTCACTTTATGAGAATCAGTAGGCCACACCTCATAAAAATTGCAATGTCACAAATTTCAAGTGTTAAATATTTTATTTCATTTTTCAAAAACTAAAATACAGAGATACTGATGTTTGTATAAGCACAAAACAAGAAATGAGGTTAGCTTGCTTCATGTCTCGCAAACAACGAACCCAGTCCCCAAACTCTCCCATGCAAACTGCAAAATGCCAGCGCTCACCATTGACATTGACGCCGAACGTGATGAAAGAGTAGAGAACTTTAAAGATGACTGATGACTCAACCATCCGGTAGTTGTAAAGCTCGCCAAGGTAGTGCACGACGCTCACTCTTCGCTGATTGTACTTTGGGTGATTAACCTGGGGAAACATAGAGACACAAAGGCAGATGGTAAACTGGCAGACTACAGCTGAACGCGTTTATAACGAAGTGTCTGAGGCCTCAGAAATCATCTGTTACACAGGTCACTTCTCTGAAAAGGTTGTGCATCGCATCGCTCACAATACCACTGGAACTGAATTATTTCACTGTTGAGACATTCGTTGTAGAGGCGCTTAACAAAATAAGAACAAGTTAGAAACCACTCTATACTTCACCTCACCAACTTCGTGCGAGGTAGTGAAAGTTATATATTGCCTCAATCAACCAGGAATGAGACGCAGGAGCAGGGTATGCCTGTTGTCTGCCGCTAACTCCCTTGCATACTGCAATGGATGAATGGAAGAATAAAGAAAGGATTATCAGTATACAGACGGCAAGCCCTTTCCCGAGGGACATATCCGCAGTCATTTTTCCTTCCTGATTGGATGACCCAACCTGTGCCTTTCCCTGCACTGCATGGAATTGGTGAGACTAATTGAAGGTAATGTATAGGTAGATCTGTTAATTGCTCGCAGCATGGGCAATGCTCTCATTGCTGCTGTATCGACAGACAGCAGCAAGCCATTTCAAAGGCCTCAAAGTAGTGCAGACTAATTAATTTTAACAACTATATAAGCAGGCACAGAGGATGAGTCTGGCTTGTGTTCTTACATAAACAGTAGGAAACAGCCATTGGATACATAGAAGGTGTATGTTCTTTGTGTGCCATGAAGTATGCACAAGCATAGCTACTAAAGACTGTTGGTAGCTGAGCATAAGGCATGACAACAAGACCTCCAAACTTGTCAGCATTTACCGTTTCAAGACAGTTGAAAACAAATCCAGTATGTCAATAAGCCCTGTTTCCCGAATTAAATAGGATGAGACCTACCATGCCCAAATGAGTGTCGCACAGTGCTTGCTGTATGGCACACAACACAACATTTCTTGCAGACGCTTGTTATCCAGGTGTTTCAAACATTATGCATTCTAAATTAAGCGTTAAATAGATGTACGACGTTATGACACTGCAATCGAAGTAAGCCTATTCGACCGGTGGCCTTAAGTTACCATGCAGCATCAACACATTTTAGAGCTTTTCAGAAGCCGTAGATTGTTGTAACTAGAGTGTCGAAATGGAATTAAACCGAACACTGGATAAAACAGTTATTTCTGCTTGAACCATAACTGAACCAAATGCTATGATTTTTTTTTTCACTCAGAGTCAAACGAAAAAGAAAAAGTTATAGTTGGTTCGGGCTTGCCACCTTTTCATTCATGCATTGCCTTGACATGTGGCTCAACTATGCTGTTTCATGTGTAAATACACACCACCTTGTCCTGATTTTAGAAGTAGCAATGCCATTAGTACAGTTTTCAATGTATCCCGTTGGCAGGGGGCGGGGGCAGACATGTTAGTAATGCACTCATAAGCATTTGGAATTGGTGACCGTCTAATATTTTCCCGTTAGTTGGAGACCTGTACACGACCGTTGAAATAAAGTGCTTCCTAGCTGGGTGGTGACTATTAATTGCAAAAGTTGAAATAGGGGCAACAGATATGGCATATTGCTTCTGACATATGCTTCCATAACGTGATATTTAAATTGAAGCTTTTATTGCCTACTATGCCAAGCTGTCGCAAATGTTTTACTTATAATAAAACATTTGGTGGTGATGCCTTGGGGAGAAATGGTAGAGAGAAGGGGAACCAGCATATAGGGCAAGTTAAAATTGCACTGGACAAAGAGGTGTCGCAGAAATATTCTACGAGAGCTTAGGATCCCTTTTCTGATGTTATGTGGCTCCCCTCTTGACCTCTTCCATTGGTGAAAACTTGCGGGACAGAGGGCTGCGGGTAGACTGCTTATAATCTTGCCTAAAAGCTGGGTAGGGATGTGCGCTCCCATACAAGGTGAAAGGTGGCTCGCTTTCCAATGTTGCACTTCAAACAGCAATGTGTAGATGTGCCTGGTACACTATGATAAGAAATCTCCCCTTTGGAAAAAAAGTGCCAGCTTTACATATTTCAGAGCCATGCCCGTCCTCACTCTCCTTAAAGCAAATTTCAGGCGTTCTTCTGTGTTCTTGGCAAATAGAATTTGGGGGCCAAATTCACGAATTGTTTTGTTCATAACTGATCTTTGCTACTTGCTAGCTGCCTTCGCTAATAATATAATAATATGGCAGGATTGGCTAAAATTCTCTCTTACGAACAATTCTAGCGTAAGAACTTTTTGTGAATATGAGAATTCACAAAACCATTTTGTTGGTTCCAATTAACAACAGGCAGTTGAGCAAGAAATTGTTACTAGGCCCTAGGTCGGGCATAATATGAAGAAAGCGAGCCATTAAGGCTCTCTCCAAATTTTTAGTTCATGCCTGCTTAGATTCAAGGCTCTTAAGATTAAAATTAAATTATGGGGTATTAAGTGCGAAAACCACTTTCCGATTATGAGACATGCCGTAGTGGGGGAGTCGGGAAATTTCGATCACCTGGGGTTCTTTAATGTGCACCTAAATCTAAGTACACGGGTGTTTTCACATTTCGCCCCCACCGAAATGGAGCTGCTGTGGCCAGGATTCGATCCTAGATTCAAGGCTGCAAATAAGCCATTTGGACAAGAATGTGTGTGTAGTGGCATGGTACTACCTATCATCATCACTTCTCACACCACTCGTTCCCTCCCCTCTGCAAATAAGAGTAGCAGGCTAGAGGACTCTGAGTCCCCTTAATAAATTCTCCTCTTTCTCACTAAAACTTCACATAGATTTCAGCACTGGTCTTAGATCTGCACAATTCTTTTGTAACTACTAACTGTGTGTGGACAGAAGAACAACACATATAACCTTTCTGTGCAGCTCAGAGGCAGCATCAGGCTTTTTTTTTTCTCAAAACATTGTATGCTATTTTCATCTAATTCTTCCTTGATTATGCAAATGAACTTGAACCAGTTCAAACCCGTATGAAGCTTTTTTTTTTTTTGCTCCCAGGTTGAATCGGACCCTAACTGTTTTCGCTGAACCTGAATGAAAATTGAAGTTTCTCTTTGAAACTCTGGCTGAGGGTAAAAAAAAAAAACGGATTGGTTCAAGATATCACCCAAACATGGCACTCCTGCTCTCAGGACTACTTCAATGATCACAATAAATACCAACCTAGTTGCAGTGCAAGAGAAACAACAGTAGAGACCTCTGCAGCAACATCTGTTGTGATTAAAAATCAATTCACAAGACACAGCTATGGTGGTCTTATGTTACGCTAAACAGGTTGGCTCACTGCCCAGTTCTGGATTCTGTTCGCACTTTTTACCCACCTCCATTCCAAGCCTGATGTCTTCCAGAACACCATCCACAACCTGAGGGCCAACTGTTTCCTGTAATAAGTGGGACATTAGCTATGCTTTTATTGTGAAGGAAAATTCTATTCACCATTATTATTGCACGTGGTTTCATTCGCCGATGATTGCTTAGAGCAAAACATGTTATGCAGATGCAAAACAGTTTAATGCGATAATGGATAATAATTTATGACACTATGTGAATGAATAGCACATAAAGGAATTATGGAAATGCACAGTGCACAGCTATCATGACATACCAAGTAGGCATCATCACATTACAGCATTACATTGACGAAATGTAGTGAGCAATGGGTTGGTGGCATGCTTAAAAAGCCAACTGCAATGAAATTTTGGATTGCGTAAGAAGCCTAGATTCTGTTAGTGTAGATATGTTACAGTCACTGTTGAAAATTTTACACTTGAAGTGACTGGAGGTGTAGGAAGAAGCTCACAAAAATAGACTGTTTTCATATTGCAATTGAAAAAAAAAAAGAAAGAATTGTGATTACCAATCACCAGAAATTACTCGGAGTACAAAGAACCAGCTGGCTACTTGCCAAGACCTCCCAGATTGAAGAGTTACCAGGCCTGCAGCTTTGCCAAGATTGCGTCAATAGCATGTATGTACTGCTCAGTTATTGCCGAACTAGCCTAAGTAAGATGTTATTGCAGTTGGCCTTTAATCCTTTAACTCTCCAGTTTGTGTCAATGCAGAGGAATCTCGATAAACAGAAATCACTTAAACTGAATGGCTACTAAAACAAAACACCATTCTCATGGTTGGTTGTTTTTGTATTCATGCAATGCTTTCTGCAATGTCTCTCAGTAAATGGAACTTGCGATAAACAGAACCAATGTCTCTGGTCTCTTGAGTTTCTATTTAAAAAGCGTCCACTGTATTGCTAAAAAGTGCAGAAAATGTTGTTGCAGATATTAATGTAGTTTGGAAACTCTGCTGACATCTTATTCAATATCGTATTCAATTTTTCCATTGAATAAAAAGGATAAGCAATACAATTATTTATTTATTTTTATTATAAAATGGCATGCAAGAAATTGGCAAAGTAAAAAAAAATTAGATATCTCATATTTTCCCAGAACTTTTCCCAACGCCAACGAGCTGGCGCACGGACGCGCGCGAGGACTCACGCACCGCGGCGATCGTGGCGAGCGAGGTGGCGGGGAGGGAGGGGAGCACCGAGACCCGCTGCTCACCTTCAACGAAATAACAACACACTATCAGCTGTCGAGGAGGACCTTCCCTCTCCCCCACGCTAAACTCACTAGACCACAGTCATCGATATTCAGAATGCTTCAGACAGGGTCGTTCCCCTCGAGAGGCAGACTGAGCCGTTATTCACCAGAAGTAGAGCCGCAATGTCCGGATTGTGGCGAATCTTACTGCTCGCTAGCGCACATGCTTTGGCAATGCTCCGCGTTAAGCGGCACCGTGTTCACTAAAGAAGAAGACTGGTTGGACGCCCTGCAAAGCGACGACCACCAGACCCAGCTCCGGGCCGTCCAGAGGGCTCACGAAAGGGCGGAGGCTCACGGGCTTCCCGTCCCAACGTGGGTGCGGCCCGCGACCCCTGCCGCCCACTAAACCAAGAGTGGGTGGGGAGGGGTTCCTCAGGACACATTAAAGTTATTTCCTCCTCCCAGAACTCGGGAGTTAAAGAGTTAAAAACAACAGAAAGAGGTCTTTCTATCTTGGGAACTTGACATTCACTTGTTAGACTGCCCAATTAATAGGACATTTTTGCGGTCCCTTCCATGCACATATCATTGCTCAGTGACAGCATTCATGGGAAAGAACAAGAATTCCCATTGTGATGCAGGAGCAAACAAACAAGAAACCCTGAACCGAGCCGGACAAGGGTACAGAGAGGAAAAAATTGAGAGCATTACGTGATATGCAACCAGGCCTGCCAGTAAGTTGGCCATACACCGAATGTTGTAGTACTTGACATGCCAGATGGCCACTAGACACTTGGTGGCATAGGCAGACACGTCAGGATCTTCCCAGTCCAGCTTACGCATCTGACGAAGAATCTGTGGTGCAAATGGATTGGCAGAAAAACTCAAGTGACAAAACAAAACAGAATGAAAACTAGCACATATAAGCTGGTTATTGCAACTTAACGGCAACACACTCTTGGCAGCACAAGCTTCATTCAGATGTCGAAGTCCAAGAGCCCCAAGAAGACCTCTGACTTGAATTATCTCTCAACAGCTACTGTTAACGCTTTGGCTCCTAGGGTGTCTTTCTGAAGCGTGTGAAATTCAATTTCTGTCAAAGTGTCACAATAGCAGGAAATGCTATTTATTGGCGATATGTTGGTGAACATTTTACAAAATTTTGAGCCTCAAAACTCAAAAACAATAACCCACATTTATTAATTATTGATTATACTTAGAGTTCCTCGGGCAACATGGCGTGGAGGATAACTATATGGCCACATTTAACTGCTTAACTATTTATTATAATATGAATGCACAAATGTGTGGTAGAAACCCCCGTGAGCATGTCAGAAGCGTCTGCTCTGCTCCTTGGGTCCGCATGCATAACAAGATCCAATGTTTATTTTACCCGCACCCTCACAGGGCATACTGGGGCCGCTCAAGGTTGTTATGCCGGAGGCGAAACCGAAACTCACTGAACTGAAACTGTGTGCTCACACAATGGCATCCTTATTGCTGGCAATGTTTCTTGAAGACACCTCATAACCAACATCGAAGTCCTCTTAATCAGAATGCATAAATTCCTGAATTTCTACATAGTTCACGGTTCTTAAACTTTGGCGTCGTCCAAAAAACTTGTGGACTATTTGCACTAGTCCACCATGTCGGGAAACAAAAACACATAAGCAACATTGACAGTCAATAAGCTCTGTTGTGCACAAAACAGCATAAAACTTTAGTTTTAACCAACTTGTGAGTAATGGCACAGTCTGTCTAGGTGATATTTCATGTTCACTAATTATCTCGGGCACAATCAAGGACATGCATTGGTAGCCAGGCAAGTATACTCAAAGGTTAAAGGGCTCTTGAACCATGCCGAGTCGGAACATTTATTCTTAGATAGCTGTCCCAACAGACTTTTTAAAAAAAGCTTTCACACAAGAACTTGTAAAAAAACAGCACAGCGAGAGTATAGCTACACATGTCTTCAACAACAAATATCAGCTCCATACTTCCCATCACACCCTCTCATTTGAGCTGACCTTCCTAAGAAGGTGGATCTGGCCTTAGCAGGCCTTCAACATCTGTTCATGCCTTCACCACGCAGCACTACCCTTTACACACTTTTTTTTTTAAACTACAGTTACTCTATAGACCTGACATAATCATTTTGTGCATTATTGCTGCCAGCATCACCAGCTGCCCCTGAAGTTTCTGTGACCAATGACTTGAGAATTGCTGCTGCTGGCATCACAGTACCAATAGCAATGGCATCAATGTGATTGCTATCACCATCGGATTGTGAGATCTAGTTTGTATTAGTGGGCCACTTGACAAATGAACAGCTATACCTTTTCAGTGTTGCTCTTTGCGAGGTCTTTGTAAAGAAGCTTGCGAATATACTCATGCAGTGGTGGTCGCACGGCACGAACAGACTGCAAGAAGAAAGGAAGAAATGAATGGACATGAAGAAATGTTGCTTCCTGCTCCATGAAAAAAATGCACGAAAAGGTTTTTGAATCTCTCCAAACAACAAAGCCAGATGCTTTGGAAAAGCTGCACATCACACTCATGACAACTCAAGGTCTCTCAACCACAAGCCACACTCACCGTCTTGCCAGCTCAACGCCATATTACCAAACAACCAGGTAACATAAGCCAAATTATAAGAATAAGAAAGCTGAATAATAGAGTACTGCACTGTTACAAGTTGTACTCTTTACCCTTACTTCACTTATTCAAACTTCTGTACATGTGAAGCTTTCACCTCAAACAGTCATCAAGGTTAAAGAATTATTTAAAAGTTGACATTACAATGCCCCCACGAGAACCTTGTTTAATCATGAACAAGGCTGCTGCTCGGGGGTTGGAACGCCATGTTTTACAACAAAGCTATTAAGATCCTTAATTTTGTTAAATGCTTGCTCCACATGCGCACGTTTTGTGGGATACATATACACTTTATTAATGATAATTTACCTTTAGATGCAGAACACAAACAGCAGGAAACTTGCAACAGCAGAGACTGACAAGAAATAGACTGTTCTTAGATCACAGTGATTTTTTTTTCAGCAACTTTGCCACTGCAGATTTCGTCTGCTTCAGGAACTCGCCAGAATAAACTTGCTCGAAGCAAGTGCCCCTAGGCTTCCTTTCATTGCTAAAATACTTTCAATGAAAGATACGGAGACAGAAAAGAAGAACTTTTTAATAAAGAGAATTTTATGTGGAATTTGCGGGGAGCAACCGTACCCATCTTCCCCCACATACTCACGTCGTCGCGGTGGCACGTTTCGGATGTGTCGAGAACCGGTGTAGACAAGGGACAGGCTCACTACACCCTCTCCCGGCTCTCTCTTGCTCTCGTGACACGTGCACCCTCCCCCCTAACATTCCCCTCGCAAAGGTAAAAAGGTATAAAACAGCGTCATCAGGAGAGACCCTCTCTCTCTGGTGCCAGACCTCTAACCTGCTGCGTTTACCTGCTGCAACCCATCAGTGATCTAGTTAGCCTGACTATCCCAGGCAAGCCTATTTTTGTTATTACAGAGAAGACTTCCCTATGCCAGTCTTCTTTATTGCTTACAGCAATAAACATTCTTAGGGTTGACGCTGTTCGTTGCCTCATTCGTTTGAACCCAACATAGCTGCAATTACACGCGCTACGTGTTGGGGAATACCAGGGAATGACTGTGTGCGTAGCTAGATCTGGAGCTCACCTTCAGTCCTAGCCACACGCAGCGCATACTCCCACAAACTCAATGCAACATTTGCAAAATGGTAAAACAAGTCCAAATTCACAAACTTTATAAAAAGATCAGGAAAGTTGGCAGGTGTGGCTCAAAAAAAAAAATTTAACACAAAAATTTGTGTATGCTTACCATGGGTGCTTCAGGGGGGTTGCAGTAGTAAAAGGCATTTTCAATCATAGTAATGTACCGGCTATCCAACGCTTGAACAGCCTTCTTTCGCATCATTTGTTCCTGGGAGAAGGTGCAAGAAAGCTTGTAAATCAATGACAGAATGCTTGACAGCTGGCAGTCACATTAAAGCTGTGTTTAGCGTCCAGAGCTAAGGTTATTCAGCAAAAGCAAACTTTAAAAACAAAAGGAACACTTACTAAGTAAACTTTTGTCCTCTGATGCGATTCAGGTGATCGGAACAGAAAGCGACCGCAGGTCTCAAGGAGGTTGCAAGCCATCTCAATGTAATGATGGCTGAAGTCCAGGAGAAGGTTCTGTATGAATGAAAAAAAAAAAAGAACTGTTACCTTAAATACTCATCCAATATGGCACTACACTCTTTGTGGCTACCACGTCCAATAATGCTACATTTTACACAAAGAACCATATATTTCATCTAGCTTTATGTTCTGATCAACATTCTGTTTTTCAGACTAAGTGACAGGGATAAACATATTCTGTAACAAATCATTTTTTTTTATGATTTCTGTTTTCTAAAACTTACCTTCAAACAGTAGAGGGCATCCGACTTGGGGAAAATGTTGAATTTCACGAGTTCTCCTAAACAAAACAAAATTGCATCACCGTAAGTATACGTGAAAGTGGGGTAAGGGTATAATTTTATGTCTAGAGTGAACTCAAGAATCGTCTTACCTATAAATCTCATTGTCTTCACTTTGGACTCTATGTTTATTTGGTCTTTCTTTTTCAGCTGAAATGCAAGCACACACACACAAGAAAAGAAGAAATCAGTTCAGTAGTGTTTAAAATTAAGCAGTATGGAATAGAGCAAGTACTACGCACTATGAAAACATAGAAGAAATAACTGAGCCATATAAGGAAGTGCCATCTGATTTGTTCACCCACTTTCATATAACTTGAACATTGGTTAATCTCTTCTAAACAGTTATTGTGGTTCTGTGATATAACGAGTCCTAAAATCTTAATTTATGCTCGAGCAATTAGCAAGGGAAACACCTGCATTCCGACCTCCTGTGTAGGTATTTGATATGTAGCTGTATATTGACATGTCACCATCTTTCATTAGTGGAATAAAAGCATTACAACACACAGTTTCCCACAGGGCGGAGCACATCCGAGACGCCAATGCACCGGCACCATTCATATGCACACACCGCAATGTTATCCCTGCAATACGAAATGTTCTACAAGGTTCCACAAAATGTGGAACACTGTGCTTGTCACGTGAGAACATGTGCTGCAGAGATAGCAAGCAAGGCTGTAAAGGAACTTTCAGAGCACTTCACACTTATTTTATTTACGCATTTCAAATGCTCGTAGCGCCACTGCAGCATTACAGAGAACAGTGGTACAGTAGCAGTACTACATTGTTGTACATGGATGTCGATTATGAACGCATGTTGACCGAAATTTCTGGTTAAGGAGGCAGTGAGGCAGTTCCATTCTGACAACGTCTTTGACACAAATTAATGAAAAAGACAAGCTGACATGGAAGCTTGGCATTTCAACTTTAAGATATTATGATGATTAACACATGATGAGATGTAGGATGGCTCAGCGAAAAAGTATATGCTTGAGGACAAGATTTGTGAAAAAACATTCTGTGACAAAGATACAGTCAGACATTTTCTTTCTTTGCAGTTTACAGCTTCTTTTGTTAGAAGCCTACAGGTTTCAATAAATGGCCTGAAACTATTTTTGGATATTCCCACCACACAAATAAGCACAAGTCTGAGCCCTTTTTTGTGAGTTATCGTCCTTAAAGGGACACTAAAGGTTACTATTAAGTCAACGTGGACTGTTGAAATACCATCACAGAAACCTCGAAACGCTTGTTTCGTGGCAAGGAGAGACTTACTTTAAGAGAAAATGCGTTCTGAAGCGTCCGCGTACCTCTAGCGCAGTTCAAATCGCCCGCCCTCCGATCGAGGAGAACTGACATCATGGTCTCATAGTGACGTTGCGCCATCGGTGAGTAGAACGGCGTCCGCAGACGGCGCTACGGCTATGGCCAGAAACAGAGCCGACAGCAGAGCGAAAGCGGGAGTATGGTGGCTAGTGGAAGGAGAAACTAATTACGTCCCACATTACGTCCCACGGCACACGGAAAGTCCGTTTTCGTTAAACTATAGGCTGCGGCAAGCTCGCAGCGTGGTCGGCGTGGTCTGTGAGAAGTGACGAGCCTTTGCGCACTCGCAACAGGGCATAAAAAAGTGCGAATCGACGCAAAACTAGGCCTAGAAACGTGCTTCGCCACAGCCGACCCAGATGTCGTTTCCCGCACCGCCACCAGGCGCCGCTACTATACCTCAAGCTCCAGCGCAAGACGCCCATAAGCTGGTACTTTATTCTATGACGCAAACTTCGACGCTCGTCGCAATGGACCCTGACACCGACAGATTGGCTCGCGATGGTGGGCTCAACTTCAGCGATTTGAGCACCGACGAGCGCGACCTGCTGCTGAGGGCTCGCACTGCCGGCGTCGTTGCGTACTACGACGGCGGCCTCGACACCGGCTCTCCGGAGCGGGAAAGCAACGAGGGCTTCCCACGACATCACATGGACGTGGCATTCTCGCTGCTTGTTCCAAATGAAAGTTTCGCGAGCCAGCAGAACCCTCACAGCACGACGCGATAACGAAAGTACTGAAACTCCAAAGCGTGCGCGGCGCAGAGTCGTGCGCGCAGAGTCGAGCGAAAACGAAACCTTTCGACCACCCATACTACTGAAGGGTAACGTCAAAATCTTATTTTTTGTTAGAATCGAGTAGACGTAGACAAGTAGCATTTTCTTCCGTCTTATAATCGAATGAAATGATATTTTTAATACGAGTAGTTGAGTATTAGTAACATAAATTACGGGGAGACCTTTCGTCATCGGTTTAGTACCGGAATGTCGCTGGGGGGTCTCAAATCGTGTCATGCATTTACCTCAATTTCTCGGTTACTAAAGCTCTGCTCGCGATTATATTGACGCCTTAGACGTTCTAGAACATTGCTCTACCACTTTAACTTGACTTTCTGGTAACCTTTAGTGTCCCTTTAATATGTAAATTTCAAATTGCCACAGTAACACTACAGGACTTAAGGCATTAAATGCAGTAAACTCACGTGAAACTTGAAGTCCTGTTTCAGCATGCTGACAAGATCATTGGCCACATCTGGCATGCATGGGGCAAGGGTGGCCACAAATCGGGCATAGAAAGGCAACAGGTCCAACCTACATTGTGGCCAAAAAAGCAGCAACGGTTATTTCCAGTCTTGACTTTCTGCTCCATTATATAGCACTCAGAAAAGGAAAAGGAAAGAGAGAAGACTTTAATTTTCTCAAACATAAAAATGTGAAAGAATCAGTGTTTCAATCATATTGTTTGCAAGAAAAATCTGTGAACATCTTAGAAACAAAAAAACTGGAATTACACATGTACTGACACAGTAAAGTGTTCACTGATATATGCAAGGCATATGAATGATCAGAAAAAAATATATATATATGCAAAGCAATTGCAAACATACCTTGTTCTGGGAACGAGGAAGAGAGCTTTGATTAGCTTGTTACGATTGGGCTTGGTGTTAAGGCTCATGCAGAACTGCTCTGCAGCCTGAAAAGAAAAAAAATGATAGAGAGAATTGGTTACGTACATAGCTTGATAATGTACATGCCTAGTTGGAGCATTTATGGATTCTTTAACTCAGGAAGTTGGAAGTGTCACTGATTCACCCCCCACCCCCCATAGTGTTATTGGTTGATCGATTCATTAGCTTCGGCAGAGGTGTAGAACATCATGTTGCTCTTCCACAGTGAATTGCTGTGAACGCTGTGGTCAAAGACGACATCAACACAATGCCAGAAAACACAATTCTGCTAAAGACTGCCTTGACAAAGAACTGTACATAAATTTATTCACTTCCATGTCATCACTGTAGCCATAGCTGTGTGTTGTCTATGATGTATAACTGCTGTGATTCATGCATATCTCTAGAATATTTAATTTTTTCTTTCTGTCATCTGTTCACCAACATTTTCTTGCCACCACATTACAATATGTACGCATGTACACAGTGACTGCACATCAGCGAGCAAGAACACTCACCTGATCAACCATTTCCCGGCTGACACAATGAAGTAATGAGTTCAGAAAGCCATCCAAGAGAAGCTTGTTGGCTGTGCCTGGCCCGGTGCCAGGTGCGGGCTCCTCATCAGGCGCTGCATAGAATGCCATCAATGACTCGGGTCATGTTTGCATGCTTTCCATCCAGGGAAATGACCAGCGTAGATAATGATATACAATGAAACCCCGACCATTCAAAATCTCTTCTTTCAAACTGATGGATAATTCTAACTGCTCTGTTGGTCCTGGCAAAATCCCATGTATTTTAATAGAGGTAAACTCCAGCAAATTAGAGCTCCAAAAAATGCACGACGATTATTTCGAGCAAAATTTCTCCCTCCCATGGATTGTTTTTCAGACAAGCCCGAGGCAAAGGTGAAGGTTCGATGCATTGCTAGCTATACTTAAAAGGAGCAGGAAGGAGCTCCCAGTGTGCGCTTGTTCACATTACCGCGCGCTCGATCACATCATTTCCAACAATAGGCACGTGGAGGACGGCGCACGTCACGCCACCATCCTCCTCAGCTCAGCCTCGCACGTTTTCCTCTGCACCCACAGCAAACGATGCGAGGACGACTTTATCACACATGGACTTTGTACAGAACCCAGGCTTCCTTTAGCACAGGTCATCTTGTGCTGATGGAGGAAAAATAAGACTTTTTCAATGCAAGCTTAGTGATGGTTTTGGTTCTGCATGCTGTATCGCCCAGTTGATTGGGCGCTATATTTGAAGGGGCTCTGCTTTGTTCAAACTCTGTCTTATTTTAATAAATTTCCAGTCCTAACTAATCTGACTCTCCTTGGAGTTAGAATTAATGAGATTATGCTATACTACCACTACAGCCAATGAGACAATAAGGCACCTGTGCAGTTCTGTAGTAATTCTACTCAGGGTAATTCTGCTAAAACTGCCGCCACAAGAAACATTTCACCCCAACTGTTTCACTAAGGCAGGGTTATACTGCATCACTTCAGCACTGGCTGTACCCCGAAGAACAGTTCATGGGCAACCAACCTTCAATTTCCTGCAGCAATGTCTCAGTTAAGTCCTTCTCCTCTATTTTACAGCCATTGTCCAGGCGGGCGTTCTCCCTTTCCTCTTCAATCTCGAGGGCACACTCCATTTCCAACTTCTGCAAATCTGAAGACAAAAAGAAAACGAAGGAATTAGGTATAAAGGGGACATTAACATAAGCTCACTGAGAACTTATATTAATACCCTGCAAACTGAGTCTATTCTTTGAAGTATGTTTATGTTGCTTATTACGTAATTTCTTTTATGTTGTGATGTGTTGCCATAGGTTTTATTACATTAACACTGTAAAAATTGTGTAATCCATTCTTTGTTTATAACCGCAACTGATGCCTTTTTATTTATATATTATTATGTAACTAAGAACAAGAGGTCCCGCTGCAGTTTATAACTGTGGGACCCCTTTCTGTATAACTTTTACTGCATATATGTACCACATATATATGTACCACTAATACTTAGCTAATAAGTTTGAGTACTCTTCGCTTAATATTGACGTGTACAGTGTTTGTGTTTTTCTGGTGACCATTTATCACCGCCTAACAACTGCTACAAGGTTGTCGCTCTGCACAAGACATGCTTTTACGTATTGGAACCTTCTCGAATGTTGTCGCACAATTCTATAGCAGAACCATTTTTGTAATCAGATTGCACATGCAACGTGAATAGTGGCGCACATTCTAGGATGTACATGAGCACCAGCAATCATGCTGGAATGTACAAAGACTCATGTATAAATAGCCGATGTGCTTGACCCATAGATCTTATTTTGATGATCGACAATTGCGCTCGCCATTATTGTTGTGCTTGAGAGTTACTTGCTCTCCTGGACTCACATTCACTAAATAAAAAAGTTAGTTCGGTGACTCACAGTTGTGCGACTGTCTTGTTCTTCATTGTTGCTATATTACAATACACTATGTTGTTTCTGTATAGGCTTTGTGCGTTACTTTAAACAGTAAGCGTAATCATAAACTGGGTTGTCATTTTTGCCCACGTACACACTTGAAAAAAACTAGTGCAAATGAAGCAGACACAAAGAATACACAACCAAACACTATAGGCATCTTGTGCTCTTGTGTCTGTTTTATATGCTCTACAGTGGCTTCAGCAAGTATGAACCAACTGGCCCAAGGACAAGTTATCCTGCGAACAAAACTGCCTTCCCCCCCCCCCCCCCCAACTTCTGGATAATCCAGAACATGCAGGAGGTAATATCTCTCTGACACAATTTACATAAGGCATCAGACATATCTCTTCAACACTGGAAGACATAATCATTGCATCCTTGAGTTATCATAAATGTTACACAACTCACATGTATGCGAAGAAGCCTTGCAAAGGGGGTTGAAGCAATAGTACAATGCAAAGTGTTGATTATATTTTCTGCTTTCAAAGAGCCCAGTCTGTCCAGATTTTCACTCAAACCATAATAAACTGAATATGTACTTACCTTCTTCCAAAGACACATCAGCAGACTCCTCTACAGAGGAAACTGTGCTAGTGGTAGCCTGTACACTGTCCTTGAACAAGATCTGGGGTGAATAAAAAGAAGACAAAATGCAGCTAGCCAGTCACGAGATTTAGGCTCGCTTTATCAACCAGCTTTTTATTAACCTTAGTAATTAAATGCATGCTAATGACTTCATGATAGCAGCGTGACACAATGAAGCTAAGTTCCTCCATTTGACAGTGGCACTACCACGAGTGTTGCGCCAATGCTGTCGGCTTCTTTCATCCCTTGTTCAATTTGCACTAAATAAAGAGTTAAGTACTCGAGGAACACAAAAAGCCTTGAACTATTCCACTTAAGCGCACCACGTGTTAGGCAGGGAAAGGCAGCATGCCTTTTTCCCACCTGCTAATAGTGAAGCATAAACAAGCAAAAGTATAAGAACTCAAATACGACAAAATTTGCAAAAAACAACAAGAACCCATGCCAAATTTCACCCTGCGTAGCTCTTATCCTGAACCATACTGTTGTAATAGGTGTTATATCCCTTTCACACGGGCAAGTTGAGTCACACATGGTTACTTGAAAAAAAAAAAAGTTATGTTTTTTTTTTCAAGTGACCATGTTCTTAGTACAATGACTTGCTGTTAGAACACCCCTTGTGACAGCTTTTCATTTTCTGCGCATGCCCCCTTTTGTACATATACACATGATGTGACAACGCAATAAAATATTGTTGGAAAGCAGCGCAGTGTATGTAGTCTCTCGCAGTCCTTGTCCTTTGCGCTGTACGTCGTTTTTAACATGGATAAAAGATATTTTCAGTTTGTATAATTCACAGGAATATTGGCATTTCCGCTACACTGAAATATGTAGTTTTGGTAGAACAACATATGACATATGAGGCAGAGACTTGGAGATTGACAAAGAAGCTTGACACCAAGTTAAGGACCGTGCGAAGAGCAATGGAACGAAGAATGCTAGGCGTAACGTTAGGAAACAGAAAAAGAGCGGTTTGGATTAGAGAGCAAACGGGTATAGCCAATATTCTAATTGACATTAAAGGAAAAGAATGGAGCTGGGCAGGTCATGTAATGCGCAGGTTAGATAACCGTTGGACCATTAGGGTTACAGAATGGGTACCAAGAGAAGGGAAACGCAGTCGAGGACAGCAGAAGACTAAATGGAGGGATGAAATTAGGAAATTCACAGGCACTAGTTGGAATCGGTTGGCACAGGACAGGGGTAATTAGAGATCACAGGGAGAGGCTTTCCATCCTGCAGTGGACATAAAACAGGCTGATGATGATGATGGCGGTGGTAGAACAAAAATCGTACCCCAGGTATAAATGCCTTGAGATCAGGGAGATTCTCATAAAAACTGCGTGACTCCTCGTCTTCCCACAGCGAGCTGCTTCCATCCAGCTGGAAAAGAAAGAGAAAAAGTTGCAGTTTCACCCGGAAGGCAAGGCATTGATTGCAAATGCAAATTATGAGACGAATGAAGTAAGTTTATTGGCCTTATACATTGCTGCACACATCCACTTAATAACCAAATTAACAAGTGTAGTATCACGCATGCACAAGCAACATGAACACATCTCACTTGATGACTGCGGACTCTTGTTATAAAGAGCATCAGCGGTGGTGAACAAATTGCCTTTCATGCTACCTCTCGCTTAAACGCGGACTAGGCGTGAGAGAACACAGCGCACTCTAAGCGAGTGGCTAGTTTGGATTTCCCGTTAGCAACCACCACAGATTACCTCCAAGATAGGGCAGGCCCAGCTGCGCTATGTGCAGCCACGGCCGGAGTAGAACAGGAAAAGCAAGCTAACCTGTTCCCTTACCCTCCCTCCTAACCCACACACATTTGCTGCTCCACTCCCTCCCTTGCGCGCGCGACAAAACAGCACGCTTCCTCCCCTGGTCGCATGAGATCAAGCCCCCATCCGTCTCGGCTCACCCTTGCCCGCTTTCCCTCACTCCTACAGCATAAGGCATGCAGCTGCGATGCTATCGCACTTAGACTTCACACGATATCTCATGGCAATGCTGACGGTGGAAATTCGCCTGGAGTGTCCATATAATCATTATTGCAATAACATATGTCACACACTGAAAAGCAAGATTGGCTTGCTGTAGACACATATCAAGCTCCATAGCAGACATGATCCTTACCTCTCCGCCCTTGAACCGATTGTGGATGTCAAGTGTAGCGGCGTCAGTCTCCAGCGTAGCAATTTCTGGGCAAAACAAAGCAAAAATTTACCTTTCTCCCCCCTTACGGCCTAGCAAAAGTCTGCATCAGCCACATGCAAAGACACCACGCTTACCTTCAAGTGGCAAGTCAGGAACATCCTCATCTAAAACATCCTGAAAGAGGAAATAATGTTTCCATCATATTGAGCAAATGCATATAAAACATGTTTTCCACATAAAGGGCCCCTCACCAGGCCACAAACCAAATTTTGGTTATGCATAGGAAGTTGTTACGTGCCCTCTAAGGAGTGTTCTACCAGAATAATTTTTCAGATTAGTTCATTAATAGCAGATATAGAAATATTTGAAGTGAAAACACATGATTACAGGAGGTGACCATCACCACCAACAAACACATTCTCGCCATCTGCCCCGTCTAGCCTCCGCAAGTGAAATTTCTTCCCTGAATTTTCCAGTACCAGAGCAGGAGGATATAGTCTTGACTACATCATGGGCCCCGCCTTCTTTTGCTTTTTTTCCTCTCTCTCTTGGGTATTCTGCTGAGCGGCGCACTTCCGGTGACGGTCTCGTGCGCAAACTGTTGCGTTTGTCTTGTTTTGTGCAGCGGACAATTTTGCAACCTCTGCGCAAGAACACCTGATTAGCTGTATAAGTCAGTGCCGCAGTCTCAAGCACATAGGCAGACGCGAGAGGATTGAAAGAACATGATCGTAGCACTGGAACACGGTAGAAAATGACAGTTTCATTCTCCGTGTGCAAGCATGGGAACAAGCAGATGAAATAGAAGTACATCTCACTAGCCATGGTGCGAAGTTTTTATGTTTTCTAATTTCTCTGAACTTTATTTATTAGTCTATTGAAGCACCAGATTAAACAAATAACTGATGGTGCCTTGAATAATTCTCGAAGTCATGTGTCACTGTGAGTGATGTCACAGCACAGCCATGTACAAAGCGCACTTGCACCATTGACGTCGACTCTCTGGCTGGGAGTGCGGCGCCCATGAGGAGAAGAGTAAACAGCATTTGGTTTGAAATTTCTGTTCTTTCTGCAGTGTGTAGCGATGTAATACTTAGCAGACACGATCATTAGCGCACATTGTATGCACTGCGATTTTCAGCTCAAAATGGCCAGACATGGTGAGGGGCCCCTTAAACTAAAAGAAGGGCACCAGAATCAGGATAAATACTGCACCAGCATACTGTAGAATGAGGATGTTAACTAGAGTTCCAACCCAGATTAAAATAGAGCAATATTTTCATACGAAAAGATAGTCAAGAGTACACACAAGAGCCACAGTGCTGAAAGATGCATACACTCCCTACCCCCTAATAATAGGGATTTTTTATCAGAAGGTGCTAAAGAAAAGCAGTAATTCTGGTATAAGAAATGACATTTTAACTAAACATCAGCTTTATTGCAAGAAAATAAAATCCTGGCCCTGTCTCTCTTGAGCACTCAGCAGAAGGCCTGAATTTCCAACTCTGTATTAAAGACAACGAACTGAAGATCTGCATCAACAAAAAAGACAACATGCATGAAATTAGAGGTATGTTTAATGAGAACTACAGCAATGCCCCAGAAGATACATATCTACTCTTTATTCTGGGCAAAACAAGCCAACACTGCACTTAAACATAGCTAAATTAAACAAAACAAGGAATATCTCTGAGAAATCTGAATGCTAACAAAATAGTTGTTTAGTGGGAAAGCCATTTTATTTGACTTCTTTATTTACACATCTGCTAGAAATGTGCAGAACAAGAATGAGTAAGAGAATGGCCACATACTGCAAACTGCTGAGTTCCTGTGAGCAGTTTCTGGAAGGCAAGGTGAGCAGCTTCACATTTTTCCTTCTGCTCACCGCTGAGTTCGCCCTTTGTCTGCAGGACACGGCGATTGTGTGCTTCGATGCCCCGGAGATTCTGGTGATCACGCAGCAGGTGCCGGCAAAGCGAACGGTAGTACTCGCGCAAGATGCTCTGCAGACTCTTCTGCTTGTCTGGGGTCAAAAGCTGAAATGCAAGCAATCCATATTGGTCAGAATTACCACATGAAGCCAACACACAATGAAGCCACGGAAAGCATTAGGAAAATGAATTGTGTTCTTTAAATAATAAGAAACGGTAAAATAATGTGTAACAAAATACAACCTGCCATTGATAGGAGCCAAGCCGACAACCTCCAAATGATGTGTGCCACGCTCAACCAACTGACCTATGGAAGCGGTTCCTGCTCCATTCACTTTATAGGGCATTTGCACAAGTGTACTAAACCGAGCCCTGCGAGTGTTAGCCAGGACCACTCGTGGACAGAAATTTGTTCGCTGACGATATGATGAGCACGAAAATTGACCTTAAGAATAAACTTGGCAATTTAGTGTTTCTGTTCACAATGGCGTCGTGACCAACAGTGCTTTGCTGTTTCTCTAATTTTTAGCTGCCAGATCCCACTTTAGAGCAGCAGCCTGAAACGAGAAAGTGCAAAAGTTTCGCTACTATGTAGCATGTTCCCTTTTTCCCACAAAAGCTCATACAGCTACTAATCACATTTTACTGTTTTATGCACTGAGTGACAATACAGCATGGCAGATCCCTGCAGCCTTGGACCTACGAAATAATCTAACCTAGACTTATGTCACCAAGGTATAAGAACCGGCTGCTTTGGTAAACAATATTGAATCGACTGCAGTACATGAACAGATGTACAAGTAATACGGAAAGACACAACTGCTTGTGTTTGTCGCAGTTAATTGTCTTTCATTTGTTCCTGCACTCTGGTGACTGCGCTAGTTTTGATTAAAAATTAGGCCTATAATATTTGCTACAATTAACAATGATTTCATAATGATAAGAGCTGGAACTAATGGGCACTCATTTTTGAAGGAACTGACGAATAGAGAGGCCTTTTTTTCAGCAAGAACAATGTGAAGAGTTACCTAAACAGTTGTTCTTTTTTTAATTATGGAAGTACAAAATTGCACTCAGTACATTGCACACATAATCTTAAAGAGATTCGTTAGTACACATTTCAAAGTAGCCAACACAGTTTAAAGTAGGCATTAAATGTGCCAGTTATACCTTACATTTACATCATACTAGTAAACTACTACACTGCACATCATGATGCACTGTCGGTGCATCATGATCTGTTTCGTAGTCATATGTTACAAGCAACACAGCAGCAATTCAGCAGGCCATAGAATAGTCAACGAACCAATTTTCCGGACGCGCGATTATTCGGACGGCTTCGCGGCGCCACCACATACCCCATAGAGTCAATGTATAAGAATGTCTGAAATTTCGGTTGCAGGAACCCTTTGCCGTCCGACTTTTTGGATTTTCTGCTGTGACTCCAGGTCTGAAACAACATTAATCAAAGCCACCACCGCAACATTTTGACAATCTCGTCGGCTCGAACCGGTGCTCTCACACACAGACCCACTGGCAGCCACTGTGGCAGCATTAGGCATATTTTCCTGCTTCAGCACTCACTATTAAGCTTCTTGCCATTCGGTACCGCATTTTTCAATGAAAGAATTCACCGTTGTGAGAAATGGCATTGACCCCGCCTTTGCAACGCACGCCATTGGCTTCGAAGCTCGGATAGCAGAACGCGAGGCATAATGCCGGTGTCCAAAAGTCAGCTTAACCCCAAAACAGTAGTGTTACGCGGTGAAATGTACGAGTAGGAAGGAGAAATTCTCATGGGACACCCTTAATTATACACGTGTGCATCGGCCATCACCTGTCACAGTACAAGCACCAATATGCCTAGTAAGTGTACAGGCAAGCATTTAGAGATCTTTCGGACATGTTCGCAGCGATTTGAGCCCTTATAGGCAATAAAAGACATGCATTTATTATTTTTTTTTTTCCCAGATGTTTTCGTAGCCCCTAGGGCTGTTGACTGCATAGCACTGAATTCTGCCCCCCTGTGCTATATAGGAAATAACAAACTTCACCAAAAAAGGGCTTCTTACTTACGTCGCTTATCGGGACATCACGAATGTACTTCTGGGCAAGGATGCGAATCCTGCGAGGAACCAATCCTGCAAAGTCCTCGCCACAATGCTTGCAGAAGCTGATAAGGATGTTTAGGTTGTTGTGCTCTTCACGGTCACTACTTGTTAGAAATGTAAGTAGGTTTCTTAGCACTGGTAGACCTTCCTTTTGAGTAAACACCCCACAGGCAAGCAGCTGCGAATGCAGAAACAAAACAAAAGTAAGCATATCATTATCGGGATGATTCTTGCAAAGTCAAATGCATCATGCATCATTCCCTCGCATTTGGTCAGTCATTTATACCTCACACTGCAAAATAGTGGAATAATCTGCCATCGCACATTGTAACGGAAACAAATGCGTCGAAATTTATAGACGCTCTACACAGTACCATGCATACCAATATATCACGTTTCACTCTCTGATTAGTAAACTGATTTTTCTTTAATGCGCCGATAACCAAAGCCTCCACGACGTTGTCATAGTTTGTAGAAATCATTTAGAGTTGCTGTACTGATAACTATTTTTATTTCTTTTTGTTTGTTTTTTTGTTTATACGTTGATGCACTGTAATTATTTTGTCCCAGTTTTGTTTTTCTATTGTATTTACATTTACACGCTGTTTGCCTCACCGATGTAACCTTTACCCTATGTAATACTCTCCGTAGAGGGCCTTTAGCGTTATTGTGAAATAAATAAATAAATAAATAAATGTAAACATGTACATGTTTTCAATAACAACCCGGGCAGCTCACAATGGAAGATAAGATTAATGTAACAGGTAAGATACTGTAGCAGATAAGTTACTTTTCTAGGTGCACCAGATACAGGCATTCGTAGCATTAACAGTAACCAGTCCCAACATAAAGAAAGAAAAAGGGTACACTAGACTTGAGGTGCACGAGACTCATCTGTGCAAAACCTAAAACCCACTTATGCAATGGCATCAAGTCATGTTGTAGGATAATACTGCAGCTCTGTTTCCGTATTGTGAAAAGAAATGTACAATATATATTCCATGGCTGCAATCACATGATGTCACTAACTGCAAGAGTCTTTCCGAACAAAAATGCAAGGCACATCTGTGAAAAATAATTTGTTATGGAATAGCACAGATTTGAAGGAATAAAACAAGAACAAGAGCAGGTGAAACCTCCACATGACTTGGCTGCAGAAATAGGGCATCTTGGTTAAACCATAAAAATGTACTTGTTCATAAAAATCAAGTTATTCAACTAATTTTAATTCACTACCTTTTACCATTTTATTAACATATCATATTTTATCTCATAATCATTTAGTGAATAAAAGTTGATACATTCTGGTGCATGCACAAAAATGAAGTTACCATAAGAAAACTAACCTCAGCAAAGAATCTCAAGTCCACCCTGATCTTACTCAGATTAGTAGCCTGAAATAGAGAACATATAGTAGATATATGCACAGTACAACTTTGAAGAGGTACACAACAGCACGAAAGAGCATAACATTTCAAAAAATAACAGCTTTGACTCAACTAACCTAAAGGTAGTTTTGCTTGCACTCTCTGATTTACACAAGCAAACATCGTGAACATGTCAATTGTAAGACCATGTTATACATGGTATTGTTCATTTTTAGGTGCCTGTAAGCAGGGACTTCACTAAACCCATTTCCACATTAGCAATGACTAGTCATTAAATGCTGCACATGTTGTTAACTCAATGCACAGCAGGTCAGCTGATAGGTCAAACAGGCATGAGACATTCAAAGAAGATACAAAAGAAATCACCAAGTGCAATAAGGATGATTGAGTATACTACCAAATACTTGAATCTGAAAAGTACAGAAGCACTAAGTACTGAAAGGTAAGGGGTGCTTGTTCCTTTTATGAAGCATTCAAGTTACAATCTCGACTACACTACCAAAATAAAATCTTTGCACTCAGAAAAATGCGTCTTCCAGAACATGTAGACAACTAGCCATTGATTATCAAAGACAATGCTACCAATAATGAAAGGATGTCCAGCTAAAACATACAAAAGCCATTAGTACCGCAGACTTACATGAGATATTAGAGCTAATTTATCCTCAGACGCACATACTTAAAATAAAAAATAAAGGCAGAAGGAAAGACAACAAAGTCACAGAAACAAGTTACCATCAAAAAGTAGTTAGAATAGGAAGGTACTAGTAATGAACTGTCGCATGAAAGTATTTGTAAAGTATCAAGTTAATGATAAGTGTGCTGAGATAGAGCTACTTGAGTAGGGCACAAGCTTGATGAAGGCAAGCCTAGCACCAACCTTGTCGTCCTTCTTTAGAGGGAGTGCCTTGAGCCAGTTTTCAAGCAACTGTGTCGAGAACTCGGCGTATCGCTGGTGCAAAGATGAACACACAATCACAGCTGTCTGGATGTCAGACATCTAAAAAAGAAAAAAGAAAAGAAAGCAGAGGGGCTTGATAAGACAATGAAGTAAGCACTTTCCAAACTGCACGGGAGTGCTACATCGTGCAACATTAGATTTCTTTTGGAGAAAATTAAGAAAATTCTGGTCATAAGCAATTACAAAAAAAAGAAAACCAGAAAATGTAAAGCTGGAAATATCAGTAACAAATCCATTTGTGCCAGCACGAGATAAACAACATTCCTATTTTATTTGCAATTATATATTAAAAATTAAATTCTGGGCTTTTACATGCTAAAACCATGTTCTGATTATGAGGCACACTGTAGGGGGGGGGGACTCTGAATTAATATGGCCAGCAGTGGATCTTTAATCTGCACCTGAATCTAAGTACGTAGGCATTTTTGCATTTTGGGTTGCACTTCAAAACCACAATTAAGAGTATTTTGCTTATTGCTAATCAACTATTCAAATCACTGCAGCAAACATATGAGAGAAACCGGGCGAGTGCAGCACCCATGTGAGAGAAGCTTCTCCTGCACTTTTGACTTGATGCCGATTACACCAAATGTCACGTAGAAAGGAGCATTAGGTATATGTAGCTCTTCTAGTCTAGATAAGTCTGTAGCTCACTAAAGTTCAAGATTCACACAGGGCAGTGAATACAGGTTGGTAACCACGTTTGGATGCATTACTTGGTCATTTCTTCCAGGTTAAATAAGAAGTCTGTGCTGTCTGCAGTGATGCCAGAGTAAAAAAATAGAAGCAGAGAGAACAGAGCAGTGCAGCCATCGTTCGTAGTAACAGTGAAATTGGACAAGTACTATGACAGACAGTGACAACATTTTGTCATCAGAAATTCTAGGTTTTCTTTTATTTGGCATCACCACAGATTAGGCACACTTCTGATTAACTCTGAACAAAGCAAGGATTCTTGCAAATAAACCTGCAATTAAACCGCGATCGCCACAAAATTTCATGTTAGTGCGAAATTGAACTGTAAATGAGCCAGCGGCTTAGCCAGAAAAGTCACATATACCTGGTACTACTATTGATTTGGTACATAATTTACGCATCATGCAAGTTTTCCCAAAATGCCCAACCCTGCCAAGAAGTCCACTCAGCATACAATCTATAAAACACAGTAAGGACCCCAGATGCAAAGAGAGAGAGTATTTCCATCTAAAGCATGCTCTAAATCAGGGTTTTCAAGCATAGTGCAAGCCTTAGGACATTTGGGTGCAGCCTGCATACATCCTTCTTGCCTCTGTAAAAGGCTTAACACATTGACTGAAACACCAGTGTGTGGCTCACCTTCCACATATGCAGCTCGGTACTTAAGCTGAGTCTAGGATCAAAGTGCTGAATTATCACCGCCACCAGGCTGGCGTCTTCATTTTATGTCTGCTGTAGGATAGAGGCTTCTCCCAGTGATCTTTAATCCCCCCCTGTCTTGCATAAGCTAACTCCAGCCTATGCCTGAAAATTTCTTAATGTTACTGCATCACCTAGCCCTTGGCCATCCTTGACCATGTCTCCCTTCCCTTGCAACTCATTCTATTACTAAACCTCCAGTTATCTGCTATACGCATCACGCCGCCAACCCAGTTCCAGTCCTTGCTCTTAATCTCAACAAGAGTATTAGCTACCTCCATTTGTTCTCTAGTCCAGTCTAGTCTCAAGTATTCCTGTCTCTTAAGGTTACACCTATCAATATATGGGGGACATGATGTGCTAAATCATTTCTATTTCACTCACACTTTTACTTCCAGTAAAACAACAACAAAAAGAAAGGCCTCTTGGCTTCAGACTTACCTTGAGTTTGGCTTCCACTATGGCAGCGGCCTGAAAACAAGATACAAGGAGTGATCATCTCATCTCACTGCCACGTAAGTTGCTCAACTACAGAATATTTGTCAATACGCCATACCACTTCACTGATGTACTTGGTCAGATTGAGGCCCGCCATGTCCTTCAGGAGGGAGTCCCGCTGAGCTTCCGAGATTGTTTTCTACATGAAGAAATATCTCTTATGAGTGTCAGCTGCATACAATGTAATGTGATAGTGCTCACCAGTTTTTTTACAAAAGCTGTATTTTTCCGCAAATTTGAGTCTAGCCTGCTGAAGAATGCCTCTTCTGGACGAGTGCCTGTAAATTCAAAAGAAGCACTCTTAGGAAACATTATGAATAATTTAATGAAAGTTGGTATGTAACCTAGCAGCCACGCTGCCTAACTCAAAGGGGTCCTAAACAACCCTTAGGGCTAACGAAACAAACACAGCCTGCGAATAGCATACACAGCTGTAAGCATCTCAGCCAACTTTTGCAGTCGTGCGCAGCGCGCGAAGCTTGCAAGCAGAGTGCAAAGTCACCTTTTTCTCTAACGTTCTCTTTTCAACAGAAACCTGCGCCTTGCTCTTTCTGCGCACTTTGTTTTGTAATATAGTAGATCCCCATATGCGACTGCTATTGGCCAATAACTGACATCAATCAAGAAGGTTCTTTGGACCAGTGTGCTGCTTCTTTCTGCTACTGTGTATATTTATTGAAGCAGTTTAATAAACAGGCTGAAGTAAGCGAAAATGTGCTTTCGGATTTCGATAATAATTACGTACTTCTGGAAGAAGCAGGCTATCGTCTGCTCATACTCGGCCACAGCCACCTGCGTAGGAATAAAATTTTGACCACCCTGCTTAGCGGTGTCGCAGCCATCAGGTCTCGATTATTTTGTGACTAGTTCTGAACACACAACTAGCTAGGAACCAGGTGAAACTTGGTCAGACCACACGCGCACTTGCCAGCGTGTGGTCACACCTGGCCACTTCTGGTTAGACGCCTTGGCAGACTTCGCTTCAATATGTGCAAGTTGGATGCAGGTACCATCTGTCGGTTGAACTGGTGCAGGCCAAAGCCAGTCCGCACCCCGTAGCACGGTCTGATTACAGCATATAGCCCAAGTGCACACTCAAGCCCTGCCATGCAAAAAGCAAACACTGCGCATATGCACTACAATTGCATGTATCTGCTGTCTGCAACGTAGCGCAGATTTTGCAACTGCGGCAAGGTGCTGCGACAAGTCCGCCGGCTGAGCGCACTGCGGCTCGCTGATAACAATGGCGTTTGGCATGCCAAAACCTGAAATAGTGGGTCTGTGTGGACATCCAAAATCAAATTTGAACTGCGCACCACGGTGACGTTCAGTAGGCGGAGCATTGTGGCATGCCACGCTCAGCCGTAGCCTTTGCAGCACAAGGCAATGAAGAAAGAACTGGAGCACAGCGAACGGGATCATGCGCAACCTTTGATTGCCAATAACTCCGCTTCTGCTGAATGCATTGAAGCACTTTTTGTGGCAAAGTGTTTCTGAAAAGGTCTATTTTAACTTCAAATGCATTTCTCAACTTCAACAAAAAGTTGTTCAGGGCCCCTTTATTATGTAGCGTGGAGAACACATATACAAGTAGCAGTAGTGATGATGAGCAATAATTTGATTATAACAGTCTATAACGATTAATTTTTATGTTGGAAAGAATTTGAGCATCTTAGATTTTGAGCATCTGTACAACAAAATATTTATACACTAATTTTCAACTGGCTCCTCATTAAAAAAATTTCCCATGCTTATTGGAAAACCGTAAGGAAAGCAAAAGGATAGAAAGCAGCAGGACAGAAAGATTGCTGGCCTTTGACGATTTTTACTTTGGAAAAACATTACAATTCATGTGACAACAGACGCGGTGCAGTCAATATGCAAGCCACTCCAAACTCCTACTGTATGCATAACACAATGGCACTGACAAATATAACCAAATTCACAGCACGACTGACACACAGCTATCACCTTCTTTTATTAATGCAAATAGGCCTCATGTATCAATCTGCATTTTTCACTTTTATATTTCACTTATACTTTATGTCACAATTTCAACTAACCCAACATTCCATATTAACTATTGTACCTGCTCCAAATTTTCACGCCTACGTACATCTTTGTCATACTGGGCATGATGACAAAAAATGCTTCCATTAAAAAAAACAAAGATATGGCAATAGTACTCTTACCAGCAGCTGTTAAATTCTTGCTCCGAAGTTCTGATTTGAAGTTCAGTCTCTCTTGAACTTCTGCCGTGTATGCATCAAGGAGAGCCTTGGACAAAATAAGCACAAGTATCAGAAACTGCACAAGCAAACATTTCACAGTTCTATGCCAATCTAACGTCTGCTACATCTAAGACAGTGAAGTTGCGCAGACGAGTTCTCATGCTCTTTGGCTAGGGGTCTGTGTGTAAGCTCACAGCCTCGCTCAAATGCAGCAGCAACTACTGCTGCATTCAAGCGCAGTTGTGGCTTGCTGTTCTTAGTGAAGGCTGCCACATAGGCTGCATTGCAGCAATGCACCATCAGCTTTCACCGTTACAGTCGTACACACCCCTAACTAAAGTACAACATGAAGCCAGTATAATACGACGAGAGAAACAAAAATTACGGATTAGTTGTTCAAAAAACTGTGCATACGGGTTGTTATCCACTTATACACAAGATAACATTTATTTTATAATCCTTGATCATTACAATTTAAAGCAAATGTGGAGCACTGATACACGTTACGTTGCATTTACAATTGATATGGACCATGCCACCCTTCATTGGTTCACGGAAACCGTTGCAGAACTCCACTTAACAGCTTCAGTCAAAAATAATGTTATATGTCTTTCACCTACCTTTTCACTTTCTTCAACAGCGGCAGCATTGTCCTGTGATTAAGAAAAAGAAAGAAAATGTTTAGGAAATAAAAAGGGCAACATATTTTCCTGCAGGGTGAATGTGCCTCTAATGTCAGCAAGTAACCTTTGCCCTTTGCCAGTGTTAATGTTGATAATTAAAAGGTAGAAAATTTCTCATATTGCACAACTGTTGGCTGGCTGCATAGCGTGGATGGACATAATAATGTAGCTAAGGGAGGTCAAGGTATTGTATTTTAACGAGCACAGTAGCTGTGTTACCGCCACACAATGTAAAATAAATAAACACGTAAACACGTGGTTGTACACATAGTTCGTTTATGAGAGATACTAACACAACCTCAATCAAAAGAGCTGATACTGTAATAAATGTGCAGAATTCAATATTCAGTCTAAGATGAGTTCCTGCAATAAACATGATCCTTACTTCAACTGAGCCGAGAGCCACTTCCTCTGGTGGTTCTTCTGGGGGCAGGCTGTCAGCCCGTTTCGAAACCGTGTCACCCGAGTTGTCATTCGCAGAGACGACGTCATTTTCTGGGAACAGAGACAAAACGGAAGTCAGGCCGTGTTTTTAAGAAGCCTGCGGCAGCGATGCGCCGGCAGAACAGCGAGGCTGGCCACAGTACCTTGTTTAGCATCGCCACCAGCACCGGGCGGAAGGTTATCGCTGCACGGAACCGCACATTTCTGGTCATTTTTCTCAGCTTGCAAAGCCCTGGCTTGCAGCCGCCGACCTCTCTCCTCCCGTTCTCTGCGCCAGCTCTTGCCTTTGACTTCCGTTTTCTTCTCCGAGTCCTGTGAACCAGCGTAAGAAGAAATAAGGTTAGGCGTGCTCGGTCCCAAATGGCGAGTCTCTTTATCGTCTTCGCTGCGGCCAACGTGGATGGCACCCAACAAATGTATTGTCTTCTTCGAGGAAGCATGAAAGCATTGTTGCACTGCAGATACTTTAAACTCACCATCTGTGGGCGTTGGTTTATCCGTTAGAGGCACCGAATGTGCACAACAATCAGTAACGCGCGCAGCCACGAGGTCTCACCGATCGCACTGTTTACACCACACACGGCGCTCAGCCACACGACGCTAACACGATCCTGCAAGATGTGGTGCTCACGCGATTGATGCAGCTGCTGTGCGCTGCTCTCGGTTTGCTGCTGTAGACCATGCCGAAGGTGAAAATGCCGCGGCGGGATGCTGTTACCACTTGCCGAATAAACTCCTACGTGGAGAGTGCGGAGAGTCCACGGGCACGCACAAAATTAAAAGATGCGCGCGTCTTAACCCTGCGATACGGTGCAATAAGCCGTCACGACGCGTGGACAGTGAGATCACATTCCGACCTGTTTTACAAAAGTTTTCGCGAACGCCTCAAGTCGCATTTGGCCACAGTTTAGGTGGGAAAACTTTATCGCATTCTGAAACGATCATGCTCACATATCAACACACAACCATGTTTTCGAAACCAAGCCACCTGGCGTGCGTTCTGAAAACCTAATAATCAAATAATGTTTGACAACAGTGTTCGATAATAATTATTCATAAGCTATACATACGTCATACTACAATAAACAACGTTGTATAAAAACTTAAGCTATGCGCTTTAGTGCTTTCACCTGCAGCTAACTTCCATTTTATCGCAGAGGACGCTCGCGGCGTTCCGTGAAAAGCGCGCGGAAAGACGGAGAGCCTCGGAGGCGTGTTTGATGTTGCTTTTGGAACGCGGCAAAGTAAATGGTAAATTGTAGGCATTAGTCTTGTCTCTTGACGTTAGGTGCTAATCAGCTATCTACACAATGAATGGTGAGTGAGTGAAGCAGCACTTGTGAGTTTGCCAGCGTTCTCATGTCTCATTGCTTAAAAATCATGTCTCCAATCAACAGATGCCGAGTTGGACATCGACGCCCTTGATGAACTACTTGGGCAAGAGCTTAAGGAAGCGGGAGAAGGTCAGGGTCCTTCAAATACGATAAGCGACCATAATACTTGCGATCGAGAAAGTGAAAATGAACCGGCCTCCACTGCGGCTATTGAAAAGCAGCTGCGTGAAATGCAAGAAAAGATGGATATTCTTCGGCGACAGCTCAAAAACCAAAGATCATGTGGCCAAGAAGCGTCCCAAGTTTCCGCCGTGCAAGCGAAAGGCGATTCCACGAGAAAAAACGGAGATAGTGGAAGCAGCTCCAGTAATTCAGTCTCCACGCGAAAGCCCTTGAAACTTGTGGACGAAGATATATTCAGTGCGGCTTCTAAAGACGATGGTAAGAAGGAGCCGGAAAAAACGTCAATAGAGAAAAGTGTTGTGCATTCCGGTGACACTGATTCGTCAGACGACGAGAAACGATATCCGACCGAAGTAGGTTTGAGCAAACTGGGCAAGAGCATAAAGAGAAACCTCGAAGAACGAAAATCGTCCGGATTTTCATCACGGCCGCCTGTTGATACATGTAAGTCAGCGGTGCCTCTTTTCCCTTTGCTGTATTATACATCTCTCGTCGTTTTTTTTTAATATTTTTAGGGAAAGACAATAAGCGCAAAGGCACCCTTCTACTTGATGGGCATGAGGAAAGTGGTGTGAGGGACCCTTACTCTGGCATACGTATTATGTAAGTATACACCAACCGTCCCACGCTGGCTTGACGTTTGACAAACGGTACAGTGAACGCTATCAAAATAACTGAACATTGCCGAAATCAAACTGTCAGGTCTGTGCTACAGTGAATGGTTTAATTATTGCAAATTTACTCCTCCAAAGCTGATTCTAGAAATTTTTTATGCAGCACTATTGTTTAACTGAACATACCATCTCATACATTGCAGAAAACCACTAGATTGGTAGAAACTAATTTATTCATTTTCAGAGCATTTGAAGAGAAAAAGAAAGCTAGCTTAATGTGTAGTGCCCTTGAAAGGCAAGTGTGAATGCATATAAAAGGTCAAGGCCACTGAGGATGGAATGCAAAGACGCTGTATACTAAAGTTAGGCTACCTGTTAAAGTACCCTGGTGGTTGAATTTACCCTGGTACGCTTGCACTGCATTTCCCTGTGCTAGCTATTGTTAAAGGGACCCTGAAATTATTTTGACGATTTTGTACAAACCTACTGAGTCAGTAGGTCTTTCTGATCATTAATTGACGCATCTAAGTGCTCCGCCGCATAAAGCGTGTTAATTTATTATAAGGTTTTAAAAATGTACATCGCTGCCGATCGCAGCACACTTCTCGGCGGAATTTTCAGCCGCCCCTACCCATATGACGTAAATCACCCAATTGACGTCAGTAGGGCGAGCTAGCCAATTGGCTGCCCAGGTCGCGTCATCGATAATTTTTCCACCTTTATGGTGAAGAAATGATGTTCGTAATACTTGGAATGTTAGTTAATTTGTTTCTATAAAAAGAAAGTAACAGCAAGAGAATGTACAAGAACAATTTCTCACTAAACTTAAGTACTTCCGGCACACAGCAAGCATCGTCTGCTTGTGTTACAACATGCTCCGTCTTGACGAGAGCTCCGCGATCAGTGTCGGTCTGTCTTTTCGTGAGCACCATGAATCGCCTTTGTTGCGTTGTGGGCTGCAAGCGTAGTGACTGGCAATATGTCACGCTGCGACATTGTGTCCCTCTGCAAAGCAGCAGACAAGCGGAGTGGCTGCAGCGCATCTGACTGTCTCTATCCGATCGGCGCCAGAATTTGTGCGTTTGCGGCCGTCCCTTTACACCGGAGGATTACTACCACAATAGCGTTTCACGAGTCTGGTATTCAAGTAAACACAAGTGAGGGCACAGGGCCTGGCCGCTTGACCTTGCCGTTTCACGGGATGAGCAGAAGCGCAAACGTAAATGATCTGCACGGTGCAGCCACCTGGTGGCACAGAGCTCAACCAGACACAGTAGCAGTAACGAAGTGTATTCTTCTTTGCTGCTGGTGTAAATTTTTCGCAGGAGCGTAATCCTTACCATACTGTTTTTGTAAATGTTTAATATGTTTTACACTTGGTTAGAGCAACATTAGCTCTTTGTTTGGCTGGTTAACCTCAGCGCGAATAGGTGGATGGACCGTGCTAACCGATCAGGCCTCGCAAATGTGTAAACTAAAGTTGCTTCATCAGCTTGAGTTTATGCCTCCACCCATCTGTTGAAAAGCCCAGCCCACCTGTGGTTACCGAAATACCAGACACATTCGATGCTGCGACAGAATGCTCGCAACGCACGCTGCTTCGATAGCTCTCGCTTGGGGTCGACTGCCAGGCAGCTGCCGGAGAGGTTGGAGAGGCTTCACGCGCGCTTGATCCTAGAGAACCGGAAGTAGATGACACGACATGCCATCATGACGCAGAGCCAGTGAAGGCGTAGTTTAGCCCCAATCACTCGGCGAACGAGTTCAGGGGAAAATGTATGACGATTGAGGAGGAACTTGCAATCATCCGTAGCTCTCTTAATATGAGACGCTTCACACAAATTGTGGTGTGAATGATTAACTTTAGCTGTACCCTATGCATCTGCAAAATATGTCCGATCCGTTTCATTAAGGCTATTGTAGTTATTGTTGTTAGCTATTGCAATAAAGCCCATCAGTGAAACGAAATTTTATTGAAATAATGCCTTCGGAGATGCCACCCTATGCTAAATGCTTTATGCTGACGAATATGGCTTGACAGCTGCTTTTGGTCATGCATCACAATAACTGGATATTACCTGACAACTTAGTTGCATGACTAGCCTGAAGCAAGTCGTATCTGCTGAGCTGTGAATGTTGAAACGATGCTTGCACTTTCAGACGGCCCCTGGTGTCATCAACAGTTATGGAAGCCCGTATGAGTGGAAGAAAAATGGTCAAGATGTCCATGGTACCCAGTTTTGTTCAGCAGAAGAAGATCGACATTGACTGGGTTACAGTTGGTGTGCTGGTCAACAAGACACCACCAAAGACATCCAAAAATGTCAGTTTAATCATATCTCTAGTCATGTGTCTACATTTAGTTGCAGCTGTTTGTTCATTCTTTAATTCTACTTGTCAACATGCCGCTGTCATTTCCTAGACAAGCTGCAGAGCATGACATCACAAAGATAGAATGGCAAGTAAAGTATTAAAAAAATATATATTTTTAGCTTTACTACTGAGAGTGCGCTGGCAAGGCAAGGATAACTATGTTTCATTGCTAAGAAACGCAAAGAAGTGTCATCTGTTCTTTTTGTCTACATTATGTGTTACCGTACCTTTCTGTTTGTAAACATGCAGCTTGTACCACTTCCTGGGACGGAGTTTACTTCACACTGAAACGTAATACTAATGCAAAGCTCTTGCATTTTTTATTTAATAGGCATGCACTTTCATCTCACAATATAATCTTTGTAGCTCTATTAAGGAAACAATAAATAATTATTTATTTGGTCACTTGGTCTAGCCAGTACTGGTTTTGAGGTCCCCGTTTCACCCATGTTTGGTGATGTTGTGACATGGTTGTAATCTCAGTTAGTTAAACTCGTTTTGTGACATCAGCCCTTGCTAAAATCAAACCAACATAGCATTACATACGTGGACATTTCTCTCATTGTGCTGATTTCTATGTCACAAGGCGCTGTAGTTTTGAATCAATCACCTTCATGGTCCTTACAATTTAACTTTAGTTTTAAGCAATTGTATTAACATCATATTAAGCACTCAGTAAATCTAAGCTTAACTCCCACTCTCAATAGACCTGTTTTTGTAGAAAGATAACTGCGGGACTAAATATAATGATGATGCAATTTCAAGCATCCTGCCCCAGTTAGAGGGACCAAGAGGTGAACAGGAAGAGGTGCTTAAATTTGGTTTCATATAACACATTTGGCAAACACATACTAATGTTAAACCGAATAACCAATAACACATAATTTGTTATTGGTGCTTGATCTAGGGTGTCCACATATGCTGGTACAGATCCTAGAGATACAGGTATCAACATAGCATTAGCACAGATGTCGAGTTTAAAATTTGATTCAACTGAGGTTGGCTTCCCACACAATGGAATTATTTTCTTTTGCAATGCTGAGTAATTCCAGTCTTGCCTCTTTTCTTGGCTCTAAGAAAAAAAAATATTTCTTGTTGCAGGGAAAGCCATTCTCAATATGGAAGTTGACAGACCTGCAAAACTGTGAAAACCTTGTCTGTGTGTTTCTATTTGGTGATGTACATGAGAAGCACTGGAAGACATCAATTGGCTCTGTGGTTGGTTTTCTGAATCCATCAGTCATGCCAAACAAGGACAGCTACGTAAGTTGTTGTTCTTAATGTATTTATGCTATTGCATAAAAAGATTGCATTAGATAAATGAAGATGTATAGCATTACTTCACTTTCATGTGATGAAGAAAATCAACACTCTTTAAAATTGAGCTATTGAATTATAAATTTCAGTGTCTGGGCCCATCTGCTATCTCACAGGAGCACCAACCACACTCCTGTGAGATACCAGACACCGCTGGGTGTATATTACTGGTGCCATGTGCAGACAGCGGGTGTGAACTAATAATAAGGTGTGCCTCTCTATGGCTTTATATGTCTCTGGGCAACAAAAAAAGTTAATAAACGTCAACTATCAAGATGCTGCTACACAGTGCAGTCTGCCTGCTTGCTTGATATTGGACATTCACTTAGCATGCGCGCATCCATTCCACAGAGCGGTCGAAAAGAAGTGTGCCTCAGTATAGACCACCCGGGCAAAGTGATGCTGATGGGAACATCCAAGGATTTTGGAACATGCAAAGGCAAAACAAGAGATGGTCAACCCTGCACCAATGTAGTGAACATGTATGTGTTAATTTTCAGTCCATAACAGCAAAAGTGAGGGTGGGACGTGTGTCTGTGGGGGGGACAGGGGGCCACGTAGCTGTGGCCATACCTCATCGAGGTGACTGTGTACACCAGAATAGTGTAAACAAAGATTAGCATTTTGGAGAATAGTGATAGGCCGTAAATGCCAGTAAATAATTTTTATAAGGGATTGCCTAGTGATATCTAGGTTATCTAATAATGTAAGCTCAAATGAAATCTTACTTTCAGTATATGTCGATTGACCACATGAGCGTGTGACATACTAGTTCTTCAGTGTCTCACATAAGGCACCTGGTTTCCCTCACATTTTCGTATTTTCTGTGCACATTGTCCTCTTAGACTCACTACGCAACATTCTTTTCCCACAATCGTCTACCACCTAAACACTATGTTATGTTATACAAGCCACGTGATGGGAAATTTCCAGGCCAAATAAAAGCTTTCTGTAAAATATTTAGTTGTCAGTTGATGCCTTAAAGATGCATGTTAGTCATTTTAAATGCTGGGGAACAAAGCGCAGTTTAAATCTTTGAATGATCATAGTACTGCTCGATAACTGCTTTAAATGCTAACCTGTAAATTTGTTAGTCCTAAATAGAAGCATAAATTTGCTTGTGTCGATGAGTATTTATACTATGCCCATTGCTTCTGCGATAGGTTAATTTCAAAGCACCTATTAGTAGACTAGTATTGAGGAAGTACTCAGTGTTTTGATTTGTTGTTGTACAAGAATCTCCTATTCATGTGCAATTTCGCACTGGATCGTAATTGCATGAAACATTCTAAAAAATTAATTAAATTATGGGATTTTACATTCCAAACCACAATCTGATTATGAAGCATGCCGTAGTGGGGGACTCCGGAAATTTGGACCACTTGGGGTTCTTTAACGTGCACATAAATCGAAATACAAGGGTGTTTTCGCATTTCGACCCCATCGAGATGCGGCTGCCGCAGCTGGGATTCGCTCCCGCGACCTCATGCTTAATAGCGCAATACCATAGCAACTAAGCAACCACGATGACTTGCATGAAACTTCGCAGCTGAATCTAAATTCTCTGAATTTTTATATAGCTACATTATTGTGGACAAAATTTGTGTTCACTAGGTCAACCTGTCCTTACTGTGTGTACCACGTCAAAGCCGAGTACCGCAAGATGAGTTCCAAGCGAACTGACCTCCAGGCATCGTAAGTTTTGGAACTTTTAGTTTTTCTTATGTCATTCTCACTTTCCACTTCTTGTGTGATAGTTTTCACCAATTCATTTGAGGAAAATGGGCTTGATTTTGCTGCGAGAGGTTAACTTCCAGGGTTGACAAATGCGTACCTGGGGACCTCAAAATTCAGGACGTGGGAGCTGCCCGCTAATTTATCGCCTTGAGCGGCAGCGTACCTCAGGACCTAAAGTTCTCTGTCTGTCTGTCTGCTGTCTGCAAAAATTAGGGGTGAAGATGGGGGGGGGCAACAAACGAAAGAAAGAATTCAGTCTCAGATACAGCTTTGAATGGCTGCCAGTACAGTTAGTAGGCATCTCGATGCTCATACTGTGACCAGAAATGGTGCCCGATCAACTTTCTCTATATATTCGCCACCTAATGAATACTGCCACAGGAAGCGGTTGCGCGCAGTGGAGATTGCTAACCAATGAGATCATAGCACAACTGTTGGCTTTTGTCGGTCACTCAAGTCCAGCTTATTTGGCGACAATTCCTTGCAGACTGCTCCGGGGGCACGGTGGGCGGCATTCGCCTGTTCTTGGTTGCTTGCATGAAGTGTGGTGTGACGAATATGCAGCTGTGCTTTGGACTGCATTTTCCCCGCTCAAAATTTGGTGCTCCATGGAAGGTGGCTTCAACAGAGCACCAAGCATCTCTTCTATGCATTACATGACCTGCCCTATTCCATTTCTTCCTTTTAGTGTCATCTAGGATATCCACTACACCAGTTTGCTATTTCATACTGCCTTCTTCCCATCTCTTGACTTTGCACCTAGAATTTTGCCTGTCATTCCAGCTGAGTATGCTCCGAAAATCCATATCTATATTACTGAACAAGCGCGTTCAAAATCATTTTCACTTTCACATGATGTAACATCCATTGCACTGCTTAAATGCATTGAAAGGCATGCACTGCTGTTATTAGATTAATGTCATATCATAATGTCCACTACAGCATCTTTGTAAAGAGAAGTGCAATATACATTGATGTTTACATGTATTAGATTAATTTCATTGTATTCTACAGAACGTAGTGCAGCCTGTGTGTTTTTATTGCAGCCTCAAATGTGCCTTTAGAGCCCTTCTGTCCAGTCATAGGCTTACAAAAGAGCAGCCATTTGGTTATCTTGAAAAAGAAATTGCATAAGTGCATGGTTCTTCGACTGTTGTCTCTGCACTCAACAATGTGTAACTGACACTGACAAGGAATGTATCACTATTCACAGATCTCTGTTGTGTACACTTCTCAAATTCATTTAAGCACACTGAAAGCTGTATCCCTCAAAATGATTGTTCAAGGCTATGTGCTCTAGTTGAGTTCCCTTTCATAGTGGCCCATTAAACCAAGTCATATCAGACATAATTGTTTGCTTATTTCTTCAAAAATGGTTGTCGTGCTCTTCCAAACACTCTGTAATGTTGACTGCTATGTCCAATGTGTTTTTAAGATACTCTGGTGTTGCGCCAAGCGGATTGAAGCAGAAAGTCCTCAAGAACAGCCAAGTCATCTACGGGGGCCAGATGTTTATGAATCCCACGTGAGTCGGTCAATGCACTGCAGAGCTATTCAGTAATCCTAATATAGCTGAATTTAATCTTGTGTACGTGTTGCAGAGATTTATAAGCCCCACCAGAACAAATTAATGCTGTTTCAACCTGTGCTGGATCGTCGGAAACAATAAATCTGTCTGTTAATTCTTGTGGGATTGCGGACTTGGATACATTTATCTGGCAACCTCTGTCTTCCCCGCTCCCTGCTGCTGGCACTTTTCATGATAGCGTCATCCTATTGCGGGCGACACCATCAGCCATGGGGGCAGAGTGGATGTAAAAGTGTGGCTGGCTTCGCTTCGTACCACCAATGTGAAGATATTGTTGACATGGCATGAAATCATATATTTGGTCGCTGACTCTCAAATTCAACAAAATTATTTTGTTTTTTCTCATTCAAATTTGCTTTTTTCTTTTGATTGCCAGATAATTTCAAGAATTTGTGCGGCCTCTACCCTGTAAGAAAAATCAATTGGAAACTGTATTTATTTGCATAATAGACCGAATTTCATTATAATGGTATTGTGAATTTCAGTAAAACGAAGCAAATTGTCAATTTTACCAACTTCCTTATATCTAGGTCTGTAATCAACAATGCTGCAAGGGAGCATTGTGGCAAGCTATTGATGGTGCATTGGGCTGCTCATTGTTATACCAGATGTATTGTTAAATCTGGTATCATTATAAGTAAGTGGGTTTGACTGTACCTGATACAACAAAAGTATTTCCATGTCAGATGCAACTACCGTAAAGATGAGGTTTGGCTGTATTATATGCCCTCATAGCTGGGACTCAATTGGCTGCTGTACTGTTTAGCATTTCAGCCATTTAAGCATTCTCAATAAATGTACCGTTGCACAATGTACACCACCTGAAATCTAAACACAAGGTACTTTTAAGGAAAGCCAAGTTTCTTGTATATGCAAGAAACGAGCATTAATTCATGCTTCTAGGGACCACATGGTTTAGATTAAACTGTCCAAAGTTAAGCACAAGTATGGTTCATAGCAGAATTATGGCAAATTACACGGACAGGTATGCACACAAAATGATTCAATGTCGTAAGTGGCTGGCCACTGCCTCCGTGATTGTATCGTGGAAAGAAGACAATGCTGTAGCATTGCCTCACTGCTTAGCTCAATATAACTTTGTGCATGTAATAGATTATGGCTACCAATTTCACACATTTTTGTCTCACATTAGTTAAAAAAAGTTTAGTCTTGCACAGTGTGGATGGAACTGCAATGCTCAAATTACACTATTAGTGTTAAATCCTTTGAACTTTTTAGGGGACTCTTTGGGAGGAGCATTCAGATTTTGAACTTTTTTTAAACAAGCCCTAGCACTTATTTGAGCTTGATTTAAACATGCTACTTGTCTGGTCACTTTGCTTTGCACAGCCATTTTGCATCTTCATTTCCGTTACTTGGAAATTTCAAATTATGTGTTTTATTTTCATCTAGCAATGCATGATGAGCTGCTCTGTAACATATATTTTGTTGCATTTTACAGACGAGAGGCAACAAGAACACTTCGTACAAAAGACAAACTAGTGTTAAGCAATCTAAAGGTTGCCAGACAGGCAGAGGAGATCGAGAAGACGTCGCGGCACGCCGCGGCACAAGCCGTTCAATTGAAGCACCTCTCCTCATCAGAGAACCAGGCCATAAACGCTGTTGCATCTAAGTCGGATTTTCTGTAAGTCTGCTTATTTAATTGTTTATGGTTTTTCTATACACATACTTCATGTTGTTCTGTTTTGTAGCTTCAGCTTGTTTTTACCATTGCCAAGACATATGAGACTATAAGCTCCCATTGGTAATCAACAGAAGTATAAAAAATACTTTTTAATTGATGTTTGAGACACAGTAGAACCTTGTTAATATGTTACTGTTTCGTACGTTTTCCTGGTGCGCCTGTTTGCAATCGAGAACACAAAAAATGACCGAATAATGTTACGCTTATATTTTACCGGTTCATACGTTCCCAGAACACACAATTTTTCAGCACCAACGTTTGGTGCTTCACCAAAATATGATCATAAGATACGTTTTCTGGCCACTAAAACACATGTAAACAAGCAAATGCGTGAGGTGCGCGTGATCGAGAATAGTATATAGTTGCCCGTTGCAGCAGCCTCACCGCAATACTCGCCTGCCCACTCGCCTCACGTTTTACGTCAGCGCGCACTCAGTTTCTCATTTCGGTACCAGCAAATCTTCTCCACTGTCCTCGCACACTGTGGTCACAGCTATCACCGCCAATCTTATTGCGATAAGCATCTTCACCTATCTAGTATTTCACAGCGCGTGGTGCCGTCGGAAGCGTAACGCATGCTTCTAATAGACGATAACCAAAACGTGACGCTATTCCATGATGCAGACCGCGATCGTATACGTTTTCTGGCTGCTGGATCCCATGTGAACAAGAAAAAATGTGAGGTGCGCGCAGTCGAGAACAATAGATAGCCATCCGTCTCGCATGAAAACAACGGCGCGCACAATTTCGTTTTTCGGTACCAGCAAATCTCAGGCCGGGTCGTCGCATGCCACATTCACAGCTATCGCCACCAAACCTATTGTGATAAGCGTCTTCATCTATCTGTTTTACAGCACGTGGTGCGTAGTGCCATTGGTAGCATACTGCGCGCCTTTAGTATAGGCGATAATCCAAACGCGCTGATGTTCCCTGCTGCAGGCGGCACAATGTGGGCATCACGTTTCACTTCGGCGGCATCCTGCGTCATCCACCAGCTTGATTTCGTTTTGGTTTCCCGTCGCCCTCTTAAAACACCACACAACAGGAAAACAAAAAACGCATCTCCGGCCTCTGGGGCACCACCAGCTAGACGTGCGTCGGAGTTTCATGCCTCAACGATCCGCGCGACGCTTCACATTATGTAGATGTCAACAATAGTTGAGTCTGTCAAACTTTTCTAGTTACTTCGGATCGTACGTTTTCCCGGTTAGTACGTCTTTTCTCGCACTGTTTTTTTTTTCTAAAACTTATGAAAGAGGTTCTATTGGGGGCATATTCTGAAATGATCCACTTCAGCTATATTATCGCCTCAGCGATTGTATCTCTATTAGGCGCGCACTGATTGGCTAGCAGAGCAGAATCGGATGACATAGCTCACCTGATTTTGCTAGGACAACCAACCAGTGCGTGCAGATGGCAAAGGTGCGGCCAAGGCGATAGTATCACAGAAGTGGATCGTTCTAGAATACAGCCCTTGTATTTGCTTAGCCATGCATGTGGCATCCTGCTTTATCTGATAAGGATGATGCGTGAAATGACTTGCAAACATGTAGGACCGATGTACTACTGTGCTCAGTATGAGCTGCAAAATGTGACTGCTTGGCTATACGCTTTCGCATTGTAGCTTGTTGAAGCTTTTTGTTGTAGGCAACGAAAAAGCTTTACACAAAAGTCAAACTGATCTTAAGGAATCTCAAGGTTGCCAGACAGGCAGAGGAGATCAAGAAGACATTGTGGTATGTGCGAAAGTGCACAGCAAAACGTTCGCGTGCTGTAGCTCATATGAACGATAGTACACAATGTACATGCAAAATTAAAGCTTGCTGCTATAGTCCTGGTTGCGTTCCAGAAAAAAATTAAAAATGCCCTTGTTGCGTGCAGCACATTGGCTGTGTACATTTTTGGTTGTGTAGGAGTCATTTCGTTCCTTTTATGACTGTGTAGGAGTCATTTCATTCTGGTAATTTCAGAGGCAAGGCATTGTGCAATCCCGGCGCTGGCTCTCGTAACTTCCTTCGCCATGTGGTTCATGAGAAAGACTCAACATCATCTGGTAATGTTTTGTTTCATTATAGCTACATATATGTGTGTATATATATATATATGTGTGTGTGTGTGTGTGTGTGTGTGTGTGTGTGTGTGTGTGTGTGTGTGTATATCCTTCAGTCACAGTACTGACAGTGTTAGAAGTGTGTACATAGTTGCCCCATATCGGAAAGTGGACATTCACGCACACTGTATATTTCGCCACTTTACACAGACGAAACTGATTGCTGTAACTGCCATCATTGCCTCTTCTTTCAAATGTACAGCAGAACCTCTTTTTTAACATCTAATATTTGTCACAACCACTCTTTTGTTATCTCATATTTTGTCATCAGCACATGCAGTCGACTTCCACTGTTTCCACTTGTTAAAAGCATTAATTGTTGTGACATGATTTTATTATTGTCACGGCAGTAAGTATGGTAGCGCAGTGAGAGCAAGTACGGTAGGTTTAGCTCAGCCAGAATTTGAACCACGAGTCAGAATTCGAACTGATCCTCTTCTATCATTCATTTCATTTGCAGCGGCATCCTCAAAAAAGGAAATGGTATCTATCACTGCTAAGGACCTGCTCAAGATGCACAACGGCAGTGTGAAGTCGCCTGCAGGTGCATCTTTAGTTTCCGGAAGGACTGCCCCAGCATTGCAGGCAAAGGCACTTGGTGCTATCAGCCCCATTGGCTCAGGTTCAGTGCCGTTTCCAAAACTGACTGCTTTAACTCCATCTGAAATCGCTAAGGTGAGTAGTCACTCTAAATTTGCATGGTAACATTAGTTGCACTCCTTGTGCTATACAAGGTCTGAAAAGCAATGGGACTGGGTCTGCTCTGTGGGCTATGAGTGAAATAGCGATAAGCTTATTATTTAGCCAAGTAATATGATGCCTTAGTAGTATATGACTGTAATCGCAGCTTTCTGTGTCCATCTAGCTTTTCTTTTTTTACTCATACGTTGTTTTTTATATATCATTGCCTTTGCAAGCTGTTCAGCTCTAAGAATTGAGGAATAAACCATGACCATAGACCAATGAAGCAACCAGAAATTTTTGATTTACTTGGGGAAAGCTCTGTCAGGAGCACTCAAAATGCTTTGGCAAGTGTACAGAGATGATACCATGTCACACACACGTGTTTGAACTGCACAAAAGGTTCGAAGAGGGGCGCAAGGAAATGAAAAATGGCTAAAGAAGCGAGATGCCTGCAACAAGCAGAAATCATTGCAACATCTACCGTGTAAGGCAGGTGTGTGCTGATCAGTGGTTGACTGTTAGAATGATCACCAGCCAGTTTAATATGCAAAAGGACTGTGTTTAGAGGATAATCGCTGAAAATTCGGGCATGCAAAAAATCTGTGCAATTATGGTGCCACAGCGGCTGAATTCTGATCAGCATGCATTGTCTGTGTATCATCACAAGTCTTCAAACTGAGCCAGATTTCTTATGTTGAGTAATTACCGGGGGTGAGACGGTTTTTGGGTACGACCCAGAATCCAAGATCCAGAGCTGTCAGTGTAAGTCTACGTTATTACCGAGGCTGAAGAAAGTCAAAAGTCATGATGTTCACATTTTTTAGTGTCAGAGGCATCAACCTCAGTGAGTTCATGCCACTGAGCCAGACGATAAATCAGCAAGCTTACAAAGAGATTTTGTGCCGTTTGCTTTGCTCAGTACACCAGAAGAAACCGTAATCGTTTTGGGACAGATAATGGCTGCTGCATCAAGACAGCACACCAAGACACAACGGCCTCAGCCTCCAGCAGTTTCTGGCCAACATTGCCATTCTAGAACAACCGTCCTATTCCCTTGGTCGTCCCACGTGTCGCTTTTTTTATTTTGCAAGCTCAAAAAAATGATCAAGGGAATCTGTTTTGAAAGCTTGGAGGTCACGAAGAAGGCCGTAACAATGTAACATCAGCAAGCTGGAGGAAAGCATAGGGTTGGAAAACTTTTCATACAAGAGCATTGTTGATTGCTCAAAAAATATTTGCCTATTACATTGCACCAGATGTCTCAAATAAAGGTCTGCCATCGCTTTTCTCTGCACTTTAAAGGGCCCCTCACCAGGTCTGGCCATTTTGAGCTGACAAGCGCAGAGCACACAATGCACGTTAACGATCGTGTCTGCTAACTATTACTTCGCTACGTGCCACGGAAAGATGTAGAATTTCAAACCGAACTCCGTTTGCCCTTTCCCTTGCAGCTGCCGTGCTCCAAGCTGGAGAGTGACGTACACATGCTAGTGCGCCTACATTAACGTGTTCATGCTGTGACATGACTCGTAGTGACATATAATCTCGAGAATTATTCAAGTCAACATGTCTTATTTCTGGAATCTGTTGCTTGAATAGACAAATTAAAGTTTAGAGAAATAATAAAACACACAAACCGAATGTCTGTATGTTTTTGTTTTACTTCACACCACAGCAAGAGAGATGTACTTTCGTTTCATCTGCTTGTTCCCACGTCGTGCACGTAGACACCGAAACTATGTCATTTTCTATGGTGTTGCAGCATGGGATCATGCTCTGTGATCCGCTTGTGTCTGCCTCAGTGTTCGTGTAGCACTGACTTATACCGCTAGTCAGGTGTCCTCGCGCATAGCATGCAAAATTGTGCGCTTCGCGAAACGAGACAGTCGCAACAGCTTGCCTGTGACGTCGTCAGTGGAAGTGCGCCGCGCCGCAAAAAAGCAAAGAGGAAAAGAAACGAAGGCAGGGCCCGTGACATATGTGACACGCGTTTCTCAAGCTCCAGTATGGGAGAATACAGGGAAGGAATTTCGCTTGCGGAGGCTGTACGAGGCAAGTGGAGAAAGTTTTTTGTTTGGCAGTTTCACTCGCATCCTGAAATAATGGTTTTGTGGCGCTGAAATAATTCTATCTCGGCTATTAATGAGCCTATTTGAAGATTAATGTCGGCTATTAATGAGCCTATTCTTTTGCGGCAGAACGCTCCCTAGAGAACATGTAACAACTTTCAGTGTATAGCCGAAATTTGCTATGTGACCTGGTGAAGAGCCCTATATAAAAAAAAATTCTTACTGCTACTGCAGTATTAAAGTATACAAACCTTTTGAATGTAACCAAATGGTGTGTTCAATGATTTGGTATTCTGTGCCTTGAATCAAACTCTACTGTTGATAATTATTGCAATAGTGCTGACACTAGATGCGGAACCTTAAACTCGGGCTTGGGTTATCTTTTTTTGTCTACACAGCTGAGAGCTGCACAGAAGCTGAGTGCTAAAGCTCCTCTTGTGAGACAGGATCCTAATGCCGTGAAAAAAGACACCACGTCCTCTGAAATTCAAGCTAAGATTCAAAGGAAACTTGAGGAACCTCCCACATCAGGTGAGCATGGCTTTCATTTTGCAGCAAGAGCAAGATCAGGCATCATTTCTACTTCAGCGCTACAGTCATTAAGAGAAGGAACATTTATTAAATCTTACAACAAAACTACAGGCAAATGAGTTCATATCGAACTCATTTTATGAGGTGCCACTAATACATTCAGTGTAATAAATTCAGTGTTCAAGTAGTACCCAGGAACAATGCTGTCTGTGCTTCTTGTCCACCCTCTGTGTCGTGTCCAATAGTAGAACCTCATTCATACATTTTGGAAAAGATTACAAGAAAAAAACTAACTGGGAAGCTGTATGATCCAACGTCACTCAAAAATATGGCAGACAAAACTGTAGTTGACATCTACGAAATGCGAAGTGTTCCACGTATCGTTGCAGCACGAGATGTAGACATGCGCTGAGCTGGTGGAGCCCAAGCAGCCTGAGACATGCTGTGTCAATTTTCTATTGCTTAGTGTTCTAATATGTCGATGGGAAGCCAAAACGAAAACAAGCTAGTGGGTGATGCCAGAATACTATTCCGCCAGAGTAAAACATGACACTCACTTCGCACTGCCTGTAGCAGGAAACGGCGGCATGGTTGGGTTACCGCCTATTAAAACCGTGCAGTGCATTTCGAACAGTAGTAGGCCACACGCACTACAATACAGATAGGAGAAGATGCTTATCACAATAGGATTAGCTGTGATAGGGGATTTGCTGGTGCCGAAAGTGAAAATTGAGTGTGTAGAAGCATTTTCAGTGTCAGGGGCGGGACAAGTAATACTATGGGGAAGGTACCCTGCCGGGCTCCTACTTCTCATGGTCGCACATGCCTTGCACTTTTTTTTGTTCACATTGGATCTAGTGGCTGGAAAAGGTATCACATGATCGCAGTTTGGTGATGCACATTGGTGTAAAATTGTGCATTTCGTGAACATATTAGCTGGTAAAAAAGAAGCTTAACTGTGATGGGTCATTGGAGTGAATGAAATACGCCTCTAGCCACTTGCTTTCAACCTTTTACTTGCAATAGCAAGTTATACACTTTGTGTTTGCACTTGTTTCGGACCCTTCTTGTGTGTCTAATATGCTTCCGAAATGTGTTATTCAGCAAAATTTAGTTGCATGGCAAGTTCTCATACTTAGTGTTTACACTGATGTGTGTCATCGTGTATGAATCCTCTAATGTATATGTTATAATCATTACAACCGTCATTCAAGTGCATGCTAGATGGTGCCACAATACTGCACCTCGGCAAACACAAGCTTCACCGAGGCCCATGTAGTATTTGCACCTTGTTTGCACCTTGTGTCATACAGTGATGGCAGTCTGTCAGGACACAGTCATGCCCGTCACAGAAGTGGTTAGTGCAACTTCACAGGTAGTTCCTTTTCACCTGATGGCACATCTATTCAAACACTTTTTCAGGCAAAGAAACCCGAGATGATGAGTTGGTAGAAATGCCAGCAGCCAAAAAATCTCGTCTGGGGCCAGCATTGACTAAGGAAGAAGTAGAGAAGCTGCTTCGTCAAAAGTCATCTCATGCTCACCAAGTGGATGATGTAAGGCTCTATTCCATGCTGATGTTGTTATGCACTGACTGCTCAAGTGTGCCTTATTTAGATTATGTTGCGTCTTTAAGACATTTAGCATTTCGACTTTTTTGTGTTGCTTATTCGGATTTGAACAACAGCAAATGGGTAGAAGATACAGGTAGTGCATGCCTTGCTTGTGTGTTCATCATGTTTGGCGCTGTTCGAATCAGAATGAAGATGGCACAAAAGGAAGTTGCTGACTTCTCCTGCAGCTATTGCTAAATGCAAATCTGATGCAATAGTGTTAACTGAAACTGTTGTTAATACATATTCATTGTGATAAACTGGCTAGAGTGATTTCATGTCTCAGTGATAAGCAGTCTCATAGCCAAGAGAATAAGACAAGCAAACAAACAAACAAAATGTTGATTGCGACATGGAAACAGCTTTTTGAGCTATTCATTGTACTGCATTATAAACATTTAGTGCTCCTGTGCCTGGCAGAGAATGCAGTCACATGTACTGCCATTACAGTTGCTCACCAAGAATTATGTTTAGAAGTCTGACACTTGATGTTCGGAACAATTAGCGGGAAGTTTTAGAAGGTAGACTTAAAGTTAGTGAATGCTATTGGCCTTGCATGCAAAAAAGTCCAGTCAGACTTTGTTTCTCTGTATATGCAGCACGGACAACACTGCTTTTTATGTACACTAACGTTCTTTTACCATATGCAACCTTAGTGTGCCCGACTATAAGACTCTTTAGTAACTGTAAAGAATGTAGCTTCATGCAGTGTGTGATTGACTTATGGCTAACGGTTGTGTGTTTCTGGGGTATGTTTTCAGCTTGAGCAGGAACAGGAAGAGCAGTACTTTAGCGTATTGGAGAAGAAGGAGCAACTGGAAGAAAAGATGCTGTCTGTCACAGAAATACAGTGTGATGTGGTGTCCTGCAGAAAGGTGCGTCGTCTTGTACTTCCCTAATCTTTGTGTTTTACTTTACAAAGCAGTAATGTGTAGAGAGCAAGACAAAAATTCTTCAACAAAACTGAAGATGCCCTAAGTTAGAAAAACAAATTTAGTAACCGCGAAGATGCACTATGTGCCTTTTTCATGAAATATTTGGGTCACAATAATATGCAGTTTTACGTAATAATAATGTGAATATTTGGTTTAGGCTATGGCTAGGCTAGAAATTGAAGAATATCTGCTTTTTAGTGTAATGTTATGGATTTTTTTTTTTTTTGACATGGTATAATTCCTGGTCTTTCTGTTTTTCATCAGTGCAACTACACAGCTCAACAGGCATCTGACTTGTGCAAGAAGGAAAACCATGTCCTGAAGCACCACAAGGCTATGAAGCGTTTCTTCCGCTGCAAGGACTGCAGTCACCGCACAGTCACCTTTGCCCGGGTTCCAGCTCTCAGCTGCAGGTGAGCAAGACACGGCCACATAAATATCACGTGCAGGGGCTCTAAGTGAAAACAAGAGGTTCACAGGAAAACATAAAGTGGAAGTATAGAGTTGAAGTGATCAGCAGTGGTCGAAAACAGAATGTTTCTGGAGCCAACGTTCCAACATGGGGACTTATCTGCGTCGAGGTGATGTATACTATTCTTCCTGTGGAAACATTGGCTGCTGAGACACCTCTCATTCGACTTCTGTTGATATTCAGGGACTGCCCCATCCCAAGTAATCGCCCATCCTCAAGTCATTGCACCCCTTTTCTTTTCCTAGAAAATGTCCATTTCACGGAGTACAAAGAAATTTTGCCCACCCTCACAAAAGCCCCGCAGAACATGAAGTGTCGCAGTTTGCCTGACCACATAATATGTGCCTTACAGCAGCACTGAATCGCACTGCAGGGTTTGTCTACGTTCTGCGCAAAAAGCACGCCTTCTGCTGGCTGGTTATCGGCCATCCTCTATCAGTCTGTCACGAATTGAATATACCGACATTTTTTTACACACATCAAGTTCTCTGCACATCAATGCTATTGGCTTTCGCTACTTGTGTAATGTGAAGTATATAATTTCACTGTGCACTAGTTGTGTCAACTTATGTAGATAATACTCAGTATACGTCTATACAATGGTGTAATTGCAACCATTGATTATGTTTAAGCTTCCCACATTCTGTATATATACAGTAGCTTGTAGCTTATCTTAATCGTGACCCTTTCTTAGGGAGTTTCACGGGTTGGTCTCGAGAAATCTCTGTGTGTTGTTTTATCACAATGAACTCCATAGCATGATCTGTTAAATTTTTTTTTAATATGTGTAATTATTTTTAAAACAACAGTAAGTTGGAAATTAATTCATTCAAGTTCATTTTGGTCAGAGGTCTGAACAAGTATAATTTTAGTAAAAACTGTAAGTACATTCAAATAAACTGTTTTGAGGGTGTTGTGCTTGTGAAAATGTGTTAACTTCACTCGAATTTGTCTCTCTCCCTTTCTTTTAGGAAATGCAATGGCTCCAATTTCGAAAGAACATCCATGGGAAAGGTACAGTACCATATTTGTCTTTTGTTACTGTGAGAGTGCTATTGCTTGAACACTGCCATGTGTAATGTGCGCGAACGATGTGGTTATATAAAACTGCAGATGATCTTGCAATACAGTCAAACCTCATCAATAACGAAGTCCGTTGGCCGCGAAATTTCCTTAGCTACAAGCATAAATATATATATGAGGAAAAAAAATTGCGATCAGGCATATCTGAAAGAAACCCAGGTGGGGTGCATCTGCTGGCGCAAAAAGTCTCCTGCAAATTTTGATGGCCCGTCGGCATTTTGCTGTGCCGACACAAGGCATGGGAACAACAATAAATACCATATTATTTTCACATATTATCGCATCCTTGCATGAGGACTACCCCCAATTTTAACAACCCAAAATGTGAAAAGAATGGCGCATGCAACCCACAGAAATAACTGCACAGAAGAATGCTCAAATCTCTGCAGAAAGGTCTCGCGGATGCATGACACCTCCGCCACCTATCTTCGCCACCTCTTTGGCGACGCTGATATCCTTCCGCTACTGTGTAAAGGATCGATGCCTATCGCAGCTCTCGTGATGTGAGTGAGTGAATGAGTGGATAAACTTTATTGGGTCCTGCAAAACGCAATGAATTGTGATCCGAGTCCTGGTTCGCCAGCACTGCTTGCACTATTTATTCTCGAACTGCTAACACTGCGAAAATTCTAAATGGCGATCCGAAAATCAGAAAATGGGTGACCGTAAAAGAGGGGAGAGAGCGCTTCTACACGTGGAAGTGGTGTTTCCTAGGGCATCACGAAACCTTATATGGCAGAGAACACTGCCTTTAGGTGGGGCTTCATGTCAGTGCCGCGTGTGCTGCCGTGAAGCCACACCTAAAAGCGAAGTTTCAGTATCCGCACTTTGACTTTACTGTCAATTTTTTTCCAAAGTTCTGGTGCAGCTTATACACGCAAAAAATACACTACGTGCGCTCGCTCTCAATCGCCGCGAATACGCAACCGTGGGATCGGTGTTATCACGCGGACTCGACACGATGGCTTACCGACTGTGGTTAAACTAGCCAAGGTGCTGGCCTTCTAGTGTGTGTCATTTCAAGTCTCGCCACCAGCATACTTTTCGGAAACGGAGGGGACCGCACGTGGATCCGTACGCCGCTACCACGGCCGTCAATTTAGCCTGTTCGTCTGATCTCACTCTCGATCGCCGATGAGGTCTATGGGTGCGAACATATTGATGGCGAGCTTCCCGCAACGGCTTGTCACCGGCCATGCTGCTTCGGCCACTAGCTCTAGCCGGCTCCGTTTCGTCGGGAGTCTGCAACGAAAGTTGCGGTTTTGGGCCATTCAACATGGCGGCAAGTTTGTTCATGCCGAAAACATCGTACGGTGTCCGAAATTTCTATTGTTATTATTCTAGTGCTAATGGTAGGTGGCGGTGCCGCAGGGAAGTCCAAAAAAATCGAGCGTCTGAAAAATTGCTCGGCGTCTGTATTTGACAATTTTGTTACCAGAATATATATATTGAGGCACTGCTAACCAAAATTTGTATCGCTATAACCGATACCGAGTTGGATAACACGTTTTCAATATTGTTATAGCACTAGAATACTCCAATGAAATAAAGCCCGGCCACCAAATTTCTTGTGTAGTTCGTTATATCAGTGTTCGTTATATCGAGATTTGACTGTATCAACATGTTTCTCATACACTTTTTCCTGTTGACTGCACCTGCTTTTTAAAAAGACAGATAATGCATTATGGTCATTAGGGTCGAACACAGTGGCAACACCATTTGTTGCTACTGTTCCGAGGTTATGCGGTGGTGGTGTGCACTGTTTTCAATGAGGCACCTTTGTTTGGCTCAGCTTTTCGATTTGTACTTTCTCTGCAAGTTTGCTACATTACTGGATGTTGCTGTCTATTAGTAATTCCAGTCATACACCTTCCTTTTCCAGCCAAAGCCTGGCCCCATGCTTGACAGCGAAAAATTACTGATTCGTGGAGAAGAGGTCAAGTACCTGAATAAGTGACCACACTGACTTTTCTTTTTCGGCTTTCGGCAAAACACCATTCGCACAGAAGCGTTGTGCATGTCATCAAGCCCACTTTCATTTCTGCAAGCATTGTATCATGCCCATTATAATGTTCATTATGCACAGTCTGCTAGAACACATCCTCATGTAATATAGGAGGCCCCTCATAAAATATAATGTATTTCATGATGCCACGTTGATTGTCTGCTCATCATAATTGTGTGACAAAGGGCAGTTTGTTCCACCAATTTTAAATATAATGTATTTTCTCTCATTTTACTACGTGGTTTTATCTGTTCATCTTGTACATGTCAATAAAGAAGGATTAGTAAACAATGTACATGCATAAATGTGACTTGTGTGCAATTCCTGTCAATATGTCAAAAACATTCTGTGCACTAGCCTTATGTCATCTGTTGTTAGCAGCTTTTGTGTAAACCATTCCTCGATGCCTGAGAGTTTTCAAAGGGGTTTTAATTAGAATCGTGTACCATATATTGTATAGGGACCACACCTTTGTTCTTGTTTTTCTCAAGTTTGGATCCAGGTTTCTTGACTGTGGCTCATACACGAGTTAAAAGTAAGTAAATTTGTATATCCTTTTGGATATCCTTGCTGCCTGTGCGACGACCCTGAGAAACTCATTTTATCTTCGTTAGCTACCTCATTCGTCGTCGCTTGCGCGTAACAGTTCAGCTGGTGCAGCCGGAATCTGCTTAATAGCAAGCGCGCTGTTACATGATACAGCCGTCCTTGCGTGTGGGCTCGGACGTCACGTCGCGTGTGTGGTAGTAGCGCGCTGACAGAAAAAAAAAAAAAAAAAGCTACCGGGATTTTCGCACGAAACCGTGAACGGAATGTTTCAGTCGATAACGCCCGCGTACGTTTCGGGTGACGCGGGAGCGAATCGATAAAGCTCGCTGCACAAACGTATTCATGAAGCCTACAGCGTGGTCGCGAAACTTATGGTGCATGGAGCCCATGCGCGATGAACGCATGCGCACAGCGTGACAGTGCAAGTCGCGCCGGGATACGAACTTCGCCGGGACTTGAGTCGACGGGCTTTTCTCTAACAATCAACTGTGGAAATAACCGATGAACGGAGATACAGAATAAATTTAATATAGAGATACCCGGTCTGGGTTCGCCCCACATTGTTCTAATTGTCTGCTGAGTCTAGCTACGTGACCAGCGCGGTCGTGACTTCTACTGAAGAGGATACGTGACCAGCGCGATACGCAACGATACTACAGTGACCGATACGGCGTGCGATACGCGTCTCGGTGTGATGCACCTCTGTGCGCCGCACCGCGATACCGCGCTGTTCAAGGGTGAAGCCATCGGACGCGGGCTCGGACGTTGCTCCGCCTGTAATGTTGCGCGATGATAAAATGTCTTCCACGAACGCAACGTATTGTTTTCTTAATGCTGATAACAACGCCTTTTTTTCTGTACAGGCTTGCTTAACTGGCAGGCCTATGAAGGCAGTGAGGGCAGATAAAAACAGCAGCGAACGATCGGGCGTAAGGTCTCTCGCTAACAGATCCCGAAACATTTGTTCTCGGTCAAGAGAGGATGTCAGTGAGAGCATGTGGTGTAAAGACACTGCCCCCCCCCCCCCCGAAAAAAAGATAGTGTCAGCTATAAACTGGGCAAAAGACGGTTCGGTAAAGGTGAGAACGTCCAGCTAGCTGGCAAACTCGAGCGAATGGTTACGTTTGTCTTTCCATTGGCTGTCAAGGATGTCTAGTTTCCGAAAAGGCGCCTGACTCTGACAAATAAAAGAAAAGTAAAGCATGCCTGGAGAGAGTGCGCAGCTTAAACGAGTGCCTACAAGCATATTATTTTCGAAGTATTCTTAGAGACAATCCGCGCAGTGTCTGGGATCACGTGTCGCGCAAGTGCACGCGCAGTTCAGCGGAAGGGTGGCTATATAAAGGTGATGTGCACCACGCTCTTTCTCTTCTGGGTCCAAGATATCGTCCCGTATATGTGTATACAACCCGGTAAAACCCGCGCGTTGTGTGCGGGCTTTTACGGCACGCCACGCTCCCACGTAAGGCGCCGTAAATAAGCGCAATATCTACCCTCTCTCCGGCTGCCACCTCCTTTTGCGCCCGTCCATGAACGGCCACAGCGCTCACTTGCCGTCTTAAGCGTGACCGTGGCGCGGCCGCGTCCCTGAATGTGGACCACGTTATTCTGTCTCGCTCGGCGCTTGCGGTCAACAGCCCAACTATAAACCAAGCGTGCATGCAGTTATCTCTGCAAGACGTTGACAACGCACTGATTATTGGGCCGCAATAAAGTTCGCACGCGCACTGCTTCCCCGATAGCGGGCTGGGCTGGGCAGGAGTGGGAGGGGATGCCCTTCCTGTTTTCATCACTGCTTTCCTTGCACTTAATCTCCTACGGGCCGGCCCGAGGGTCGAAAGGCTAACCATGTGGCCAGTCTTGCGGATCGCCGCGTATTCGAATGTGCTACTCCTGAGGATGTCTGCGGTCGCCCAGATGCCGGCGCTGGAAGACGTCCTCCCGAAAGGTACGGTGAATTATCCTCGCGCTCTGCCGCTGTCCCTTCGATACAGATAAATCCGCATCCATGTATCAATTTGGTCGCAGAGAAGCGTCACTGCTCTTGTTGAGACTAGCCTGCGCTGAGCGGGCTGTCGCGTAGCCGCGTCTGGGTGTAAACTGGTCGTCAGAGTTGTTGCTAGGTCCCATAACAACACTTGTGTCATCTGGACTAGCGAGCTGGACAAACTCGACGCCAGCAGTGTTCTCTGAATATATCTATTTGACATCCAGACGCGGCTGCTAGAACAGTCGCGTCCGGCTATATATAATTTATTCATATGGTGTATGGTCCTCCAAGGGGATACATCTGTAAATATCGCCGTCGGTTTCCGTGATTAGTTCGTAACTTATTCCTCTTCGTGCAATATATGTTTGTAGGGGCTGCCAGTGCCGCTCTGCAGCGCTTCCGCCATTCCTCCTTTTAACAACAGGTGAATCTCAACTCGGTCACTGGTGTCATACCGACTCCAACTGCTTGGCGGAGAACTCGGGCTGTCTGGCCGAGATATGCGCCTGCAAGTTCGGTTTTATTCTTTACGAGGACCGATGCATTCCAGGTGAGAGACAGGGAGATTCGTCTTCATTGAGTAGAAAAAATGCGCGAAGTTCGTTTCATGGACAAAAGCAGCATCGCAGCAAAAAAAAAAAAAAAAAGTTACGTCGGCATTTGCACACGTGGTGAAGATAGTACGGGGAGCGATTATAAAATCAGGTAAATGCGACAAATATCATTCGAAGAGTCCTTGAATTCGAAAACCGTACGTGGAGCACAACCACAAGACAGTTTCGAATACAGGTGGATACGTGGAGCCATTTAAAAAGCTTTCAACTCTGGAGAAACATACTCAACGACGAGTTGCACAGTGCCACTCCTGCCGCAGGGCATGATGGTAGTACTTATATATAGATTCCATAGCGGTAAGAAGCATGCATTAATTGTTTATGCCATGACTAAACCCCTTAGCCCCCGAAATCAAAAGGTAGGGAGGTGTGAATACAAAGATTGCATCAAGCTTACAACTCCTCTTATCTCCTTTCCCATTTTTCGAATGAAGTTTCTCTCCCTCTGGAATAGGAGTATAGGTTGAGGATGACACCGCCAGCTTCCCTCCTTAATGTTCACGGGTAAAATTCCCAGTGGTATTCTTCTGGGCATTCCATTCAATGTTACCCGGTGGCTTATATTGCAGATGAGCGATTAAACGAAATAACTTATTCTCCCTCATCCGTCTCTAGCCAGCGTCCTCCTCCGTTTCCTGCTTACATTGCACGTGCTTCACTGCTCTACAGAGAAGCTGGAGGTGAAGGGAACGTACAGAGGGGCGGGATTAAAAATGTGAAGTAGCTACAAGCTATTCATAACTGGAGCAGAGAAGTAAAAAATATAAGCAGGAGATACGAAAGGGCAATGAAGAAAAGCAAAAGACAGAGAAAGGCACAAACAACCCTGGGTGCTGACTTGGTTCTTGTAATCAGCCGTAAAAGGTGCACTTCTGCGCACGTCGGCACTTTGCTGATTTGAGAACGTAAGCGGGAAAAAAAGAAAGAAAGTAACGTTGGGTTGCTGGTATGATTTTGTTTTTTCCTCATAGTATTACACTTTCATTTTCTGCTTGTTTCGTGACAAACGCAGTCAAAGGACATGAATGTCGAAGAAGTACGTTAAAAGCTGTAAGAGATTTTTGTCCACCTGTGCGTGCGCCTCTCCACGTCTGGTCTGTCTGCTTATTGGATGAAACCTTATCTGTAACCCGCAGAGCCTCGCAACAGGGGCTTCTCCAAGGTGTACCTCATGAGCATCGGCTGCCTGCTGTCCATACTCATCTTCTCCATGTCTCTGTGCTTCCTCTACTGGAAGCGGTGGGTATATATATTTATATATATATATATATATACACATCGACGATGAGCGCGCTACTTACTCTCCAGTCGTTCGTACATTTATTACGCAAATATTGCTTGCTACCACCAGGTCCCGCATGTGCCGCTTACCTCAGCTCGAGAGAAAAAGCATATACCCGTCTTACGTGTCGTGCAGTGGAGACTAACGCTCGGGTCAGCCAATCAATAAAGACAGCCGGCTGCATACGTTCTGGAGAAAGGAGGAGGGTTCGTTCGCTGTACTCTACTGATCCTTCTGTGGTACTTCCACCAGTCGGCGCGTCGCGCGGATGTTGATCAGAGGAGGACTTGGAGGAGTCCTTCTGGTTCTCCGTTCTGATTGGCGGACGCCATCTTTCGCTGGAACTGCATAGAGTCGGCGAGATGGAGCGTAAAAATCCGTTGATCGACCCACCATCCATCTATATACTCAGTCGCTGCTTCACCAGCCTACTCGCTACTGACTGAAATAATCAAATACTTAAATCAGTGGAGAGCTCCGGACTAATTTTCGCTCACACATTTGTTCAGGGGCTTCGGAAGCAAGGGAGAGGGGAGGAGGGGGTAAGCAGGAGGAGCTTGAGCTCTCTCTTTCAGCCTCCACAAATAGTGTAAGGCTCCTCACACACACACACATTTGACGAACACCTCCCTAAGCCTCTGCACATGCCGCGGCTTTCCGTTCTGCGATTATGCGGCGGCACCGTCAGCTGAACCGTACAGCTCTCATCACATTCGCTTTTTCTACGTGTGTGCAGGAAGCTCGACGATCGGCGAAACCTAGAGGTGGAGGACAGCGGCTCGGTGGCTGGCATCGCGCCTCCTCTGTGGTCGGACGAGTGCTCGAGTGACAAGCCGCCCTCCTACGAAGTCGCCGTCAGTAGATCGTGTTTTCGCTTCAAGCTTGAAGCGCCGGCACCCAGTTCATGGCATGCGCTGCCCTCGTCTGACGACCAGGCACGTTATTACACATGGCCTCGTTACGACGATGTCGTGCCCACTGAACGCCCACTTGCGGTGAACCAGTTGGGCCTATATAATGTAAATTCAACTGCTTTCCAGCTGCGTGCATGGTACCAAATGGTGCGAGTCAGCTCCAGTTAAAATATTTTCACCTGAATGACGTCCTTTTGCAATCACGGCGATTGCAAAAGGACGTCAGCAACACACTCCAGAACGGCCGTTCTGGAGTGTGTTGCTATAGCACGCTGAACAGTTGCGCCTCCGTCCAATATGCGCTTACAAGAACTCTTGTCCGTACTTTTACGCATGTCCAATATACCCTTGAGCGCGAAATAAATATTGAGGTATGAATTCCGTTAACCTTAGGTGCAGCTGCAGTGTTTGCCTCACAAAAAAAAAACTAAGAGAGAGAGAGAGAGAGAGATTGAAGAAAACATGTCGGTTTATGACTAAACAAATTCTATAGCGCTGACAAATGAGGAAACAGCAGAAGTCGCGCAGGACACGCGAAGAATGAGTATTGTGTGTCCTAAGCACTTATATATATATATATATATATATATATATATATATATATATATATATATATATATATGACATCCTCCCCTTTGTAATACCAATAGGCCCAGCGAGTAAATAAAGAAAATAATATATTTCGATAACAAAGAAGCGGAGATGGGTACAAATGTTACAAGTCTTACATATATTTTCACCATACTAAATGATGAAAATCGCGATAACTGTCTCAATCGACGGTGTACACCTCAACCGTGGTGTGAGCTGTGCAAGTGCGTGGTGAGTGGTGGCGCTAAAATGCGTTTATTTGAATTACAGGATACGACCGCTTCTCTCGATTGTTGTCGTGCGGGGAGGGATGGGGGGTAAATTGGGTGTGATTACGCGTCATAAGACCTAAAACTGCACCGCCAAGCCTGTTTCGTTGATCACAGTGCGAGTTTATCTTTGCAGGTGATGCCGACACAACTTCAACAGAGCTCAGCACAACAGAGCTCTTTCTCGCGGAGCTATAACAAAACAGCTCCTCCTCCTCCTCCTTCTCCTCCTCCTCCTCCTTCTCCTCCTCTCTTGCTTTGCTGGTACCTGAGCGCTGCAGGTTTGTCGCAGGCTAATACACAAATCGAACTAGGAACATACCACACTTATTCTTCATTTGTCTTGCATATACGGACTCGCAAATGGAGGTGATGAAAACGATGATTTCAGAGCATGCACATACTGTGATGCATAGCAAAAATATCTTCTTTTTGTGGGGTTTTACGTGCCAAAACCACCTTCTGATCATGAGGCACGCCGTAGTGGAGGACTCCGGAAATTTCGACCACCTGAGGTTCTTTAACGTGCACCTAAATCTAAGTACACGGGTGTTTTCGCATTTCTCCCCCATCGAAATGCGACCGCCGTGACCCGGATTCGATCCCGCAACCTCCATGCTCAGCAGCCCAACACCATAGCCATCACGGCGGGTATAACTAAAATATCAAGCGGTATAGCATTAAAAAAAATAAAAGATAAATAAATATACAAAAGAAACATCATACGTGAGGTCAAGGAAAACGCAAAATAAGCAGTCGGCCTTTGCTAGTGTAAAATACGTACCATGTGTAAGGGACATATGTTGGAAAGGATTCAACGTCAACAAATAGAATTTGTGAGAAAGGGGATATCGCAAAAGCTCAACGAACTTTTTAGAATTTCTGTATTTTGAATTTGACTTTTGGAGTTGTCTTGCTAAACCCCAGTTTTCAAGTGGGTGTCAGGTACAGAGCTCCGATCGAATGACAAAAATGAACTGTAATTCTCCTTTTATTCTATGCCTCTGAAAACTTGTCCGCCAGTCTATCGAGTGTGGCCAATCCACTTCGTGGGCATGAGCCATGATTTGAGGTAATAACGACTTGTCTGTCACCCAATGGTTACGCGTTATCGTTTTAGGAGGTGTCGTTCTTTTGATGCGTCGTCAGACTGTTTAGTGTCGGTGTTAAGACATTCACAATGCCAACAGCATGCATCGCAAAATTAAGATAACACTTCTTCAAGAAAGAAATGTTCACATGTGCGTCATTTCCTTTCTTTCTGGCGTTGAAAGAAGCATCTGTGGCGCTGTTGCACACATTAACATCGTTCCAGCAGCGCGCGGCACACCATGCGTGATGGCCGACTTGCAAAAGCGGCGGCGGAGGGGGGGGGGGGCGCTGGCGATGTCAGGTTCTTCGCGAGGCTCGAGCTAATTTCAATGCTTTGTAACAAATAGTATTTCTTCCAATCAAAACCGGTGACCCTTCAGTGCAAGGTGCCGAGGAGATATATAACGATGGAAAAACGATGAAAAAAAAAGCGAGGGCTCGAGGCCGCCATCTAGGCAGAGACGCCTAGCGCTCGTAAATCTCTACTAAAATAAAGTTTACTCCTCCTCCTCTATGCGCAGGTTGCCATCACCTTGCCGCCAGCCTACGGAGAAGTAACGAAGCACGAGAAGCGCCATTATGCCCGGAATGCAGCTAGCCGAGCTTCGATTTAGACACACCGACGACTTTCCGGCGGCGTTCCGCCACGGAGGCAAAAATCTCGGCGGTGCGACTCGTCGGAGTGCAACGACGTGCGACCAACGACTCGCGCCAAAAAATAAGAAACAGAAACTATGCAGAGATGTTGAAGTGCAGCGTTTTCTTTTATTTGCTGCCCTAAAGCGAGGCCGGCTCATCGGCGGCGGACGAGGAGAGCGGCCAGGGAGAGAGCCGCGGCAAGGATAGCGGGCGAGGCAAAGCCTCCCGCCGAGCTTCGGACCGGTGCGCCCAGCGCGGGTGCCAGAGTGGATTCTTTCTTGTCCCCGGCCTCGTTGAACATGGCCGCGGCCACAGTGATGCGGGTGTCGTTGTGGACTGTCTTGATGCCGTCGTCCGCGGCGAGGAAGTTGGGTCCCTGGACTCCGGCCTGCATCTTGAGGTGCTCCTCCGGCAGGCACATGCCGCCGCGCTCGACACTGTTGTTGGCGCACGCGCAGACATCCTTGAGGCAAGCGGCCCCGGCAGCGTGGCATTCGCTGTTGGCCTTGCAGGGCTGTCCGATCAGGTTTCCGGCGGTGGCATGCAGCTTGTCGCAGGTCTTGCCGTCCAGGGACCGGACAAACCCGAGGGCGCAGTCGCAGACCAGACGGTCCGTGCAGACGGCGTTCGGCTGGGCGAAGATGCACTGCTCGGAGTAGTCGCAGGGCCAGCCGAGGCCGGCGGCGGCGCGGCAGGTCAGATGCTTCGACTTGAGGCTCACGGGCTGGGAAGGCTTGCAGAGGCAGCGGCCCTCGCTGCACGAGGCCCCGCGGGGCTCGCACTGGGCGTTGCTCGTGCAGGTGTCCTCGATGATGGAGCCCAGCGCGATGGTGGCCTTGGTGACCTGCGCGTCGACTAGAGCGGTGCATTCAAAGACGAACTTGCCGTTGTCCGAGGGAAGCCTCTCCAGCTGGGTGATGGTGATCTTGGAGACCTTAACGGGAACGTCGTTCTTCACGGTGCTTAGGGTGGAGCGGTCGATGAAGTTCTCCAGGGGACGGCCGTTGACGGTCCAGGTGATGCTGGCGTAGTCCTTGTAGCCGACCGTGCAGAGCAGCTCCATGGGTCCAGAGTCGGCCTCGGGCTCCTCGGCCGCGATGTAAGCCCGCGCGTACTCGACCTTAAGACCAGCCAGGGCTTCGAGCCTGCTCGCGGAAGCAGCCTGATCGGGCCTCTGCTGGGCGTAAGCCTCCTGTGCCACTCCGACGGGGCCCATCTCTTCCTCTACAAGTTTGCGGACCTTACGTGCTCCGGCCTTGAATCCCTTGTGGCGGCGCATGCGAAACTTACGGCGCTGCAGCTTGGCAATGTCCTGCTCCAGCAGCTGCTTCGAAGCCTCGTCCGAGTCGGGTTGTTGCTCCAGGCCAAAGACCGGGTTCACGGGGCTGCGTTCAAAAAAAGACTTGTGAGCCGAAACCGCACCCGCAACAGCGGAGCCGTTAGGGGCGGGAACTCCCGCGGCCGCCGGGGCGTTGGGTACTGCGGCAGGGTTCTGCTGGGCGGGGGCCTTGCCAACATCGAACGCGGCTCCGGATCCGTTGGTAGGACTGGCGAGGCTTAGCTGCTGCACGGGCGCCCGGTGGAACGGGCCCTCGAGCAGGGCCCTCTGACGGTCCGCATCGTAAGGGGCCGCGGGCCGTAGGCTGCCGGCGTCCCCGAGCCGAAAGTGGTCCTCGTGAAAGTCGGCCCGAACCACCAGGGCCAGGGTCAGGCCAGTCAGCACTAGGCGCAGGGCCATGGTCCGAGGAGTGAGAGTAGCTGACGTGTCACCGCTCGGCTAGACGGGCGAGATCTGAGGCCCGGGCAACGAACCTCGCCCTCGCGCGTGGCACGCGGTGGCTCGCACTGTGCTGGCACGCTCCGCGTGGACGGTGACGCCCGGCTACCGGTCGAGGAAGACGACGAAGGGCGCATCGCGCGCTAAGCGATATTTTTGAATACGACGGCGACAAAGTTTTCGAACAGGTCACGCGCCTTTTCTTTGCGGGAGACCGTGAAACAGATTCGCGCCCTGTATATTTTTTTTCTTTTTCATTTTTCTCAATGGATGATTTCCTTCGCTCACCATTCATTGAAGGAAAACAGAACTACGATATGGTCGCGACAAAATGAGTTGGTTATTCTCTTCTGCAGTGCAACAGCCGCCAAGCGCCTGGACATTCATTCATGTTCGCAGACATTGGCCGATAGGTGTTGCAACGGAAAAGAAGAAGATATGTATAGTGCATCCTGATATGATGAAATGTGTCAGATGTTGCTGTAAAAGACAATGTTATGCAACAGAGCGTTGTGTTCTTCTCCTGTAGAGACGCTGGCAAGAGGTCACTGCTAATAGTAACCGAGCAAAGCCGGTTCGGAGGGCAGATTATCCGTACAAGTTGAGAAGACCACCGCAACGCCTTTCTACGGCAAGATCTTTTTGCGTGATTGAGGTGATCTTTCTTTCAAGGCTCACTATTTAGGAGCCATGCAGATACACGGCGAAAGAAACCATGCGTGATTTAAGTTCAATGAGGGTATGGTCAAATCGGTCCTCGGTCTTGCCGTGCTGTCATCGTTGCACCGCTAAAGATACACCTCCCGGGATATACGCCTCTCGCACTACGGGACGGTGACTCGTTCAGCTGAAAATTTTCTGATCAGATCTTGCGTACTTATACAGCGATCAGAGGAGGGACTTCATAAACTGCACAATACATCCGTTTACAATACTGACGGTTGGAGCGCGGCAACATTTCACCACGTCGCTGCAAGCTTGCATTAATAGTAGTAGTGAAACAGCAGTTTCAGGTGTCAAAGCCTTTGGCTAAACCAAGAATGAGAGAGCCTGATGTACACAGCGAACGTCGCATGTACCTGCTGGACGCCTGTCGATGTAATTAAATATGCTAAAGCCATATACCGTGTTTTACCTAACAATAGCACCCAACTTTAATAATAGAAGGATACACATGAGACCAACGCCGTATGTTGTTAATCGTCGTCTTGAGTTGCTCAAACTATTTTTTAGCGCATGTGGTCAGCTAAATAGCAACATCTGGCATTGAATAATTGTAAATATTCGTTTTAGGGCATAACTCGTATTTGAAAAGTTGTAGAGCCTGCCGAAAAATACGCAATAAAGTGGTTTCCATGACGTTATCTTTTACGTGATTTTTTCTTCCCGGGCTCTGAACAAAGCCCGCTCATTGCGCGTTCCGCGTCTGGATTGCATCGCTCTCTATCGCACTTTAAAAGAATGAGCCCGCATGCTTGTCAAAAGCCGGCGAGTGTGCTTGCACCCGTGTTTAGCGGTGGCTTATCGCTTCAATCTTTATAACGATGGTGGGGGCGTACGCTGGACGCCATGTCCAATGGCTTTCTTTCATTTGCGTTTAGCAAGCGGGCTCCGGTGTCTAGAAATACGATAAAGACCGTTGCAATCCATACGCGCAAGAGCGCCGTGATGTCATTTTTTCATATTTCGCGGGTTTCATGAGCCCGGAGCAATAAACCAGATGAAAGAACGCTATAGAAACACCTTTATTACAGTGTCTATATAAACACGTCTACAACTTCTTGGATACGACGTATACCCAAATAGAAATACTTAAAAGAATTCCAGTGTTAACAATCTGTAATCAGCCGAGTATTTGCTCTTCAGAAAAAAGTTTGAGTAACTCAAGACGACTACAAATCGCTAGTGTCATTTGTGGAAGGTGTGCCACTGTATATTTAAGACAAGGTCTTCTTTGCTGACTTCTCACGGGTTTAGCGTGTCTGGGATCTAGGTATCTTGTAACCAGTTGCAGAAAATATCGGTTGGCTATGTGGCTTATAGATTTCGTATAGACGGGAAAGAGGTATCAAATGTTACCTGTCCATGTCGAGAACACATAGCAATTGTCAGCTACTCAGGTAATAATCAAGAAGTATAATTAGCCGTAAACACTCGGGGCTAACAGGCCCTGTGTTTCGTTAACAGCGCTTGTAAATATTTTGCTCCACTGGCAGAAATGCACCGCGTTCTGTACAGATTTTCCTCATTTCATTGCGAGATTATGAACATGATAGAGATGGAGGACAGAAAAACACAGCCATGCTCATATAATCCACATTTAGTCATCGAATCATATGATCACCATGTACGTTGACCTTGTCTTCTGTTGTTGTGTGCCTCAAAACATGGCTCGTACCCACGAGGGGGATTGACCACACTGGATGGATCGAAACGTACATCCAACAACATAACAAACGGGGTAAATGCGAACATTAAGAACGAAGTATTTGGCAAATAATTGGTAACACAGATTTAGAGTCGACACTTGGTTGACACAGCCTTTCTTTTTTGAGTTTAAGATTTCCGATATATCATCAAACTGACAGAATAGTGGCGCCCTCATTGGTGTGAACAAAGGCAGAGAAGGGAGAATGTCGCTCATGAGAAAAATTGTGGCTTTTTAAGCCCACAAAGCCCTAACACCACTCCACATCAAGGAAAATTAGAGCAACTTGTTCACCTTTATTTCTAAGCTATTGATCGAGTAAGGGGCATGATGCCCGGTGTGCCTCCCCCCACTTGGCTACGCCACTGCGCATACCCATAGGGCCGAATAGGCACCAATTAACATGTCGCTTGGGAAGACGAAGCAGTAGAAGAAGGTACGTCCGAAGTTGAAATTTGCAAAACTGTTATGGGTACCAGGTCACTGTGGCATACATTTAGATGAAATAGCAGATTCATTAATGCGAGCTTCCTGAGTGGACCGAGAATGTCGGCTCTTCCACTAGTGGTGACCACAACAGCGATATAGATATCGTAAATATTCAATTAGCAGATATGTCCTTGAACCAATAACAACACGGACGGAATTTCAGCACCTAAAATTTCCCTGGAAAACTTAGTGACCATCAAGACAACCGGAAGTAGTTATCACCAGAATTATAATGAAATAATGAATCATGTCTCCCCATTAAACCTACACAGTACTGGTCGACGATACATATCACTCCTGCCAGGATACGAAATCCATAGATCGCTATATATATATATATATATATATATATATATATATATATATATATATATATATATATATATATATATATATATATATATATATTATGTCGCCGGTGTAGATTATTAAAAAAAAAGAGTCAGTGTGGGGTACGAGCCATAGTATGAGGCCATCATCATCCTCAGTGCTTTAGTGCTTCGACTCCGCAAACTATCCAGGAAAAAATGGCTGAAAACCATGGCGCCGAGAAGACGTTCCTGTCGGGAAGCCCGAGTGCTCTCACTCGCGACAATGTCGACAATGTCGACAATGTCGGTCACGGTATCGGCGGATCCACCGCCGCGGCTGCGCCTCAGCAGTCAACTACACCTCGTGACAACGGTACGTCGCCGTTCAACGTCCCGTCATCTCTCGCGCAGGACGGTATGCAGCGAGAGCAGTCGCAACGCAGACGGCGCGTCATCATCGGCTCCGCGCTCTGGCTTAGCTTTGTCGGCCTCGTTCTTGTGGTGCTGATTGTGAAGGTTCTCACCGCCAACGTGGACATTGGTCCAGCTGCGGGGGGGTACAGCAGCCAGAGAGCAGGCCGTCATTGGATGGAGCGCCAAAATAGTTCGTTCATCGCCAACGAGTGATCGAAGCCACGAGAGCAAATGGATTAAGCGTCACATACGTGTTAAACTTTTGCACTGAAACACACTTTCTGGAAGTCCGTTTTCTTTTCTGTTGGCTGGCATGGCGGTTTAGCGAATGCGGTGACACGGGGTGGGAAGCGGATAAGAGACACGTACGGTCTCACTCGAACCGCACCAAAGTTACTCGAAAGTGCCACAAACGATCGGGTATCTGTCAATGACTCCTGGGATACGCTCACGTTAGGAAGGTGTACTTACTGATTTGTGTACACCTGATGCCTATACGGCGGCTCCTCAAAATAAAGAAAGGTTGCCGTGTCACGTATGTCTTTAGCAGTCTCAAGATTTAAAAAAAAATAGTAGTTGTGCATTAAAATGTGACTGCCTACGAATTTGCCATTTAAACAACTTGCCCCCAAGGCACTAATAAGAAGGTTAATTAATGATTTTTAATTGGTATTCTGAAGCTTACGTTATTAGCGGTGTAAGAGTTGTCGGGCGATCCTACCGCTGTCAACCAGATGTAGGAGTCGTCGGACGATCTCGCCGCTGCCAGCATTTGAAGGAGTTGACGGTCGTAGAGAGGAACTCGGTGAACAGGATTTATTTACATTATTTACATCTTAGGCCAGACATACATCGACAGTCTAGCGTGACTCCCATATGGAGCCCGCAGGACGACGCATACAGCAAACAGCTTACGAGCACACAGCTCACGAGTACATTTCGAGCATGACAACGAGCACTCAGCTCCCGACGACGAGCACACACTAGCAGCCGACAATCGCTGCTTATATCCTCTCCGCTCGACGTCATAGTTCGACGTCATTGAAGATGACCCGCCCTATTGGAGGAGGCGGGCTCACACACACGTGTTGCACAGGTTTGAGTGCCGCACACACACACACAGGTGTAAAGGTCCGGAGCCGACGTCAGAGGGGCTTCGTAGAACTCTTCTCCGTCCCGGGTGGCACGCCGGGTAGCACATTCCTGAGCTGACCCTGCGCCATGTGGCTGCCGGTTATTCGCACTTCTCTGAAGTGCGCCCCGTCCGGTTGGATTGGAACACGTGCAGCGGGCTGAAATAGCTGGCACGTTGTCACCCCGTACGGCCATTCCTAACAGCGGCAAAATATGTCCACCTCATGTAGGAACTCGTATGTGAATACGCCACGATTGCTGCGCCCATTACCTTTTATAAAAATCCGTATCATCTAAAGAAAAAAAAACTAGAATGTACAATCGTGTTTATGCGGAGAGTGCATATATAAATCTTCATATCTAGTTTATGAGGGATAGTTTACGTACGTGTTTCTTGCATATACAGTCTTCCTACACCAAGTGGTCAAACACTTCGATTTTTTTTCTCGTTAATAGATATTCCTCTTCAGTCACGCCGGGTAGGTCCCGGCATCCCCCTCCACCGGTGGTCTACGTCTTATTGTGCTGAACGTAAGCTGCGAGAGAATTAGCCAAAGATCAGTTAAGGTTCCCCAAGGGCATTTCAGGTTTCTGAAACCGGCGATTTCTCTTCTCAGGCATGGAAACAATCGACAGTGACAGGCTGAAAACACATAAGTACTGTCGGGTTTTTATTATGGAGATAACACGAATGATGCTTCGCTTCACTTTGCCATCTATGTAACGGACTAACGGTACTTCAATATACATGTAGGACAAGTACTTTCAGGCGACTGAATGAGCATACGGTAGTGAAGTCTGGATCGCAGCGGGCACGTATATACTATACTCGTGCATATTGACCAACTTTCAACTCTTGAAAAGTACATGCAGCTTGCAGCCCCTAGCGGTCATCTGGCTTCGTGGAATAACGCGGCAGACGCGGTGGCGTCGTCGAACTGGTGCATGTGATGCGATTCCAGACGTGGCCTCAGTGCTACGTGGCATCACTCACGGCGGTCGTATTCGCGACGTCGGCGGCTCCACTTACAACGTCGGCAAGCGGCTGCTGACGGTTGATGGCCTTGACTAAGGCCTCTAGATTGACCGTCGACGAAGAGGAGGGCGGCAGCGACCTCACGTCTTCGAGGACCATTCGCGTGAGCATGAGCGCGACAGCCGAGCCGACCGTGAGCAGGACGAGCAGGAAGCAGATGAGCGCCCTGAGGTCCTTCTTCGCGCGGTTCCGCTGCAGAGTTCGCAACACCTGCGAGATGCTGGTACCAGCTGGCTGACGCACTTCGGACGTCCAGGGGTTCTCGTACGGAGGAGGCGGGGACGCAGTCTCCATTTCGCTTCTTCTTTTGCTTTCTTCATTTGCGTGCAAGTAGCGGCCGAGCTCCAGCCACTTCGTGGTGAAACGGCGAGTCCTGACTGATGCACGCCTGTCACACGGTGCAGTCTAAATCAGAATTCTTGACCATGCTTGGCTCCCGACCTCAGCGTACACGCAAAGGAGCCAATCGCGCTCGAGCAATTCAATTCCTGTCGTACTCGATCGCGATTGGAAGTGCCCTGTACGAGCGACTGATCTTTTCCTTCTTCTTTTTTTGCCATTGCAATGCTGCACATATCCATTGACCCAAGTTGGCGTCTCAGAGGTTCATTGAATATTACCGAATAGTATTCACTGAAGAGCACGCACACTGGCGCATACCCAGCGACCCTAGACAGCGACACATCTCAGGTGGCGCATATCCAATGCACCAAGTTTGCGTCAAAGAGGCTCATTGAAGGGCGGCACATACTCAATGGCACATGTTGGTCTGACGCAAAGTTTGAGATCAGGCTGGGTGGTGCTTTACCCATTGTACCACGAGCTACCCAGTGACCCAAGCTGGCGTGATCGGACATACCACAACCTTGGCGAAGTTCCTCAAGAATGCTAATCGTATTAAAAACATTTCAATACGATTAGCATTCTTCAGGAACTTCACGCACTTTCCGGTGATTATCCGTCTGCCTGTTGGATTGTGACCGCTATGTCTGCTTGTCGGATTATGAGCCCTTTGGGCGCAAACTTAATTGGGTCACTGATTATGTGCCGCCCTTCAATGAAGCTTTTTGCCGTCAACTTGGTTCAGTGGGTATATGCCGCTCTTCAATGCAAAGAATAATTTAAAACTTTTCCAGTGCTGGGCGGGATCAAATCCGCGTCATAGACCAGGTGTACTTTTAAAGCGAAGCACGCCGCGTCGGTAGGTAGTTCAAAGCGTGCATATACGATACATGGCAGGAGTGTGGGAGAGATGAAAGTCGGCGCGAGAAACTCGTTTGGACTGCACCATCGCTTGGCATGTGCACAATGCCCTCTGGAACTCCCTGGGTGTCGCCGCTTAGCATCTTGACAGCTGTAATTATCCGTGACACCCCCCAAAAGCACTGCAGAAACAGCAACGCCTACCTTTCGACCAACGTGCAAGTCAAGAGGGGACGCAGATAGAAGCAGGAGACGAGGTAGGCGACGTCAACAATGTTTCGGTAGAGGAGGGCCACAATGCCCTCTGAAGCGCCCTGGGGGAGGCTACAATGCCTTCTGAAGCTCCCTGGGGTACCCTGGGGGGCGCAACAATCTCCTCTGGGTGCGTAAACAAACGGGACCTCCGCAAAAGCATTGCAGGAGCTTCCGGGCTTGCTTCCGTGCTCGCGCGCTCCGGCAACGACAGTCCAGAGAGGAGGTAGGGAGAGAGAGAGGGAGTAGAGAGAGAGGAGGCAGGGAGTGGGTACAGCCAGATCCCGTACCAACGCAGTGAGGAGACGAGTGATTAACCTTACCCCTCTCGCGCACGTGTCAGTACACCTAACATGACACGGGAGAAAGAATCGTCTTAGAAAGCATTGCTCATTTGGGCTCTCTTCAGTAAAGGAAAGAGTGAATGAATGACACGTGGCCCTACACATTCCAGCTTTTAAGTGTCACGCAATTTTCACACGAAGAGGCAAGGTGCTGCTTTGCATGTAGTTCAATAGCCAGTGCACGAACTTTGAACTATTCACGATTTATAGACAATACCATTTTCGCCGCATCGCCCCCTGATTCGGACGAAAACAGCGAAGTGGATGGGGAGTAACTGTTGTTGTTCGTCCTCCCGACTCTCTTTCCGACCAGTGACTAAATACTTACTCTCCGAAATTTGCACACGGCACGCACATTCATACAGTTAGTCCTTTGAGGGATGAAAGCGCCCTTTTTAAGACTGACGACCCAGTTAATTACTCCCGTTTTCCCCTGTATTTTTCTTAGAGTGTATGTTCTGCGAGGAGAAACGCAAGTGGTGCAGGCAAGGTAACAAGCATGCCGTCAGCATCACCAGTTACTTTCGCATTTCAATCAATAAAACGACGTTTTCTTTAAAAAGTAAGTGTAACAGTGCATCTTTTTACTCCAAGTCTGACGGGGCGTATCTCAAAACCGGTACCGTCCTCAGAATTCGTTCCAAGCATTGCAAACTCACTAGCTACGATCCGTACTTTGAAATATGTGCCGTAAGTTAATCAATCATACAGTTAATTAGTGCTACGGTAATTATTAAATTAACCGTTCTGATTTCTCGTAGAAGTATAATGGCCGCGCCTCATCGAGTAATTTAGCTCAGGGATAGTGGCCCTTGCGCAATTAAACATCATATATTCATTCATTAGCTCAGGGATTGCCTGTTGCGGATCTGCGCTATCCGCAACAGGTATTGTCTAAATTTTTATTTTGGTGCAACTAAAAAAAAAAACACCCTATATATTCTGCCCGGATGTTTCTCACACTGTGATCGGCTTCCGTCCGCAGCTCAAGTGCGCATGGGTCGATCGCAATCGATCCCGTACGCCGCGTGACTCATCACACGGGGCATGGGGTATTACAGTACATGGGACAGAACTCATAGCAAAATGCTGCAGCTTACGCACCGTGATCTGAGCACGAGGTCGTGGGTTCGGCTCTCTGGCCGCTGCTGCAACATGCCGATGGAAGAGGAATAAAAAGAAAAAAAAAGTCTATGTCCGAACTTTGGGTAAACATTAAAGACAAGGTCAAATTTAGTTCGGAGCCTTCCATTATGGCGTCAAGAAAGGCCACCGTATACACACTTTTAACTATATAGTGTGTATGCACGCATGCAATGCGGCGTGTTGACGGGCTTATAGCGCAAGCAGATATACGTTGTTGACCTTATTCTTTACGGCTATACGGATACGTAGGCCAATCGCCCGTGTGTTTCTTGAGCACCGAATTCGTGAGAAACTTAGAATTTGTTGCTGCGCTTTATAAGGTGCGAAAGAATACGGGCACGAAATCTGATCAGAGATGCGCCATCTTCGGCGAAATTTTCGTTTCGTAACGAATCCCACGATTCGAAAACTGTAGTGCTCCGTGGCCAAATTGTATTATATCCATTCCCAAACAGTAAGGGGTAAATAAATCAATAATACCAGTATAATACGGTGCAGTGGCACACTTTGCGCGCCAACAAGCTGAATAGATTGGTGGATTTCCTTTTTGAAACAACCAAACGACAAGGCTAATATTTTCTGACCACAAAATAAAGAGCTGTACTGTTTTGTGCATACTAAATAGAAAACGCCAAAAATGTGGACTTTTCATTTTCTTCCTTTTATCTAAAGCGCGTATATGTGGAGTTAGCGTATTATATAATATAACATACTAACTCTGCGGCTCATATATGCTGCGAAACTCGGAAAATATAAAAGAAGAAAGGTTAACGGAATGGTCTCACATACGAGTTTGCGAATATTCAAAATTTAGAACACCGACGAGAGCGGTATTTCTTATTTAGTTCTCTTTCGATTCGAGAGTTCATTATGCGAAATTGTGGAATGTTCGTGTTCGTTCGGATATATGGGAGGTGCCAAATTACCGCTTATCGGAGCCACGAGGGAGGCGAACCAGTGCGGGTGAACAGTGTTCCGATCGAATGATTGTCCTCCAGACGTGTCGCGCGGTTGTGTTGTCGCGCAGAGGCACATGCTCTTGAGCTAACAATGTGCGTACGCAGGGCAGATAACCACAGTGCCCCGCAGCCTACGCGAATTCGTTGTCTCGAGCTAAACAAAGCAATGTATTATCCGGCCAGCCTCAGCCCGCTTGCACCCCTTTGAACGACGTGCAGTGCTGTGGTATCGCATGCACTTCGTCCGCTCCATGACCACTGAACGCTCTGTCGTTGTAATGGTGGGCCGGATGGATAGGCGAAAGCAGTTGTTGCTCTTTAATAATATTTGGGGTTTTACGTGCCAAAACCACTTTCTGATTATGAGGCACGCCGTAGTGGAGGACTCCGGAAATTTTGACCACCTGGGGTTCTTTAACGTGCACCTAAATCTAAGCACACGGGTGTTTTCGCATTTCGCCCCCATCGAATTGCGGCCGCCGTGGCCAGTTGTTGCTCTTTTACAAGCTCGTCTGGGGCGGCTTGCACGAACATTAATGACGAAAATAATGACGAATTTAAGAACGCGTTCTAGTGCGAACTAGTTCTAGTTCGTGAAAGCCGCCACTGGAATCCAGTTGGGAACGGCATTATATGTACAGAAGGGTCCGCTGTTAAAAGGGAACGCTTGAGTGCAGAGCATGTCCGGATTTTTACGCTCTCGCAAGATTGCAATCCCCTAGATTTGCAGCAGATAACTTGTGGTCTCTGACTCCTCTCGACACACTGTACAGTGAACTGACATTGGCTCCGCAGTCACTTGAAGCTATAGGGTGCCAGCAAAATTAGAGGCGCACGTTTGAGTTGTTCCCTTTGGCAGTGGACCGCATTGTATACGTATACTTATTTATTCATAATGCAGCCCAACTGGGATATCGCAGGAGTGGGTTTGTACATCGGATATAACATAAAGCATCTTTTTTTCCCGCAAATCAACTTAATCACTGTGGAAATCATGATTGCTTCAAAATCAAAGATACAGCGGGTAATAAACAATGCATGAATCAATTTATTATAAAAAAAATTCCCCCAAAGGCAACGGCGGTATGCATGAAATGGATTATATAATTGAGCGGAATGCAAAAAAAAAAAAACTGTTTCTACAAGCGACGGCAAACAACATCACCTTGGTTCTGTGCGCCTACATGGCATTTGCATATCTTTAATGTTTGGCTCAAGTTACGTGGGCCACTCAGTACATAAACGCCTAATTTTTGTAAGCAAGATGGTCAATCCTGCCTTTCCCTTTCCGCCTTCCCCTCGTTCTATTTGGTGGGGTGCCCCCCTGACTGAGTCCTGCCCCTACCACACGCCGATACTCCATCAGAACAAAGGTCTGGAAATGACAGCATACTGCTTCGGAAGCAATGATATGATGCGTACACATGCAGCAGTTGCTATCGCTCATATCGCACCGTTGCGGAAACCCCGCAGCGGGCCAAAGAACGTGCTTGCGTCGTTGATTGCTTTGTGAAGAAACAGCCCATAAACAACATCCGAAACGCCTATGAACAATGCTCGCCCGCTTTACCAGTTTACCCCTCATTTCGCCGTCAGTTGCCGTTTCGGCGGAAATAGAACAGGGCGTACGTAGCACATGCATATTGGCACGGGGCGCGGGTACTACGTACTACAGCATACATTCGGCTGGTGTGAAACAAGTCAGTTGCTACCTCTGGCTACCGCCGAAAAAGACCGCACGGCTGCGCCAGCTGCGCTACTGCGCCCGCGCGCGCTTCTCGTGACGTAACGTGACGTCAGAGATCGCTTGCGGCTCGATTTGCAAGCAACGTGAGCAATCGCGAAAGATCCGTGATCCTGTGAGGCAGTGTGAAGTTTTGCCTGTTTGGCGGTGTTGCTGTCCAAGCTCGTGGGCTTCTACGCGCGCTTCGTTATTGCTGTTGCTTACAAGGCGCGTAATCATCCACCTTAGAGCCTGTCCCTGCTTGCACGAACGCGGGCAGGACAATGAACGTCTACGTTCTTCTGAGCCTGGCCATTGTGTTCTTGACAACATTCGTCGAGAACGGTACGTAGACCTTTTCCCATTGTCTTTAAGTGCGTTTCCGGCGTCGTGACATCCTGCGTGGCTCGTTTAGGCGCCTATTATTAGTGTCCGGAAAACACATGAATCCGCTCAGGCATTTGAATGTATGCGGATTCGATTGTACGCGAGAAGTAGCTTTTCGGGAAGGGTCAACGAGCTAGCTGTTCATTGATCCGTCTTGCTTCCGCGCGAATTACTTTCTTCGTACTCACGCAGAATAAGCTGTACTTTTTGGCAAATTCACCCTCAGGATGCATTGCTTGAAATCGGACCTTCCCAGAATGGGCGTTAGGCCTTGCCGCGTTTTCCGGAGAAAAACGCAAAACGTCTGAATATCGGAGCTTCAGCATTTGTTCACGGTAGTAATGTAATCAGGATGCGTATCATTCATTTTATGTGTAAGCCGATGCCATAAAGGAATGAATCACGTAGACGGTTTCCGGCTGTCGTGCCACTTGTTTACATGCTCGTCGCTACGCACGCCCTCCTTCAGCCGAAGGAACCTGTCTTTACGATATCCCGAACTGGGCAAGGTGCCACTTTATTAACGATTCTTGTACCGTGTGGTTGCGCACGTGTTTTGTCGTTAATTCTTGCAGCTGACAGCCTCACTCGCATTTGATTCTCGTGTAAAAGACCCCGTAGTAAATCCGAAGCTTGAATATCTTGCGCGGCTCAAACATTTGTCGTTGGCTTTGTGGCTGTTGATACGAATAACTCTTATATATTTATTGATTCATTAGCAAAACAGACTGAGTTGTGGGCACTTTCACAAGGGAAAGGTATCCGTACGCGAGTGTCACAGTCTGCAGTTAGAATGTTGTATAAGAAGAGCCCTACGCTGGAACGCTGTTATCGAAAAAACAAACACTAAATGATATCAAGGACTTCTATGTATGTTGCACGTTTTGATAACCATTTGTCACTGCCATAATAGCTTAAATATAGTGTGATGTTGTCGAACACCTACCCTCAGATAATTGCGCTCGCTATTTTGAATATATATGATAGCACCCCTTAATTGCAATACTGCGCACAACCTAGCCTTTATCATCGCCTGCAGAAGTCTGCTATTTACCAACCAGCTGAACAACATACTCATGCGAATGTGTGCTTGATTCAAGCTATTTGTAACTTTTACTGGCATTAATGTTGGCACATTTGGTCATACAATAATGTGCTAATTGCTGCAAGATTTCGATGAGCGCATTTTGAAGAGCAGCATGTTTTCAGTAAAATATATTACAACCTGTTGGTTTATTGCAAAGCTTCCTGTCTTAGAATTGAACTACAGTTGAGAGCACCAGTTATCGGAGAAAGAATGTGTCATGCTCACATGTTCCTGCTAATTCCAGCTCTTGCCACAACATGCACCAGAGAAGTTTTTGACATAACCCAGTACTTCACTTGCCCGGGACCTGTGGACAGGCCAACAGAGCGATATTGCTGTGGCACCAAGAAGTTCCGATACTGCTGTGATCTAAACAACTACTCAGATGCCATGTAAGTGTCCTCATGTCGTGACCAACATGCCATCTTCATGTGTAGTAGGGCAAGCATAAGCTTATTGACGTCCTAGAGAGATTAGTAATACTAATAGGGGAAGTTAGTAATACTGTTTAATACTCATTAATATGTATTTGCATTTTTATCTGTCTGGCATATTACTTGCGACTGTGCTGTAAGGAGCACCACTAATCTGATTTGCTGTTAAAAACTTTTCTTAAAATCTGCAAATAGTGTGCCCTACTTCACTAGCCCTTATGCACATACCAACTCATTTATACACAGCTGTGCTTTCATCTGACAGCCATGTGTTCTGTGGTGTGTGAAACTATTGTTTGAACAATCTAACCTTGTTGTTGGTTGCAGTGACATGGTAGCTTAGGCATATTCCCACTTGTACATGTTGCTGGGCTAGTCGGTTCATTTTGCTGAGTAGACCATAACGATGATTGCTTGGCGCAAACAAGAAAGGATGGGAGGGTGCTTCCCTTGTTCCCTCCCATCTTTCCTTGTTTGTGCCAAGAGATCATATTTATGGTCTTCTCGACAAAATATTCCCACTTGCCTGCCGTTGTGCATATAAATTTTGTGAACAATCTTGTTTCAAGCTGTATCAGAATGCGTACATGCCTGTATACTGACATATTGGCATTTGTACACAATGGTTGGAATTCACCCAGGATCCTTTAAGCCACACTTAGTTTTCTGTACTTTGCCACTGACTCAATTCACTCCCATTGTACAGCTTTTCCTGAATGCACTCTTTCTGTTGAATTGTGAAATCTCATTTGGCAAAAGCCAGTTTTTTTTCTTTTGCTCTTTACTTTCACCGTGTATTCATTCTGGAATAATTGTGTTAATGTCTTCCAATAACCATAAGCCATGTTGCTTTAATATATTGCCTCTCTCTTTTAACCTGTATTTCATTGCCTTCTTAGAAACTTGGTGTTCCCTTGTTTTCTCTATTCTTTCTTTCTCTCTTTGCGACACATTCCGGGGCTCAAGTTACAAGCACGGCTACAAAAACAAAGACCGAAACAAGTTATTTAACGGTGTTCATTCTCCCAAACGGATTATCAGGTGATAATCACCATCCGTTTTGTTGTCTTCATTGGTGCTCTCTTACCTTGTGGCTTATGACTTGCTAGCTGCCGCTGTATGCAAGCTTGTTTTCTTATTGGGTTTGTTTTTGCTGCCATGGCTTGTTGCTCTATGCGTATATGCATTTCCTTGGTGTGCTCTCATCTGCTTCTGTGAGCCTCTGAGATGACGCGAGTCAGTACAGCTGCGGTGGCCGGATTTTGATGGGGGTAAAATGCTGAAGCGCTTGGCTACTTAGATATAAGTGCATACAAAGAAACCCAGGTTGTCAAAAGTAATCTGGAGTCCCACACTATGGCGTGCCTCATTATCCTCATAATCACATCTTAATTTTGGTGCATAAAGTCCCAGAATTCAATTTTTGACTTAATGAAATTCGTTGCAACCTGTGCGTAGTGAATTCATCTATCATTTATTTTTGTGAGTAAGAAAGTCAATTAATCGCAGCCATCTGGCACTGATAACCAAGATATCAGTGTTTAACCACCACTTACCAATTCTGCCTTGTGTGCATTGTTGTGGTGTGCATGAAGTGAACAAATGTCCACATCATGTCTTCATGGCTACTGTTCCAATGAGGTTGTATTTTGTGCTGCTTTTGTGCGTACTACTGCTGGTGCCGAGCCAGAATTCAGCCTAGATGCAGCAAGTCAAGCCTGCAGGTGCAGTTCTCTACAATAGTACCTGGCACTGAATGCAACAGGGAAAAATATGGTATTGGCCTGTTCAGCTGCCAAAGGGAGCCTTGTAGGCATATACTTTCAAATTTGGGTTCGCATGAAGACTTTTAAAATGGCAGTTAACTGAGGGACACCAAAGACAAACTTAATCGGTTAGTATTCTTTTAAAACTCTATATTCATTAATTTTACAGAAAGATATTGATGAATAAAAAAGAAATTGAAGGCCAAGCTTTAATTTCTTTTAATCACCAGCTGAATCCTCTTAGCACTGGTACACCAAGGTCATCATGGATTTCAAAGTGTATTCTTGTATTTTGGCTCTTGTGGTGGAGCAGAAGGGTTCAAAACTTTGGAGGACGCTTAAGCTTTGCCTTTAGGAGTGGAACGCAGTAGCATTCAAAGACCGCTGACCACTTCACATGCTTCACGTGCCAGATATCTATGATGGCAACTGCCCACTTCACATGCTTCCCGGCAACTGCAGCTTATGTAACCGTAATGTTTACTGGAGGCGAACACTATGCACGAAGGTGAGCTTTGTGGAAGAAACGCAGTCTCTTGATTGGGCCGATCCCGGATATAGTGCACAGCCTCACTAGAAAATTCCACCATTTTCAGGTGGAAGCGGCCAAACTTGCGAACCGGTGCCTGTGGCGCCCGATGCGTACGCGCGGCCGTGTACAAGTGATTCATCCGGAATTGCTTCAGACATGCCAGCTTTCGCATGCTCGGTGATGACTGTAAATAATAGTCCACCATCATACTATGGCACATTCTCCTATATATCCAGGAGGTTAGCGGTGTGAGGCTGAATAAGTAGTTTGAAATGTCTGTGTAATTAAGATGTACGCATTGAGTAATTCAATTCTAAAAGTTCTAGAACATCTTTTCATTTTTCTTTATTGAGGATGTGGAAGTATTTTGTCTTTTACATCTTCCCATGTGCACATCACATAATGGCTGAATCAAATGACATGGCACTTGGCAATGTTTTGTTTTCTTTATAGGAATGTGCTTATTATATTTTAATGAAGAAAAGGAAATGGCAGCAAGGAATTCCATATTTAAGGCCAGGGCACAGTGGAGGTTGAGACAGGCGGTCTGCCTTCTGTCTCCCTCCTTCTCCACTCTGGTGGATTCTTTGTCCCTCATTAAGAGCAAAAGAAATAAATGAAATGGGGACCACCCACCTCCACTATATGACAACAGCAGGCATAAAGCCTATCAAGGAAAATTGAAAAGGGGCTTTCAAGTAATGCCCAAACTGCCTATTTATTTTGGGAAAATGCCAATTGAGAAAGAAAAGTTGTCCTGGCATACTTTGCATCCTAGGGCTTGGTCAACAAGCGCAGCAGGTCCTCGTGCAGAGAATTTATTTGTCAAATAAGCAATGTCATAAAGTTGGGTTTGTACAGCAGCTGTGCCTATTATGAAAGATGAGTTCATGGTGGGTAAGTAATTATGAGAATCGGGTGGATGGCTGTAACATAGTTGGAAAAAAGAAAGCAATGAAAAGTGACACTGTCACATAATGTCAAGTCAAATAAAGCAAGCAATGAAAGGAATGTTAAGAGATGTGGGATATGTCTGTTTATAAAAGGAAGGGAGGATATTAAACATGTTCTAAGGAAGGTGACAAACACGACTCTTAACAATAGAAAGAATGTGAACGAGAAGAAAATGGCAAGCTTAAAGATTAAAAGATAATAATGATTGTGTGCGTGACACTGCCAAGAAGATCATTCACGGACAGCGATAACTTGCATCTTGTAAAAAGAAAGCATCGTGATTTAGGGTGAGGAGGTTCTCTTCAAAGAAGCACCTCAGCAAAGAAAAGGTGGGGATGTGGATATAAAGTATAATGGAGAGTGAGACATATGTGGCTCTTTGGAGGGTGCTTGCCACTGCACTCATAGGTTGCATTCACACTGGCGATGGACCGTGTCACCGACTGCAACTGACGACCAAGGAGCGATTCGTGGCAACCAATGTTCACACTGGCAAGCATGCTTTGTTACACTAGGATATCTCGCAATTGCTGTCATTTGCATCTGTTTGCACCGCCATCACCATGAAAAATAACCGTCAGTATGTTTCAATGTCCTGCTGCTGCACCACTGATTGGTTCAGCAACTTTGCAACTGCAGTCGTGTGTGAAAATTGGAACACTGAACAACTCGCCCAAAACAGTCACTTTTCAACCAAAGGGACCATTTGCGACCAACTTAGTTGCATGACCTCTACAAGTCGCCAGTGTAAATGAGGCCTTATTCTGTTGCTAACCATATGCAGTTTATTGACACTCTGCCGTGTACACCCGGCGACAAAATATTGCAGGGCACGAGGTCTGAGAGAAAGCTGAATATCTCTGCAATCTCGCAATGCAGTCTGGTTGCTACTTTGGCCCTGCTCAGAGAATTTCCTCAATTCGTTATACTATTTGATGCTGTTATTGCTGTAATATGCATTTCGCATGCACGAGTGGGTTTCTATAGGTGAATAGGAGACATGCAACACCAATGTGATGCTTAAAGGGACATTAAAGGAAAACAATAAATCAGTTTAGACTGATAAAGCATTGCTTGAGAACTCTGCAGGCGGTCATTTCAAAATAATAGTTTGAATATTGGATGAGAAAATGAAGATTAAAGTACCAATATTTGAATTTCGCGCCTAAACCCTTACGCCGGTACGTCAGTGTGACGTCAGAAATTCCGAAGTATGTTTTCGTATTTGGTCAGCGTTGGCTCAGTAAAGGTTCCCCAAACTTGCCATGTCTAATATTTGGTTAATTTAGAACACTACAGAGTCAATCTGTATCGCTAAATGAGTAAATAGGCCCTGGAAGACTCTATCAAGATTCATGACGTCACAGCGGACTGGTGCAGGAACTTCAAGTAGGCGTCGCCACCTGTATTTCGCTTTTGCGCTTTTTCTTGTTTACTAAGCATCTTATCGTGGTGAGATTGATGTTTTTGCTGTTTTAGAAGGGTAATTTTATGATGTACAAGAAATAATTTTTCTCTTTAGTGTCCCTTTAAGCTTTTCTGTGCGTTTGTTTACTTGTGAAAGTGCAGAGGACGGATACTGATGTGTCTTGAAACATCGACTTTATTTCTTGTTTTTCCTTGGCCAAGTCTTGTTTGCAGCACTCAAAAATGCCGCAAGCTAGTGCTGCAGTGCTAATAAGGAATTGTTTGTCTTCATATGCACAAATACCATATTTTATCAACTACGTCCCACACCAATGTTCACAAAGTTTAGTTGCAAAGCATATGTTTAAGTTATACTAGAATTTTGCCTTTAGGTGCATCTTCGTGGCAATGCAGGTTACATTGTTGCAAAGTGATTCCTAATTGAAGAAATGAGGACACAAGTTGTATAGGCATGAATCACAAGTGTGAAAATCCTGTAACTTACTCTGATGAATTACATGGCGCAACCTCACAAGAATTGTAGTGCTTGCTTGCTCTTGTTGCCATAGTGGCCACCCTTGTCATCTCAAGCGTGTGGCTGTCACTATCAATGCATGCATTATCCACATATGTGTTTGTTAAAGGGACTCTAAAGAGAAACAATAAATCAGTTTAGACTAATGAAGCATTGTTTGAGTACCCTGTAGGCAGTCATTAAAAAAAATAGTTCGATTATTAGACGAGAAAATGAAGGTACAAGTATCAGTATTTGAATTTCGCGCCGAAACCCCAGTGCCTGTACGTCAGCGTGACGTCAGGGATTCCAAAGTATGTTTTCGCATTTGGGCCGCGTTGGCTGAATAAAGGTTCCCGAAACTTGCCATGTTTAATACTTCATTCCTTTAGAACACAGTGTAGTCAATCTGTAGCGCTACATATAATTAGTAGGCCCTAGAAGATGCCATCAAAATCCTAAACGTCAGAGCCCCCAGGTGCGAGAACTTAAGTAGGCGTCACCACCTGTATTTCGTTCTTGCACTTCTTCTGGCTTACCAAACGTCTTATCAGTGTAAGAGTGGTGTTTTTGGTGTTGTAGAACGGTAATTTACTGACGCAGAAGAAATCATTTTTCACTTTAGTGTCCCTTTAATATCTGCGCAGCCATTGCCACTTTGCATATTGGTGCTCTGCCTTCCTCTTGACTTTATTCCATGTAGTGGCTTCCTGTCATGTCATTCCAGTGACATTGACTGCATTTGCTTCTCAGGGAACAGCACTTATCCACCGATATGCTGACCGCAATCTCTTTTTTTTCTTTGTTTCTGTGTCTTTGTAGCAAGTCTGTGGGAGCAATCATCGGTGTGATCATAGTGATCATCATAGCCGTGGTGGTGGTTGTCATTGTTTCCTGCTTCTGCTGTAGCTGCTGTCTCCTGGCCAGGCGGAGACAGCAGAGGGGCCGTGTCCTTGGTGAGTATTTATGGCCATTTTAAAGGAGCACAGATGCATGTCCTTGGTGTCGTAGAAGCTCTACCACATGCTCCACTCGTGTAACACGATGCCTACGAGGCATTTTATTGTGGTAGTAGAGTTGGTCTTAATGTCGCACCTGGCGTCTATTAGCGTGAGATTGTGACACAGCAACACTTGCTAATGCAGTTTGAAAATGTGTAACGCTGCTTATGCAAAGGTAAGTGAGTCTGGCTGCACTGGCATCTTGCAGCCGCAGCTATTGCAGCAGCAGAGAAAGCCAGTGTGTCGTGATGCATTGACCTCCTGGGTACTAAAACTAAGACTGCTTTGTATAAACAGGTATTATAGTAACTTATTTAGGGCACTCTGACACTTTCTGGTTTTTCTTCTAGGTTTAGAGGGCTGGAATGCAATAGAATGACAATATGAAAATGTCATGCCAGTATTCCTTTAATGCACTGAAACTACAGTTGAACGCGACTATATCGAACCTGTTTACATTGAATAATTCTATATATCGAACAATTTCTGAACACGGTATAGCTACAATGAGTATATATAGCAAAAATTATGCTTACATTGAACAAAAATATCAGCGACTCCTGATATATCGAATATGAAGCGGTGGAAAAGTGCCCCCAGAAGTTGGCTTTCCCTCGTGGCGGCGGAGAAACCCGGCAGTGCGGCTCCATCCAACTTATCTCCCTACCGTGACCATGCTGCCTCGGGCGAGCCGTCGACACCCCCCTGCAAAAAATTATCCTGGCCCACCCGCAGCGCTTGGTCAGACAGCCAATGAGAGGCTCTTGCGCCCTCATCGTGCAAGATGGCGCAACTGCTAGTTGTCTCGCTGTAGTGTCTACTTGCTGCTTTTCTGGTTCATTGTGTTTGCGCCTTGTGGGCCTTCTCCCGCAGTGTTGCTGTCACGAAGCGGCAGAATTCGCCTTTCGTTGTGAAGCTCGAAAGAATAAATTGGGTTGAACATGGTGAGAAGTCGGATGTCCCCGCAGTGTGCAAGATTCCGAGCTCTCTCAGCACGATCTTGAAGAATAATGGAGAGATTAGGGCTAAAGCGGCCAAACTCTCGACCCGGTGCCTGTGGCGCCCGACGCTTACGCACAGCCGTGTACAAGTAATTCATCCAAAATTGCTTCAGACGTGCCAGCTTCCGCGTGCTCTGTGATGACTGTAAATTCTGATGAATGCGACGAAGCCGTTGCCTGTGTTGCCGAAGTTTGGAGCGAGCTGTCAGAATTTTTGTAAGCTGTTGACGAATCAACAATCGACGAGTTTGTCAGAGCAGATGATAGTGTTGCGACCATGAGAGAGCCCGAAAATGAAGAATACATTGCTGATATGGTACTGAGCACAAATGAACATGGGCACAATGAGGAAAGCAACGACGGTCCTTTGCCCACATCCTCCGAGGTAATTGGTGCACTCACATTAGCCCGGTGCTTGTGCGCGAATGTGAAAAGTTGTGGCCTCATCTTCACCAACTCCTTAGACAATCTGGAGAAGTGCATGCGTCACAGGCAGTGAAATTGCCCAAGCAGAAGAAAATACAGGACTATTTCATGGGAAACTAAGCTAGTTTCATCAATAAAGTGATTTTTATAAATGGTATGTGCTTTTATGACATCCAATTCTTTAGCAGGCTTATATCGAATTGATAGGCGTTTTTTTGCGAGTTCGATATAGCCGGGTTTGACTGTATCTTTATTTACTCTTCACTACAATTTACTAATTATAAGTGGAACATGTTATCTCATCGCAGCTGGTGCTGCATTTTCACAGCAGTTGTACCAGTCCTGACTGGTGCTTACGTATTTCTGTTTCGAAAACCTCTGTCCTGTTAAATATGCCATTACCTTGACCGTTAAAGCTCAACATGTCGTATATTCTACAATGTTCCAATACCCCAAAATTCTTATCTAGGCACGGGAAACTTGATGCATAGCTTATAGTAGCTTTTTTGATATGCTAAGCGAGTTTTCAGTTCTTTATATTTCTGGAAACAAGTTACTGACTATGTCATCGTTTTTTCTTTTGCGCAAATTGTGCTCCATGGCCAGAAGTAAACCTGCACAAGTTCTAATTTTCCTTGATCTGGAACTGTGTTTGTGAATTAAAATTACAGTGTTAAGCACAAATCTAACACTTAAACTTGGCTTTAAAGGGCTTCTAAACCACCTCTGACATTTTGAACGCATATTAAACACCTATTGTGTACAGAACACTGTGATTATCATCTTTAGTAAACATGGCAATGCACTTTGGAGAAGCCGCAAATTAAAGAAGAAAAAGAAATCCCATGCCTCCCTCTGAGATTTTCTGGTCCTTTCTTTGCCCATCGCCAGAATGGTCATGTGCATGACGTCACCAGGGCAAAAGCTGCCAATTTGTCAATTGGCAAGGGATAAGAGCATTAATGTGATGTGAAGAGGCCATGTCCTGTGTGAAATGAAGCTGTCCATTTTGTGCCACTGACCCTTCTATGAAGCTTCTATTCAGTTGGTGATGCGCGCAGGGTGATCAAAGATGAACTAAGGAGGAAACCCTCTTGTCCCAACTCGTTTTCACTGCCCTGTATGGAGTTGAGGTGGAGTATACCGCAAGGGGGAGTGAGCACATGTGGGGAGGATATTGAAGGCGAGCAAGAAAATGCAGTGGCTGCATAGTGATTCATCAAACTCCTGTAACTTTGTTGCTGTGGTGTAATATCGTGAAATTTTCATGAAATGAAATGTTCATTTAGACAGGTACACTCTTTCCGCTACACAAGTTTTCGAGCTGGGAGTGTTTTAGAGGCCCTTTAATATTTGCCTTTGATGTGTCCTTAATAATTTCAAAGCAAACTTCAAAGCATCTTGAAGCTATTTTGGAGGCAAATTAATGCTTCTCAGTCCAAACGTTGTTGAAGGAATAAGTTTACAGTCTCTGTGTCTGAATGAGAAATTAAGCGAGAAACAATAAAGAAGTTCCCAGTGAAGTTATTCAATTCTTATTGAAGCCCTTTGCCACAAATTCAGTAGTTGGCAGGGGGCCCCATGGCACTCAGAACCTTGCAATTGTAAGTGTGTGAGTAATTGTTAAAAATTATTTGACTATGTACATGGCTGCCCTAAGGTAATTCAAGCTGGCAGGCTATGCATTGACTGCACCAAGATGCGCCATATAGATTTGATCTTGACTTTCTGCAAAAATGTGGGTATTTGTGGCACTTCAGGATAATCCATGACTTGCAGCACCAAGTTCACACATTATGTAATTGTAGCTTTGGGCACTCTCATTTCGAAAAGTTTGTATTGGCATTTCTGTCTGCATTTAGTAGTTGTAGTGAGGTATGATTCTACCAGAATCATCCGAGTGGAAGAAGTGAGTGGAGGAGGCTTTAATTTTTGTTTTCACAGCTATTTAATCTGCAAATGTGTTGTTTGATGCGTACCTGTTGTAGAGCCCCTCAGTGGTGAGATCTGTGTAATCTTTTATTCTAGTGGCTTGCTTCACAAATGACTGTTATTGCACGTCCACTACTCATCTTTCCGGATATGTGACACTACATGTCTATCCGTGGTTTTTATGGAAGTGCCTGCAACTTAACTAACTCAGCCTTTTCAGGGTTAATTTCATTAACCCATTCCGTACCTTGGATGAGCTGGGTTTGTCCACGTGTTGTCCCGAGCCAGCGGCAAAGAGCAAAAAGCATGGAATATGAAATTGATTGACGGAAAATATGGTCCTAGCACATATGACCATAGTGTTAACAAGGATGTTATAAGAGCACATGCAAATGAATTCTGTGCTGGCACACCTGTGAGAAACTTACACTAATCATTTGCTGGATTGCTAAACTATCTACAACCAGATCTTGTGTCTCTTGAAAGGAGATGCATGCATGGCACTATCTTCAGTTATTAAGTACCCACCTGTAATCAAAGTAATCGCATGCCTAAGGGAGCACCATACAAGCAGTCATCTCATGGTAACACTTTGAGAGAACAAATGAGCTAGAAATCAGTTTTCATGATGCTGATAGCCTTAAAACAGTATGCACAACCATAGCGAATTGCAAGTGTAGATGTGAGCATGCAGCAGTAAACAAGGTGAAATGCAGATAGAGTGAACGAGTCACTGTTTTGTGAACCATTCCATATTTTTCTGCATTTTTGTCTGTGAAGTAGGAGGTGGCCAGACGGGAGGTACAGCAGCCACAGCAGCACAGCCCATGGTGCCTCCTACGATGACCCCGTACCCTCAGCAGCCGTACCCTCAACAGCCATATCCTCAGCAGCCGCCAGCCGGCTACCCAGTGCAGCCGGCACCGATGGTACCTGCCACGCCTGCTCCTGGGTTTGGCTACTATGCATCACCATATGGAAATCCGCCTCCATACACGGACAATGTGATGCCCGTGCAGCAGCCACCGCCGATGCAGCAACCTCCGTTCAACCCTAGCTATCCGGCAAAGTGAAGGCACAGAGTGCATGCGTGCGGTGTAAAGTGTGACATCCCGAACCATGGACTGGCGTCAAGGTTGGTTCTGGGGCAGGTGGCCAGCGTTAGTAGTGATCACATTCAGGCTATGTTTGACACTGTTGTAGGTTTGTCACGTTGTCTTGATTTACAAAGGAGTGTGCGGGCACATGATTTGTCTTTCCTCGTAATGTATGCCGAGTATTGGACTGTATCTGAACAAGTAGTGGCAGAAGTTACTCAAAAGAAGCTGCCATACTCTGTAACTACATCCTGACACACACAGCGATTCACAGAGAGAACTGTTGCGAAAATCATGGGAGCAGTTATTGCACTTCTTAACGTGTATTTGTGGGACGTTGGCTGAACTCATAATGCTGGGTATGTGCATGTGTTGGATGTTAAATGTTTATGGAGACAATACCAAGGGAAGCCCTTGTCATGGAAATTGTAGCATCGACAGCACAGTACTTTCCACAGTATTGTTGTGTCATTTACGTATCATGGTGCCAGATATCTATGATGGTGACACTATAAACATGAAAAAATGTCTACAGACAGCGCAGAAAATGCATGTCAAGATACGTTGTAACAGATTACAGTGCTGTATAGTTACTGTGCACATGCTGCGATCAATGTGGCATTGTCCTTAATTTTTAGTCTAGCTATTGGACGTATACACACATGGAGACTGTCGGAACTTTTTGGTCTTGAAGGTCAGAACCTTACTCATTTTTACTTTTCAGACATTTTGTGATGTTTTTAGTGAAGGCTGTACAAGCTGTGACTTGATAGTTTGCTTTTCTCTATTCCAGTGGCATTATGGAGCTTACTTTGTCGGCTTTGCAGCACAATGGAATGCTCAGTGGGAGTTCTGAGTGCTGCAGTTTGCCTTGTCGCAGCACACCACTTAAATCTTCCTAATTTTGCTTTGTCACAGTCGCTTCGTTATTGTCTATTCAGGTTTTCTCAATGCATAGTTTTGAATATAGCACTGAAGAGTGAGCAAGGAACAAATAAAAGAGCAAATGACTCTTGCGAACTCTTGCAAACTTGGTAAAACAGAGGAGCAGTAGATGGAGACTTGTGAAAACTAAGATGAAGGCGGGGTTGGAGTTTCAGCATGGTGCCAGTGCTTTGACAAGGGAAGATCTTTCTATCGCAGCCATTCTAGACGAAGACAAGTATGCTTGCCGAAGCATTGGCACACAGCTGAGTGTGCACCCATGCTCGTAAAGGCCACCTACAGGCCTTAACCTCCCCTGTGGTCTGGAAAAAATTAGTTTACATTAGTCAAAGGTATTCAGAGTGATGTTTGTGTTCCTTTGAAGAAGCTGCCTTTGCATTCCAGATGTCTACTGCCAAAATTTCACCAGAATCCTTTCTTGGAAGTCTTTCTCCTTTGTTAAGGGTTTGTCAACCTATTGAGCTTAGGTTGGGAAGCAGTGATTGTATGAAAAGAGGTAATGATGGCTTCAAGAAACCCACCGTTGATGGTTGGGATTTTTGTTGCATAATCCATTCCAGCAGCACATGCATAGACATGACAAATTAGCAGTGCGAGGGATCATGCTACCTAGAAGCAGCCAGATAGAGGATATAATTTCAAGCTATAGGCCAAGGATTGCATACAGTGCGAGAAGTATCTCGGTGCAACACAGGGCTAACAGGTGTCTGTGCACTTGTTGCACTTGCTCCCACATGTTTTTAGTTTAACTGACCCCCAACTTGAAACAGGATGCAGTGAGTTGAGAGCACGAGTTCTGCAGCCAGTCTTTTATCCAATGTATTCCTGTCGCATAGTACTCAAATGTATACAAAATTCTTTTTAGTTTCACGTGCGTTTTCTCAGCACAGGTGCCAGGCAGTATGCCCTCTTCAAACTTGGCAGTATGCAATGTGCCCTCTTCAAGCCACGTTGCGTGTGCGTGGGCAGGGAAAGACTATACAATCATTGTGAAGCTTCAGTGCTATGGTGGCTTGTTTGTGGCTGTGTTTCTTGCCAAGTTTATTTTCGTGCCAGAGAACTGTAAAATACTCCATAGGGTAGGTTTACTAAGTTTGTTGACCATTTGCAGGGGCCCACTGTGGTTTGCCCATATTGTAATAGTTAAGTTCAGTGAGCCAGAACAGATGTGACTGTCTAATGTGATCTTTATATAAAGCCCGTGGTGGCTACAGCTAAAGCTTGAGTTTGGGAAATGTTTTTGTAATCTAAATGCAGTGACTGAATGTACCATATGCACCTGAGCAAAGCAAGGACTGTGACTGCACATGCATATTATTGCCTGCGGCCCTCGGCTGCCTTTGATGCAAAAGTTGAAGAACTTCTGCTGTCATTCAGCAGTTTGTTTATGTACAGTTCTTTATGGGTTTGCAGCCTAGTTTTGTTTTGAATGACTTGCAAACATAATCCCCATGCCATAGACACAACCGGTCCATTCGCACATTTGCAGCCTCTGAAGTGTGCACAAGCCGTGCTTCACTACAGATGCCTGAATACTGCAGTGAATCCTTGTCGTTCAGCTCATTTCCTTTCTTATGTTCCGACAAGCACAAATAGCTGCTGTTAAATTTACATCATGATGGTGCTGTTGTCTTGCTTTTCGTGTGTCCAACATTGTTGTGCAAGCTTACTTATACGTTAACTATGACAGATTCTATCTTTTTTTGTCAGGAAAATAATAATGGTGCCTCGTGTTTAGCATAACGACCACATGTGCCAAATTACAGGTAAAAAAATATCTGGCTCTTGTGTGATGTCCGAAGACTGAGTTGGTCTGGCTTAATCTTGATCTTGTTAGTCAAATACCTTTACTTGTTTCATTTCTGTGTTGGCACTTGCTGAGCTGTCAATTCGTTCAGTGGCTGAAGTGAAGTTGCATTCCAGGCTGCTTGGTAAAGAAGTACTAATTTCTGGCTCTTTAGAAATGGAAATACTCTTCCGATTGTCTTTAGTCCAAGACATTCAAGGAACCGAAGTAAAATATGCGCCATATGCACTGCAATAAGTTGCCTGTTCCTGGAAGCTTGGGTTTCCATCCAATAGCACTACCTGATGTTTTTTTATGCTGTGGTATTAAGGGAGGATTTTGAATCATTCAGTCTCATAAGAATGTGCTGGTGTGATGTTGGCCCTAATGTACTGTTGGATTGTTTTTCTCATGTTGACACATATTGTGGCAGCACACAGACATGGAAACTGTGCATCTGGGCACCCTGTTGGGTTAAAAATGTTTAAGAGGATTGGTACTTTGCACCTAATACATGTAATGCTTCCCTTTTTTCTTTGCTTGTTTGTTTGCGTAAAAGATTGGGTTGCTGTTTTGTCCACAAGCCATTTAGCATCCTCCGAGGCTAGGTCACCAAAGGACAATGAAATCTGTTTTGTGCAACAACATACGTTTATCTTTTGTTTGTGATCTGTTTACAAGGCGATCTACGCTTGTAAAGAAAAGTGAATTTTTTATTCTCTTGCCCTGACTGGTTGCTATTTTGATGTGCTTACTTTTAAGGTAAGATTGTTGCATATTGTGAAATGAGCAATGTTTCTGTTCTTGCGCATGGTCACTTGCCTTTTTGCTGGGCTGACTGGTCAGCTCAGCATAATGTCACTTTAAAAATTTTTACACCCTTTAGGGGTTTATCTTGTTGCACAGCAAGAATCACCATCAATCCTGCATGCAATTTGTTTATTTAATGCTCTGCATCTGATACTTTACTGTTGTGAACACTATGGCACTCTTGAGATGGACATTGCATTGCTGATGAAAAAGTTCCTGTGCAGTATTGAAGGACACACATGCATGTGACATTGATGAGGATCGTTGTTGTAGAACGGGACAAACCTAAATGATGTAAAAAGTTTTTAATGTTAGCCATTTATCTTCTATTTTGTGTTAATAGTTTATGCTGCTTTCTCCTTTCCCCCATCTTCCCAAGGTCTTCAATTGCCTTTTGCTAGTCATATAGTTCTGACAATTGCAGCAAACATTTTTGTTTTTTAAGCCTGCTTCCTTATCTGAAAGTGATTTGTAATTTCGTGATCTGGATGTTTTTCTTCATGTGGTTTGTACAGCTACAGCTCGCTTCCGATTTCAGTTTTCTGGTCTCTGTATCGGAAGTAGGAGTGTTGAAAGCACTGCAACAAGAACAAATAACACGCGTGCCATTTAATTATACACAAACCACTAGACGAGGTTTAGAACTTCTATCAGCCGTGTTCACATCTACCTTTGTCAGTTAAGTGACTGCATGGTCTGTTCACTTTTCGAAAGTTTGTGTTCAGAATGCCAATTTGTCACATTGTTGGTGGTTTTTGCTCCAATAAAATGTGTACAAGAAATTTTCATTCCCCTTTTTATGTTGGAGCCCTGGTGCTGCATGCCACAGGCATCGCACAAAACTCGTGTGACTGCGCACTGTGCAAGGATGATTCAAGTGCATTCCGCAAGTGGGCGCAAATGAGAAATTCAACTGCAGCAACAATTCTGTTTATTTCTAGTCCTACGACTCTTCCAAAGACGGACAAAACATACCCGCAGAACCTATCTCGGGATGACTGTCGACATTAATGCAATTAGCATTCAAGCAATGCAACGACACACAATATTTCTGAAGGCAGCTTTATTTACAATCTGTATTGGGAAAAGTGGGCTGATAATGCTAATCGGACTAATGCACCCATGCACCACAGTGGCACCTCGGATCAGTATTCACCCCTTTGCACGCCAAGACGAAAGCTTCATTCAATGTGGTGTCGAAACCGCAGCTAGTTTTGTACTGCTGCCACTGGCACTAGAATTGGGGCTCAGTATACCAAACTTTGAATCAAATATAGTGCAATTACATCTGTGGCATCTTTTTCAGGTGTACAATCTTTTATTGGCAGCTGGAAGAGTGCACTTTCTCATTCTTATCAGTTGGACATGTAATTTTCCTTTGTTTCACAAGCGAGAGCAAAGATTGAGGGAATGGATAGCTGACAGCAACAGCCTGTCAAATTGGGTGAAGTAGGCTGGGTATGCTAATTGCAATAAAAGTGAAAATGGCAATTTTTATGTCACTGGTGTTGTTTAGAACTTTGTATTTGTCAGCAGGTGCTACAGGTTGTAGCTCTTCAAATGTGTGCATCCAAACTTTTTTTCTAACACAATCTTCCACGGTAATGGAACTTCAGACACGGAACAGAATAGCTTTAGCTCGTTTATAGTTTCGTCTACTTTCAATTAGTTTTATAGGCAGGTTATAATGGTGCAGCAGATAACATACTCTCACGCGCCATACTCTGTCAAGAGGAACGCCTACATATCCTACCTTCTGTAAACCTGCCTTCTGATGCATGTGAAATAATTCGCACTGCGACACAATTGAGCAAGAAATGAGTCCTTTCCTGCCATCGTATTCCCTATTTGTGAATTGGACAGCACACCCATGCCCCACCTTCCCTGTTGCTACCTTGGATCCGACCCTGCCATCCGTAAGCTGTGATGATGGGCATCCTTCTAGCAAAAATTGGAAAGTTCAGGTGCATTTTTAATTTTCGTCTGACCGTCAAATAAAGAAAGTTTGAATCGAGGCTCGATGCAGACCGTTATGCACATCAATGTACCATGACATTTTTCTAGCCGACCCGATTCAAAAGTTCCGAAGCATTTTGGGGTGCAGCTCCAAGGCGCTCGTTCCTGTGGCTAGCGTCGACTGCATAACTGAGCGAATGAGCACAGCGAAAGATGAAAGAGCGTACGCGGAGCGGGTTTAGGAGCGGGATATGAACGACGCCAGTGGCCATGCCAGTGACGTTCGCGCGCGAAACTGGTATTATGCGGACCCGCCCAACCGCTCGATGCGTACTCATAATTGGTCTCAGCCGGACCGCTCGTTTCGTAGTATCGTCTGCTCGCGTCCGCCCTCGCTCGCGCTTGTTTGGTTTGCTTGGTTTGGCCTCATTCACGCTTGTTTCGATTGTCCTGATGGTTTGCGATTGTTTTGTAATCTGATTGTACGCGCGCCGCGAATTGTGTAGTACTCTCTGGAAGCCACGCGTGACCAGCGACTACACTGGAACCTTCGACGAGTCCTGTATGAAAACTGATGCGCTTGACCCGCAGATCCGATTTTCAACGCTCGATCGGCGACTCTGCTACATCTCTCTCTCAAGTTGTTTTCTTTAATATATTGCGGAAATGAAAGCACGTATAGAGCTGCGCTCTATACGTGCATTATTATTTCGCATTAGGGTGTATCGTAATCGTCGGTGAATTATTTTCATTTTCGTGTTCGAATTTCTGGAAGTGTATTTTCTTTTGTTTGAATAACACTTCGATACGGAAAGTTCCACATTGTCATGAGTTCCTTTCTAGCAAAAGTGGTTCATTAGTTATACTACACTTAAAAGCCAAGCTATTAGGTGCCAAGAGGCGACTGAGGTGTCCTATTCTTAATTTGAGTAATCGATAAAATATGGCCCAAATGATATACATATTCGCTCAAGTATAAAATATGGCAAACGCAGTGATTACTGCGCTTGCCGTTCTGTTACAAAAAGATTTAAGCTGTCTGGAGGAGTACTGCTTCCGAAATCTTGTCAGTTTTATTTATTTAGTTAGTTTATTATTATTATTTGGTAGGCAAACGTTAACGCATTGATCTTATTCTGACGCCTTGATTTGTCCAGAGCGCAAAATACATATTGTACTTGAAAAAATCGGAGGACCCTTAAGCTTCGCCTTTAAAAGTGGAGTACGACAGCATTCAAAGATCCCCGACTGCTTCTCATGCTTCCCGGCGACTGCAGCTTAGGTAACCGTAATGTTTACCGGGAAACGCTGGCGGCGAGCGCTATGCATGAAGGTGAGTTTTCTGGTAGAAACGCGGCCTCTTTCGTGGGCCGTAACGCGGCGGAGACGAGCGCCGTCCGTAGGTGTTGCAAGTAGAGTTACAGGGAAAACACGGGAAAGGCGGGAGATGGAAGTTCAAGACGATGAGCAAAACGAGAACAAGGTGAAAGCAGGAGCCAACGTTTCGACAAGTGGACTTGTAGAGTGGCACGGCAAGTGGCCTGCAAGTAGGGTTACAGTAACTCTGGTGGCAAGGAACCGGGCGCGCCGCTCCGTGGCCTCCGAGATTCGCGCACGCCGGCGCGCGCTAGTTTTGGACGCCGTGGCCGCTTTACGAATGGTGGAAACGTTGGAGAAGGGGTTTGTATTTGAGTTTCCGCGTAACAGGATTACGTTTTCGCGTATACTCAAATTTCAGTCCGACGCTATCGTGTCTGCAGGTTCTGCGTAAGTCGTACTTTACGATTTTTCTGACGTATTTTACTTTGGCAAATTCGATTAGTTCAGTAACGTCGCTGCGCTACACGGTTTCCCTTCCTTCCTGAAGAATAGGAAGGCGTTGTACCGTTTCGGTGATAGTTGCCAGCGTGCTTCCTGTTTTCTTGCTCTATGTTGCAGTTGTATTGTAGGTGTGGTTAAGTGTTTAAAATAATATAATAGTAATCCCCGTGCTGCAGTTTGTAGTGAATGTCAAGCAACTTTGCGACGCACGTAAGAAACTCTGATGAATGCGCGCCTTCAAAGCTGGCTTCTCTGCAGTTAGAGATTTTGTATGGAGAAGCCTGCTTAACTCGTTTGCTTCCGAGTAGCCAGAAAGGGGACTAAAAAGTAGTTTAATAATAATAATAATAATAATAATAATAATAATAATAATAATAATAATAATAATAATAATAATAATAATAATAATAATAATAATAAAGTGAATGTTTATTTAAAATCAATAAAAAAGTATAGCAGAGAAGTTAGTGCTGACCTCACCGTAATTGTCTACCTGAAGCTGCCGACACCTGAACGGTGGCCAGTAGTGGGTAAAAGGACAGGGACAGAGAATATATTACAGAAGAAAACATTTCTTTTTATTCACAAACTACTGCAGCCCAGCTCTTGCCCAGCTCTTGCACTGCCCAGCTCTTGCGACGAAGCTGTTTTGTATGACAGGAGAGCACTCATATTTTTTATAGCTGGTTCTGTTGGGTGACATCACGCGCTGATCGTAGTGGCCATGAGGGGGACTCTTAATTGGGACGCGGTATATCTTGTTGAGATTCAAGAACCATGTGCGATGAAGGCAGGAAGTCAGTTCCCCTGCAACTACAGTATTTACATATATACGGCAGAGCGATCCCCGACACATGCCGCCGCTTTCGCGCTCACAAAATTAAGCTTTCGAGGATTAAGCTTACAGCAGATTTTCACAATGACTCCAGGCACTGTTCGAGCGTTAGGTTAGTATCAACTGACTGGAGTGTACACCTATTCAACGTGAAGATGGAGGTGGGGATTAAGCAGGCGGGCTTCCAGAAATGATTGCATGGTTCCCGTTTTACAGTGAAGCTGTATATGACTAGCCGATTAGTCCGTCCGTCTGTCGCCTGTACGCCGAAAACTCCTCCGGTGCAACCCCATGCGCATGCACGAAAGAAAAAAGAGAAAGAGAGGCGCGCGATTGGCTGCACCAGTAGTGACGTCGTTGCTCTCCGTAGCAGCCGAGCGCGCGTGCAGCAGTTTCTCTCCGGCTCCGAAATGGGGAGGCCACGCGTCATAGGTACTCCTGAGGAGCAGGCAGCTTTCTATCAGCAAATCCGCGAGCAGAACCGAGAACGAGCGCGTGTACACCGTGCCGATGCTGCAGCCCGGGTGCGTGAACAGGCTCGTGCAGCCGAGTGCAAGTAGAAACTGCGTACCAAGGATCCAGCAGCCGTCGTAAGCCGTCGTTTATTGAACCGTCGGGATTGACCCAGTGATAAATGCCGGGGCAGCACGTTTCAACTTCACTGGTTAATCATCTGTACGGAGTGCGTTGGTGGTGATTTGTTTATTTTCTTTTTTTTCTCTCTCTCTTTCTCTCTCGTGAATACGTATACAGTATACTCCAGGCACAATGGACGGCCGATCTGGAAGAAAGCAGACATTTGAAGACAGAAACCGCGATGGCAGCACGGTAAACCTGATCTAACAATTTCTTTCCGAGGTCATTTATTTTCTTAAGTAGTCCGTGCGGTACTCCGCCCTCGTTGTCGCCGGAATTGACCGGTCGTGAACAGTTAATGATAGGAAGGAATCGAAGTGATTGAGCAAAAGGAAATCCGTTCATTATAGATATGATGAACGGATTCCTTTCTGGTGCCAGTGTAATATAAGGTTTCCATTCACTCCATTCTATTCGGCTGGTATAATGTACGAATTCCTTTCGCTCGACTCTACTCCTTTCTCATCGTTCACGGTTTACGACCGATCGATCTCGGTGATAACGCAGGTGCAGCGCCGTACGAACAACCGACGATGTACGAAAAGGAATAGCATCGGAAAATATCCGTTCTGAGTTCATTAAATGAGCGACGGGGATGTAGCGCCGAGAAAAGAGAGTTTATCTCTGCGGTTTGGATCTGCATATTTTTCTTCGCTAACTTTATGTCCTACTTTGATTGTCCTAGCTGGCAGCTTCATTTCAGTTTTTGGCACTCACTATTCTATGTATTAATTATGTTCTGCGTGACTCTTTCATGATCGTACTGCGTCTTACTAATTTTCCCCCGCCATAATTTGCGCTTTCTCTTGTAGCTTCAGCGCGACAGCTAAGCTATCCACCGCAAGGAGATATTGTTACGATTTCCGCGGCATTTATATATCTATTCCTATGCTTTGTCCATTTTGTTTATGCAATAAGCACTCCCCCTCTCCTACCTTCGCACAAAAACCTTATTGAGTACCAATGGTAGACGCTCTGCGATCTGCATTGCGGGCGAGCCCTTGCAGCTTAGATTCGTGTGTCAGAATGCGTGGGCCACGATAAACAGCTTGGCACATTATCAGGCTGCATAATTTTTTCGCTGATATGGGATCTGCGTGGCTCAAAGAGAGAGATATAGGGAGAGTAGGAAACCTCACCGATCGCACCTTCAATTATGAGAATGATTTACATACGACCCATCATTGGCACCAATCTATACCACAGGCTTCAGTAATGAACTGCTTGCGTGTTCTATCCACGACCTTATCTGTAGAACAATAAAACATGCATGAGGATCTTAACGCGCGGTTCCCGAGAATCGACGAACTTGGCGATCTCTCATTTCCGCGGCGCTAGATATTTCTTTTCTTTTTTTTTAGTTGGCCTTCTATAGGGCACTGCATGGTGCTTTACAAACTCGAAATAAAGCTCGCAGCTTGCGATAACGTGGTCATTAGATTAGCGGCGAAATTCTTCGATTTGACGAAGCGCCGTTACCACTGCGACCCATTTTAGGATATCTTTCACTGACACTGCGTGTGAGAAATTTGCGCCGTCTCTATTAAAAAGAAAAAAAAAGATGAAAAAGAATCCGGTAGGACCGCAAATCATATAACCCAGCCCGGCGGCCTAGCAACAGAACCACAAGGCTGTCAACGATGCCTACAGTAGGCTGATACATAGTACCTCCCCCCCCCCCCTTCCCCGCCTCCCCAGTCATCTCTCTCTCTCTCTCTCTCTGGTTTGGTATATATTCTGCAATTCCTACGCTTTTTATTCACTCTGTGGCAGAGAGACCTAATTGGAGAGCCATCTACAGGCAAAGTCCTCGTTGGTGTCTTTCTTCAATTGCAGCAAAAAAATCCTCGAAGCGTAAACAAACGCTGTAAAACAATGGAAGAACCTGGCCCACTAAGAGTGACCAGCTTTTCTGTGAGTGCGTCGTTTCATCAATGTTTTTTTTCTCAACAAGCACAGTAATGTCCGGACCGTCAACACCTGGGGCTATAGTCCGGGATCCATTAGCGAACTAATGTACTTAGGGGTGAGAGTCTTAATTGAATAAAACGAATGCTTTACATCTAGCCCTTAGTTCTATCAATAAACATTTCGCTCTTATTGTGAAAAGCGGCATTATTACGTACAGGTAGCTGAGAACTAGAAGACGCTGAAAGCCATGTTGACCTGTATAGTTTGTGTCACTTTGTGTAAAAAATTCCGTTGTAATTATTGCGCGTCTAATGTAAATATTGCGCATGTGGAACTTGTTTCCCTATGCAAACATACAGAACGACAGCATACTTGTGCGACCTTGCAGAATCGCACCCAATTTTCACCGAAGCGGCTTCTTTCGAGCAGCTGCGTTGAGAACTTCAGTTGCCTCTAATTAAACCACGCACCTCACGTTGTAAAATGTTCTTCGCATATGACAGCTGTTCGAAACGTACCCCGTATGTAGCGCTTTTGAGCGGCAAAGATTGTTTTCTCAACATGAACTCAATTTACCCCGAATGGGGACTTCGTTGCCACCTATATAGTTCTCGTATAGGACACTGGGAGATATTGCGGATAACGTGCGTATAACGCATTTGAGTACTTGCTTAAGATTTTTTTGTAAAGCCCGCAATTAACAACTGACGCGCCTAAAACTTCATCCCCATCACCCATAAGACGCTCCTTTTTCCCTGGAAATTTCAACTTTGTGGCACACTGAGTTCTTTCAGGAGATTCGTAATGTACGTTTTCAAAGCTTTGTAGTGCTTGTATAAGTAATTTGCTACTAAGGCGTTAATTAACCTACGTAGTTCAAACATTTATCGCACGAAAGCCACATGACACTTTCGATTATAACGAAATATAAACGTCGTACGTGCCTCTTCGATTTCACCGACAAGACCGGGACAACGAGCTGCGCGCGTCGAATAACGCATGAAAATAGGAAGCAAACGAGTAGTAGTAGTAGTAGTAGGATAAACTTTCTTTATGTTAGGAGTTTTGGGTGGTAGATGGGTCCCTCCGTCCAGGGCTCCAGTGGTTTCTGCGGTTCGCTGGGCTTTATCGAGAGCTCTCTGGCTCTCTGGATCTTCGCTAGCAAGCCAAAACTTCCACTGCCTGTTACTCTGAATTTGGGCCGCAAGGGGCGAATCGGAATTTGGAGGCCCTAGTTTACACGTCCACGCGACGTGCAGGCAAGAGTTGGCCGCTCCCCGCACCAAGATCGGTATATTGAGTGCAGGGTGTATCTTACTAAGTGTTTGGAGGTGTGGATATGTGTTTGTACGCGGCACCAGTCACTGGCCTGTCATCCCGTAATGTCTGGGTGTGGGCGGCTGTATTTTTCCCTTTTCTTTGGTTTTAGAGGGCGTCGTGCGGGTGGATCGGCGTTTCCTAGAAATGCCCGACCGGTGTTCGGATGCTTATTCCTCGAGCAGTTCGATCCGCTCTCGAAGAAAACGAGTATTCAGTAATTATTTTCAAAACATATAATTAACGTACACACTTCAAGCATTCAGCACATCACCCCTATAACACGGCCCACATTCCCTTCAAATATAAAATTGCGGCTCCCGTTTGTTCTTCCAGCGCATCGGGCAAATTTTGTAAGCGCCCTATTATACATGTACACCACCTCTAAGCAGGTCGAAAAAAAAATATACATGTTTATTTGTCCCCTAATTAACCAGCACACTTCAAAACTCGTCTGCGCATCGGTCCTAACAGGTCCTCCATTTCCTCTTGGTATAAACTCGGTGAATGATCTTTTTCTTTCAAGAAGCCGTCAAAATGCGCGCGTAACGTTTTTGAGCGTTAACAGCATCGCTGTAAATCAGCGCACAATGCGACAAACCTTCCCTCACCTTCGTCTTGCGGGTTCTTTAGTTGGCATGTAGGTTTACTGCTTGATGGTCAGAGTACGCCGATGAGGAGACCAGTTGCATCCAACTTGTATTCGCCGGTTTATAGGCGTAGAGGTGCACGTCACAGAGGTCTCCGCGTGAATCCGTTAATTCAGCACCGCGGGCGCCACAAGGGCACAGCAAATGATCGTTTACAGGCACCGAAAATCGAACTGCCTGATCGGCAGGTGGTTTCGCAGGTGTCTCGATTACATCGGGCTCCTATAAAGAATAATCTGAGTATCTTCAAGCGAGGGCAAACATTACCTTGGTGCTGTTCAGTTACGTGGCGTTTGCAGATTTTTAAATCGTGATGCACGATAGTTGGGACACCCTGTATACCAGAAAACTGTTAGATGGTTTTGATGATCGCACTCCTTGAGAGTGACCTACAAACGGCGACAAAAATTTTGGAAACTGGCTCAATCTAAATGGTCCTTTGAATTAGGCGCGACAGGGCAGTCATCGTCATCCGAAATGTGAAGCAATGAGGAGTGCCTGCGCAGATGTATGCCAGTCCGAGCAGGACATGCATCAAAGACCGCGAAGCTGTTCAAGGAAGTTCTCAAACCCTTCGTAAGTCCCGTTACGATTTGCAGCTAATCTAAATTCACTCACGCCTTTGCAAAATCGCTTCATAATATCTGAACTTAGTGCGTATTACTCTCCGTTATATCCGACGCACGTTTCGACTGTTTCACTATAGAGCCGGCCGATGTCACTGGAGCCGGTGATGTGCGCCAGACACCACTGGCTCTAGCGACAACGGCGCCCTGCTTGGCCACTGTGCAAGCTGAGCGTTTCGATGGCCTGGCATATGGCTGCGTTGTTGGCCGGTAATAGAGATGAATTGTAATAGAAATGAATGGCAATAGAAATGAACGGCAATAGAAATGAACGCGCAGGCTGGCGCCTGTGCGTTCTTATGGACGCCTCGGTCATACGGCTGCTTCGGGTACTCGACGCAGATTGCGTTGTTGGCTGTTTTTTTTTTGTTTTTTTTGCAGACATTTGATACAGACCACGCCACCGCACGAGAACTATTGTGGTCGCACGAGAACTCCCCTTAACAGCTTAGCTGTAAATGGCACTGTGCTGGCCCCACGATCGCCTCTTCTAATCTGTCCTTTCTTGAAATTTACGAACATTCGTGGTCTTCCTAGAAGGTACCTCGTCTCCAACCATCGACACTGATGTGAAGTTGGCCTGGTCCTCCATATACTGTACAAACCTGGTTCCACGTGTTGGTTATTGGTGTACTTTAATACGCCCATGTGGCGCTGTAGCCGTGCAAGCACAAACGTATACATGAATTCAGAAAAAAAACTAGCACAGAACAAAATTGTGTTCATTTTTTTTTTACATGAACGCTTACAGCTTAGCTTGTGCTCTTGAACAGAGTCCGGTAAAGAGACACGAACTTGCTCTTGCGCAACATAATCCTGTAAAAAGACGAACACCATAAGCAAAAAAAAAAGAGTGACCAAGTGACGCGAGACACAACAGGCAGCAGAACTCACCCACTTCAAGCGGCCTTCTTTGTCAAATGGAACCTAACAGCGTAGTAAGGTATCGCGAAAGGAATGCCGAAGAACAGGGCGAACTTAATGGTTAGCCCGAAGCGGTTGTCGGTCTTAAACGGCAGATTCTGCAAAGACAGGAAAAAGCACGACATCACACGTGAACACCGTCAGCGTTGTTTTCGTCATACCGAGCCAACGATGCCGGACGTGTCGTGATCATCGTGGGCGCTCCTGCGGACGACCGAGGTGGTGAATTTCCGCGAGAAGAGAGCCATTCGGGCAACGCGGGACATGCTTGAGCTCTTCGTTAGCTTCGAATGATGACGTCGCTTTGTCACTCAGGGGGCTGCTCAGGCTTTCTGCCACGGATAGGCTTTGGATTGGATGCGGTTCCTTTTTCTTTCGCGTGGATGAGTGGCACGTGCTCGGACGCCGACCGCGTTTCTCGTCTGCAACGCTAGCCGTATGCAGCGTCGCCAAAGCCGAAGATGGCGTTGTCGCCCAAGTACCTGATACCCGTCGTGGTGGCGTAGTAGTCATGGCGTTGCGGGCAGCTTCTTCGGGTGGTCGTTGTTGTTGTTGCTGTTGTAGCCTGTGACGCGTGGGCTCCTACCCACGGTGGGAGGGAGATTGGCCAAGAAATAGGTGGATTATTCCAAAATAATATGGAGTATAAATGTCCTAATATCTATTGAAATAGCATTGAATAGCGCAGAATTACCTGTTGAAATAAAATTAGGACGGTCATATTGAATGAGTAATCATTAATTTAAAAGTAAAAAAAATGGCTGTGGCTTAGGTAAGGTTAAGCCCAGGATGCGAAGCATACTAGCCTTTATTTTAGTTGTTGAACCACTGTTTAGCCTGGTGAACTGCTATTGCTTGGCTATATTTGGTTCGGCTAGACGAAGAAACAACTCATGCATTACTGCTTCGCCTTCAAGAGTGGAACACGACAGCGTTCCCGTCGACCCGCCAAGGGGTGTAAGACAATGGGCTACAGGGCAGCGACTACGCGCCCCGCATTGGACGCGGTGAGCGTCGAGCAAAGCAGCGTTCGGCGCGGCAACGAAATGTGCGCCTGAGCAAGAGACGCACGCCTTAGAAACAGCTCGTTTCTAAGGCAACACCGCATTCACTAGAGGCGCTTTTGTACCGCTTTGAAGCATCGTACTCGTGGCTCAGTGGTAGCGTCTCCGTCCCACACTCCGGAGACCCTGGTTCGATTCCCACCCAGCCCGTCTTGCAAGAGTTGAGCGAAAGCCACTTCTCCTCTGTCGTGACGTCACGGTGTCACGTGATTTCATGGCGACACCGCCGCGCCTGAGGAGCTGGGTTGAGCTCTCGTAATATGCTTCGCATAAAAAAAGGAATTACCCCTCCCATGTGCAGTGCTGTTGAGATGTCCTCACAGCGAGAGACATTTACGGCGCTGCACTTTTCGGTTTCCTTCCTATAAGAATCACACACTACTTCTACTACTACCACTAGTAGTAGTAGTGGTAGTGGTAGTAGTAGTGCGTTGCGAAGCCCAAGTGCGTGGGATCACATCCCGGCCACTGCGGCCGCATTACGATGGGGGCAAAGTGCAAAAACGCCCTTGCACCATGCATTAGGTGCACGTTAAATAACCCCCGGTGATCAAAGTAAATCCGGAGCCCCCACTGTATGGCGTGCCTCGTAATCAGATAAAACCCACGAAATGTTGATCTGAATGATACCGAAGGTCTGAAACCAAGAATCCGAGAAGCGACGGGACTGCGAAAGATAAAACGCGCATTTACTGCCCGCCATATAAGCATATATATATATATATTACACACACACACATATTTTCCCCTACTTCGACAATTATAATTCTAGCGCATTGAACACTGGTAGTTTACATAAGAATGCGCGGGGACGACAGCCCCGCGAGGGCACTTTCTGCTGTCGTCTGTCAACACAGGCATCAACACGCGCGCATGCCTCAATTGCCTCAATGGTGTACGAGATGAGACCGAAGTTTGTGGCCTGAATAAGCGTACTGTACGTTCCATTCGCGGACCATTGCCCGCAGCTCAGTGTGACGCGCGTACAACCGTTCAGCAAGAGCGATGGTGTTTGTGCGCACAAAGGTCTCGACAACGGCGAGAAACAGAACGCTCATGCTACGGCTCCGCATGCAGAACCGACAGAATGGAGCACGATGGTGCGCCCACTTGGCTTCCTCATTTTAACGCGACAGCGTTCAGGAGCTCGTGTCGCAGAAAAGCCGGTGTCGTCGGCGTCAGTGTCAGTGTCAGCGTCGGCGGCGTTGGCCGCCGACGCTGACACTGAAGCCACACTGAATGTCAGGGGCTTAGCGGCCCGGAGAAGGCAGTACCAAGTGACCCGCCTGTTTTTGGAAAATGACTTAGATGTAGTCACAGTGCAAGAAACTAAAATCGAGAGTGAGGATCAGACGGCCCGCATGGTGGAAACCTTTCGAACGCGCTACAATGTTTGTATTTGTCATGCTGTGGGCACATCTGGTGGTTGCGCGATATTCATTCGTAACAACATAGGCATCTCTGATGTGAGCATTGTTAGCTCGGAAGCAGGACGCTTGCTTATTATAGACTTTTTATTTTCTGGTCACCCCTGGCGAGTGATCTGTGTTTATGCACTGAATAGCGCGACTGAGCGCGTAGCCTTCTTCGAAAGAATCGAGTCTTATCTGCAGTGTTCGAAACGTACTGTTATGCTTGGTGATTTCAATTGTGTGCTGATGGCAGAGGACAGAGCTAAAGCTGTACTTTGCCGCGACAAAAGTGCAAAGGTACTAGATACACTAATCCAAGAGAATGATTTGGAGGACCTCGGCTGGCTGCTTTCAGACGGAAATCGACCCGTGTTCACACACTTCCAGCGTGGCAGCAGTGCACGGCTCGATAGAGTGTACGCCACGGTTGACTTTGTGAGCATGTGCACTAAGTATGAGGTAAAGCATGTCTCTTTTAGTGATCACAGTCTTGTAACGGTGACAGTTGGGGGCAAGAGAAAGAAAACGCAATTCAATTGGCAGTTATGGAAGTTTAATGTTAAATTACTGGGTGACGGGATATTTAACGAAAAAGTAAAGAAAAAAATAGAAAGCATGGCCGGCATTGCAGCAAAATCGCGTGCGGCTGAATGGGACCAATTCAAGAACGAAGTCAAATTGATAGCTATCGAAAGGGGAACACTGCTCCGTCATAAAGAAAGGGAAAAAACCGAGGAATTGCAATGCCAGCTTGATTTTATGATCAGCATGGAAGCCTCAAATCCCGGGATATACGGTAAAGACATCTGTGAAGTTAAGGGTGAGCTCGAGGCTATGGACGTCGAAAAGTATCGATCCGCAGTAATAAGGGCGCGAGCTGAGAAGATCTGGTTGGGGGAAACTCCTAATAAGCGCGCATTGTGTGACGAAAGGAGATACGCAACACAAAATGAAATCAAAGAAATTACGTATCAGAACACTATTACCAGCGATATTGAAGAAATTGAACGTGCATTTGTCGAGCACTATGAGAACTTAATAGGTGTAAAAAGAAGTGGGAGCATTCCGTTGACACAGGATACCCTTGATTTAATGCCATGGTTAGATGGTGATACTCGAGCCCTTTTGGAGAAACCCATTAGCGTAGACGAAATAAAACAGGCGATAACTGAACTACCGCTGGGGAAGACACCTGGGCCAGACGGCCTCGGTGCCGCATTCTACAAAGCTTATGCCGATGAACTGGCGCCCATTTTACACGCAGTCATCATGGAGGCGTACGAAACGAAAGAAATGCCGCTCTCTTTCCGTGCTGCTCACGTGGTGCTGATTCCTAAAACCGACGACCATGCTACGCTGCTATCTGTGGGCGCGTACCGTCCGATAACGCTCACGAACACCGACTACAAAGTTTATACGAAAGTGCTGGCAAAACGACTGCAGAGCGTCATCAAATTTCTAGTCGGACCACATCAGACATGTGGCATAAAAGGTCGCTCTATCTCTACAAATGTGCATGTAGCCCGTAGTATTCTTGAGTGCTGTGACAATTTTGGCGGACGGGTCGCCATGTTGCAGCTGGACTTAGCAAAGGCACTTGACCGTGTGTCGCATGAAGCTCTTTTTTGTATCCTTGAACACGTTAACATAGGCACAGTTATACTCGATGGTCTAAAAATTATATACAATGACTGCATAGTAAACATCGTGCTGAATAAGACACTAACTGAGCCACGAGTTCGATGCTTCAACGCGGTACAAAAGCGCCTCTAGTGAATGCGGTGTTGCCTTTGGAACGAGCTGTTTCTAAGGTTCAGGTGTGCGTCGCTTGCTCAGGCGCACATTTCGTTGCTGCGCCGAACGCTGCGTTGCTCGACGCTCACCGCGTCAATTCTAAATATAATTCTAAAAATTATATACAATGACTGCATAGTAAACATCGTGCTGAATAAGACACTAACTGAGCCACGAGTTCGATGCTTCAACGCGGTACAAAAGCGCCTCTAGTGAATGCGGTGTTGCCTTTGGAACGAGCTGTTTCTAAGGTTCAGGTGTGCGTCGCTTGCTCAGGCGCACATTTCGTTGCTGCGCCGAACGCTGCGTTGCTCGACGCTCACCGCGTCCAATGCGGGGCGCGTAGTCGCTGTATCGTAGCCCATTGTCTTACACCCCTTGGCGGGTCGACGGGAACGCTGTCGCGTTCCACTCTTGAAGGCGAAGCTTAAGCGTCCTCCAATTTTTTTTTTGTAGATAAACACACTCTCTTCCATCGATACCGTGGCAGATCGTCGATGGCGAGAACGCGCCCACGGGCGTCTGTGTAGTTGCTATCACCATAAAGGTTAAATGCTAATCAGAAGCGGTTGGTATTCGACCATATTTATTTATCTTTTCTGTCAGAACAACGCGGTCGTCATTGCCGATGTTCTAGCATATGACACGTAACATTACGGAGTCGGACAAACAAGCCGCTCGTCCTTTCTTTTGACAGGACTTCTCGAAGCTCCGTTTCGCCAGCTTGGGCTTTTCTTAACTTCGCCAAGTATCATTTCTCCCGGGACCTTGGCCCTGCACCACTGCGGTGTGGTGTCCACCACGGCGAACAGTGGCGCATACAGTGGCCCCAATGGAACGGACATGAGCTAGCTGCAGTTTTGCCATGTGCGATTTTCTTTGTAACACAAAATGATTGCTGCGCTAATCAGACATTAGCCATTTTTTTTCGTTCTTCAAAAATTTAACGCTAATTTCGAGTTTTATATTATTCATTTTCAAGTAATCTCTGTCCAGCCTTGATATTCCTTGTGCTTTTCCTATAGTAGACTGACGGCTAAACAAGACATTCTTGTTATTCCTCCGTTCGTAAGTCAACATTTACGAATAGTAATATTAATACAATTTCTAGTTTTAATATTCTCATGATCACTATTACTGCTGCTCCTCCCACCTTCTTTTTTTCTTCTTGGCCATCGTTCTACTGCACGCTCCTTGACCAATCCCCGTTGTGGGCATGTGCCATTGTATGAGATCATCATCATCATAATCACCATCATCATCAGTGCACGTGCTCGCGCACGCACGAGGGCACGAACTCGCGGCTGGAAAAGCGCGTGAAGAAGGAGAAGGAGATTTCGAACGGCGACCGCCGGCCACAGCAAGAAGACGGTCTCCTCGACACGACTCTTACGAAGCCGCAGGACGCAGTTGCTCGCTGGGCCGGCAGCCTCCCGAAGACACTGCGACACCATGAACGACGAGATAGGCCCGAAGCGCGACTACGGAGCTGCGACACCTCCAGGTGGGGCACGGCACTCGGCGGCCGGTCAAAACTCCCCATATAGCAAAGGCCCCGATCCCATTCATCCAACCGGTTCCCCGGTGCAAATGGGCTCGAACGCTTCCCTGGTTCCAGGAAGCGGACGAGCTTCAAGAGGCACTGGCGGTAAGAAGGAATTTTCGCCAGCACAGTCACCGTCCGGTTTAGTTTCTCCCGCCGGCAGCTCGCTTCCACCTAAAAGTCCCAAGTCGAATTGTCGTTCACGTTTGTCTAGTGACCTTTCGCAGCGCAATTCAGCCGCACAGGTTGCCGAAGAGCATTCGGAACTTCAAGAAGCAAGGGAAGTAGTAGCCGGCAAGGCATTGAAATCGACGCCACGTAACGCTTTCGTGTCACGCAAGGGTTCTCCGTCTTCACAACGAGATGGCTCGCCCATAGGCTCCCCACCGAAGATAGGCCGCCCGTCCGCGCATTTATCTCCCCCACATGTCAACGCCTCCCGCACAGCCAAACAGGCCAATACAAGAAGGAGCGCGTCTCCGCTGGCAAGTGGAATTCCCAAGAGTTCCGTTCGTTCACAACGGATGTCTTCTCCCGGAATTTCCGAAGTAAACGCTACATTGCCGGCACCCACGAATGTTGCGGTTAAAAACGCTCAGGCGCTTCCCAAGAACCCTCAGTGCAACAGAAGCGACCACTCGAAATTTCCATCGGGTACGGACGGCGCCGTTAACGGGAAGGATTCACTTGCGTCCGAATCAATTGCCCTTTCAGAGAAGAAAGTATCCACAGCTGCACAGCGTTCTTTGTCCCAGAAGCAGGGTGCGACTTCACCCAAGGAAAATTCCACATCAGTCAAGCGCACCCCGCAGAGTGATGTTCGTTCTACGGGTCCTCTTCCGCAAGAACGCCGCGTCGCAGCGAAAGGCTTCTCGACACCGCCGAAGCAATCTCCGAACCCTGGGCACACTCCATCGGGCTACGGGGGTCCAGGCATCACGAGTGGCGCAGAACGGCCGGGAGAATCGCCGTCGTCAATGAGCTCCAGGAATTCTCGGGGTTCACCGGATGACTATCCCCGTTTTGCTTCCGGAGGGTCCTCGGCGATCCCTGGGTTGATTCCTGCCGGCGAAGCTGCTCCTCGGCTGCCTACACAATGGAGAGGAAGACCCCGACCGCAAGGGCTTGGACGTGTTGTAACATCTGAACCACGGATGAAAGCTTCCCAGCGCCCCCCGCTGCTTGGTCGTGGATCGTCCGCTTCTCCGAGGTACGGGCAAGCGGAAAATAGGCATGCGAAGCCGCATTCACAACGCTTTTCGCACGCACGCACGCACGCACGCACGCACGCACGCACGCACGCACGCACGCACGCACGCACGCACGCACGCACGCACGCACGCACGCACGCACGCACGCACGCACGCACGCACGCACGCAGAAACCATGCCAGGGCAACGTATGAGGTGTGCTGCTTCCTCCCTGGCTATATTCGCCCTTAGTCGGCCACCTTGATGGTTCTTACACCTGTTCAACGTTGACAGCTGTTACAGGTTTATGAAAGCAAAGTTTGTAAATACAGGTCCCTGGCCGGATTCAGGGAGCATTTCAGTCATAACGTGTTCTTATGGTCCCAGCGGCTTTGGTGTTTTCTCGTTCGTGTTTACGATTGCCCAGATTTCACCTTTATGAAAAAAAATTCAGCTGTCGGGGGAAAGGGCACATTTTCACCACCAGATTTCACCACCAGCCGGTGGGGTAAGTCAACAGTGAAGGCTGCTGGCGCAAGGGAGAGGGGCGGGATGGAAACAGTTTCTATGGACTACAAAGGTGTTGCGGATTCGAGCCCAAGTTTTGCTAATGAAAATTCATGTGAAACGAAGAAAAGCTTGCTAGGCAATGGCTGAAGCAATGTGAATGCCACAGTTACGTTAAAATAATTAATAACTGAATCGCCGCATGTCTTCAGATTAGGCCATAAAATGTCCTACATTTCTAAAGAAGGGACCAGACAGTTAAATGGCTAGAGCGTGCTCTGCAGCCTTTGTCCAAGCTGCAATGGGGCAATGTGCCTCTGCTTTAAACCACGACTTCAGAAGTTGAGAATGTGAAGTTTACTATGGGACTGCCTCCTGCCTGGTCTGCAGGCAGGCGTTTTCGAGTCCTTGCGCTAGCGCCCTTTCTGTGCCCACATGGTCTTCGCCCGGTGTCTACTCGGCCAGAGACGCCTTTTACGGCGGTGCCACGAACAGCCCATCGCCGCTCACGTCCCCGAAGACAACAGACGAGGCAAGTTTGTGCCCTTCATCAGAAAAAAAAAAGTGTTGAGACGGGGACCATAGTTGGTCGTGAGAATTCTGCTTCGTAGCCTCCGTATTTTTGATGCGCAAAGGCTTCTTAGGAACGCACCAGTAGAATACGGGGTGAAAGGTGTCTTGCTGTTTTTCAATGTTTGCGACAGAAGGCAGCTTGAATAAGTCCAAAGAGTTCTTCGTTCAGTCTTGTTAATCTCGGCATAACAGGCTCAAAACGCGTGATAGTGGACAGAAAAAAAAATACTTGTTCTGGTTTGTTCTGGGTAAGAAACGACTATAAACAATGTAAGCACGCACTTTAATCATGCGAACTAATTTCTTTTGCCTTCGAAACTAGGCTGGAGTTTTTATGAGAGACATCTGGAAACTGACATCCTTGTAGGGGATCGAGTTTTCTTTCTTTTTTTTTTCTTAGCCGTCACGCCATTCTTAAGTGTACGTTTGTGAAGGCTTTGTCAAAATTACACGGGATATTCTGCGCCTTCATCATATATGTCGTTCGACTACATGGTACGTTTCCACCCGCCGTGGTTGCTCAGTGGCTATGGTGTTGGGCTGCTGAGCACGAGGCCGCGGGATGGAATCCCGGCCCCGGTGGCCATATTTCGATGGAGGCGAAATGCGAAAACACCCGTGTGCTTAGATTTAGGTGCACGTTAAAGAACCCCAGGTGGTAGAAATTTCCGGAGTCCTCCACTACGGCGTGCCTCATTATCAGAAAGTGGTTTTGGCACGTAAAATCCCATAATTTCATTTTTTGGTACGTTTCCCATGATGCTCCGGACACGCCCAACCTCTAATTAAACGGTGGGTATAAGATATTTATTTTCATTTTCCGGATGGTGGAACCTATGGTATACCACAAGAACTCTCTTAAAAGAAAATCTGCCCTTACAACATCCCTATGGAGATACTGTTGTGCTTCTATTGGATTTATGTTGCATTCAATAAATTATCTGTTGAGGCGCAATTGTATACCATGCATAATTTCTGTAAGGGTGTAGCCAGCCGGGCGTTTGCGGGCGTATAGTCCGTTTACTTTTGACAAACAATGTACAAATTATAACGATGAAGAAATCGGTGTAGAAAAGGAAGAGCGAGTCAGAAATGTCATATATACATCTTTGAGCTTTGACTAGTCGACGGCGCGGTTTCTTCTTCGGTCGCTCCTAAAGCCAAGCTACATGCATGTGTGTCAATGCACTTCGCGCTGCGTCTCGTGCAGAGATCGCCCGGCAAAACTTCGTCCCCGCGGAGAGAGGGTTTCTCCACGGCCATCCGCTGCTGGCTGTGCAAGCCGGCCCTCGCCGTCGTCCTGATAGCCCTGGTGGCCTCCGTCACGTGGGCTCTGGTGAAGCGTCGTTATTTCGGGTCACAAGCTCTGATGGCGTCCGTTTGCCAGTCGCCCGCGTGCCGTTATTACGCCGACCTCATCACTTCGACTATGGACGCACGCGCGAACCCTTGCGACAACTTCTACGGCCACGTCTGCGGCCGCTGGATGCGGCCGCGGAGGATGCCCGCCACGCCTAGCGTGGCGGACGCCAACTGGGCCCGTTTTCTGGATGAAAGCATGTCGCGTATCGCCAACCGCTCTTCTTCCGGAAGCGCTGGCGACGCCAAGGACACCGTTCGCAGCGCTGCTCGATACATCAAGGTGTGCCTGGCACCGCTCAGACACAGTAACGTGGACGAAGTGAAGCTGGTGTTGGCAGCGGGCGGAATGTCATGGCCCTTCGGGCCGGGCTCGGGACAAGCCGATTTTCTCTCTGCGCTCTTCTACATGGCGCGGCGAGTCGGAGCTCCGGTATTTTTCGATGTCACGCACACTGACGCCCGAGAACGACTGTCCGTACTGTGTTCTCGAGACGCGACCTACGAAGCGACGTACGCCAAGATTACGGAGCACGTGCGCGCGTTACATGCACGGGACCACTACCACGTGTGCTGCGAGGCGTTCGCTGGGCCCGGGAACCGCACTCGATGCGAAAGGCTGTTCGACGATTTCGTCCAGATGAAACGCGCTTTCGACGATTACTACGCCGGTGAGCCCTCGAAAGACATCGTTAGCGCGAACATGTCTCATCTCCATCGTTACGCACCGCGACTTTCGGAAGCCCGGTGGAGAGCGCTGTTCGAGGTTCACTTCAACGTCACCTTGCGCGACGTCGACGGCTTAGTCATCGAGGACCCCCGACAGTTCGCCTCGGTGTTTCGGCTTCTCGGGCGTTACGGGGAAGAGAAGATGCTCGACCTCGTCGGATGGCTCAGCGTCCAAGTTTTGATCCATTACACGAACAAAGGATTGATGGACAGTTTCTACCGATTCCCCGACATCGCAAGCAACGAGCATCGACAGCTTTGCTTCACGACAGCCTACATAGCCTTCGGATACGCCGTGAACCGTCTTTTTCTGGAAGACGCCGGGGCCGCCATAAACAGAGTGAAACTCTTCGCTCAAAACCGCATTCGACCCGCCTTCAGGGCAATGTTGCGGAGTGGCACTCTGCTTCGCGGGAACCCGGAGCCGGAGCCCAGCGGTGGTAAACTGGGGATGGCCTTCGATATCATCGAAGGTACTCTCTCCTCCGAGCAGGAGGGTTCTTCCGATGCCTTTTCCGAGGTGAAGGACCACCCCCTGGCAAACAAGATGGCGCTCTCGTCGTACTTCAGGAGCGCCGGACCAATCAGCGCCAGGAAGGACGCGCACGGGCCGTACTGGTCTTACAGTGCATCCGACTCGACCTTGATCGAAGGCTTCCTCATAAACCCGCAGCACTTCGCACTCCCTTGGTACGCCAAGGACGCCCCGCCCGGAGTCCTTGTTGGAGGCATAGTCCTGAGGCTCGCCTCGGTGCTGTTCATGGACTACGTGGAGCGCTCGCGCGACTCCAACGCCACGTACGAGGCGAATCGCAAGTGCCTCGATCTCGATCCACCGAGCGGCAGGGACGGCAGGGACCTGCAGGCGCTCACAGCTGCTCTGAACGTCGTGGCGAGCCTGTACCAGGAATCGCCCACGGACTCTGCCGTCGCGCCCGTGGGCAGCCCGCTGTTTTCTAGCGACGGATTCATGTTCGCGTTCGCATGCTGGCTCCACTGCGGCGACGCGCAGCGCGGGAGCGTCATGTGCAACACGCCGCTGAGGCACAACCCGCGGTTTTCTCGGGCCTTCGCCTGCCCCGAAAACTCGCACATGAACCCGGTGTCCAAATGCACGCTGCAAGTTTAATGTTCGTTGTTGTAAATATTGCCGATATATTTTCTGTTAGGATGGCTCGCGACGCGTCGTGCTATCCTTCTGTCTTCTAACTTGCACAGGTGCATATGCGGATGTATTGTCCCGGTATATTTTATTGGTCGCCATCTATAGTTCACCTTTAAATATGTTACTCTTTACTAGGTTTATACTGATGTTTGGCTTCTCCATTCTAAAACTACCATCAGTTACATGCTTGACGCTACAGAGTTTACTTGCCAGTGGTTTCAGATTTCTGAACAAATGAACTGAAAGCACTTTGCGCCCTGTGGAAGCACCGTTAAACGGGAAACATAAGCAAGAAAAAAAATATCTCAACCTTCTGTTGGTTGATTTCGAGTGCCTGCAGCGAACCGGAAGGGACACGCACTGCGCGGAAAATGAGGGTGAAAGCAAATAGAGAGCAAAACACTTACTGACCAACAGTTTCTTTTTTGCTATATGTGCCAGACTGTAAACAACGCAGCCACAGGCGTCGTGCTGCACGCCATGGCACGCCGTCTATAGGCTACAGGTGACTTAGGCTACGAGATCGCAGCAAGACTTCTATTGTAATGCTGTGCGTGGACAAGGGACGTCATTCAGGTGTACGAAGTGTATCGCTGTGGTGCTTGTTCTTTTCGCAGCCGCTGCTGTAGCCCAGTGACTATATGGCGTTGCGGTGTCGGGCATGAGGTCCCAGGTTCTATTCCGACGGCAGAATTTTGATGGCGGCGAAAGTAAAAAAAAGAGCCTTCAGTTTGCTTAGATTTAGGTGCTTTGTAAAGAACCTCACGTGGTCAAAACGGACCGTCTCGCCCCACTGTACGGCTTGCCAATAAATATGTGGTTTTTGGGCACGTAAAAGCCGACAATTTAATCTGTATTCTGTTTGCGGAAACTCGTAAAAGCCGACAATTTAATCTGTATTCTGTTTGCGGAAACTTGGGATGTTATTCGTATCCGCGGCCGTGCCAAATTGCGGGAGAGAAGTGGATTATTTGCTTCTCGTCAATACCGTCTTCTTGGGAGCACTTGTTGATTTTCAAGGAGGAAAGTAATGAAGGCAGTGGAAGCAATGATATGATGATGATGATTTCCGGGAACATTATAGCCGAAGTGGAGCACCAAGTTCCTGGTGAGCCGACACAACGTGACCCATGCTACTTGTTGATCAGCACTGACTGAACAAGAGATTTCGCTCGAGCCAACGTTTCGACAAGAGGACTTGTCCCCTCCGGAACACAGGTCCCCTTAAAACTCTGGCTCCAGCTAAATTTCGTGTTCGATCACTACGGTTCGTTTCACGTCTCCCTCTTCCTGTGAAGCTGCCGTATTCTTGGGGATTTTCAAGGACGAAAGTAACGAAGGCGGTAGAGGAAATCGGTAGATACCGGCTCGTGTTAAATACTGGCTTTATTTTCTCATAGGCGTGTTGGGTATGTCTAATGTGTGGCCACTGTCGTTAAAAATTATGGTGTTTTACGTGCCAAAAGCACGATCTCATTGTGAGGCACGCCGTAATGGGGGACTCGAAATTTGGACCACCTGGGGTTTTTTAACGTACACCTAAGTACACGGGTGTTTCCTCCTCACGTCCCCATCGAAATGCGGCCGCCGTGGCCGGGATTCGATCCCACGACCTCCATGCTTAGCAGCCCAACACCATAGGCTCTAAGCAACTGCGGCGGGTTTCATTGACGTTCTACAGTTGACAAATCTTGCGTCTCTACCTATTAGTCCAGATGCTTACATCTGTCGCAGGTATCGCGACGACGTGTTAGTGCCGGAATCATTATAAATTTTTATTGAAGAAGTGGAGTTACTCGAATGCGTTTGTAGGGGAGCGGGCTAAATAGGAGAAAGAACAGGATAGTTATCTTCCCTTATCAATGTTTATTTGAAAAATAAAGAAAACAAAACAAGAAAACAAATAAGCTACATTCTCGCTCAGAAATTGATCCTGGGGCCATACCGCAGGTGTGCATCATGGGAAATAGCGAGCGTAACCGTCCTGCAGGTGGGTGGCGGGACCGCTTAGTGTGCCAGTGTTGCCTGGTGATGACGATCCGCATTTATGGCCCGTACCTACGAAGGGGGATAGGCCAAGCATCGGACAGCAGTAGATAACTTAGAGATAGAGATAGAGAGAGAGAGAGAGAGAGAGAGAGAGAGAGAGAGAGATTTGAAAGAAGGCGTGTTAGCTCAGGCCGACCACTCTCTCTTCTTCGAAATAAATTATTTCTCTCTCCCTCTAAGATAAATCATTGCTCTAAGAGGAGAAACGTCTTCATTACAAAGGCGACGTCTTCATGTTGTCGTTGTCTTTGTAGTCATCGTCGCGTCATCGTAGTGGCCGTCGTAAGTATATATATGTCGCTACCGTCCTTGTTGTCGTTGGGCCGGGGCATTACTATCTTATGTGGCACCCCAGCTGGCGCACTGGCCCTCCAGGATTTTTTGTACGCTGCTTATTCAGGAAATGTTTTATTCCTAGATCCCCGTCCTTCGGCGCGGAGCACGTCGCTGTACGTAAGCTCCTCGTCAAATGCCCTCGCGGATATTTTTTTTCTGTCATTTTCGTTGCAAGCATTGAACTGCCCTGAGTGTTTGTCGGTACGCAGTTTTGGCGCGAATATTCGGCTAATATCACCTGAGCCTCTCTGCTTGCTATGAGAGAAGTAAATTTTATTACATGCGTATTGGTTATTGAGACCCTGGCAGAGGAGCTAGCATGGAGACCACGTGGCCGCAACGCGGTTAGCACGCTCTGCCAGCATGACTTGGCATTTTGGGTCATCAGTCTTGATCGTACGCTCTCGGGCCTCAAGCGTGAAAGGTTGCCGAAGAATCGTTCTTGGTGGGGGTTTGGATGGGCACCCCCAATGTATGTGATCTTGGTCAACGGTTAGTGCTTCGCAGTGCCTGCAGTTAGGTTTAAACACTTGCTTAGAAATTTCAGCCAACTTTTTGGGGCTTAACACGGATCGAGTCTGTACCCGCCGTAGAGTCGTGGCCTGCTCCCGGGAGAGAATCGTGCTGGGTAACGCATGCGCTCTGCGCGAATCCTCGTAAAATCGAGTTAGTTCGTGATATGTGAGGATGGGTTCAAGCCTGCCATCCGGATCGAGCGATCCCACCTCCCGGTTATCTGCTGCTGGGGCGGCTAGGTGAGCTGCTTAGACGAAAAGACGAAAAGGGCGCTCATTTCGTCTACCTCGTTTCCCCCTGTGTTCGTTCTTTCTTAGGCGCATCTCTTCGTGAAAGGTAGCCACGCATCAGCTCGCCCAGCAAGCAGTTCTTCTAAACTATGCGTTACCCGGATTGCCGGCATGAGCTGTCACCCGCATAAGACGGGTAGTGTCCTGAGGTTTGAGAAGTCTGCTTGCAACGGGGCCGATTGCCCCAATAGAGTAGCTTATTATGGCCGATTTAGAGTCTGACACAACGAATTTAACATCCGCTTGCTACAATTCCACTCGTTACTTTTTCATTTGTCGCTACACTGCATGATGCGGCGGTGTCAACGGAACGCAAGGATCAATCGCAAAGTGGCTGCAGTTGGTTAACGCGTGCAACATTAACGTTAACGCTACGTCACGTACGGTAAGAACACGCGATCCTGTCGTCTCGCGTTATGGAAAGGTACACTTCCCCACTGCGTCTATACTGTCAGAGGATGAAACAACAGCTGGTGGTAACAACAGGAGCTGTTGTGTCGAGTAAAATGTTAAACGTTTCATTCGTTACTTCAGTTCTGCCCGTTTCTAGATGCGGGTTTGTGGCCAGAATGTGCGAGGTGTGTACGCTAGTTTCGTAAAGCGTCTTGCGTAGCTAAGCAAATAGTTCCACCTTAACATTTGTAGCCGGCGAGTTCGCAAGGCGTATCCACTTGGAACGAGTCCTCAGGGCTGCACCAGTTTCGACATATAGTTTCTAAAGTGTCCGGCTAAATGCACTGCTGTTCCATTTACTTTCGTGCTTCAATGCACAAGACAGCGTTTCCATAAAAATGTAAGAAAAACAACGGGGCATTTTTTATCGCAAGTTTGACGGCGCGTATCTAGAAACCGATGCCGTCCTCAGAATTCGTTATAAGTCGATATGCCTTGCAGACTCATTAGCTACAATTAGAAGATTGAAATATTTGCCCTAAAGTAATTAATCAAAACGTTATCTAGCGTAATCGTGTTAGCTATTCAACTAAGCATCTTGATTTTTAGTAGAAATAGAATGGCCGCTTCATCGAGTAATTTAGCTCGTGGGTTAGAATTGTGCTATCTGGTGCCGCAGGCAATATCAAAAAAGAAGTTGGTGCGTCAAAAAAAAAAAAGGAAGAAGAGAAAGACACCCATAGAACTCTGAAGTTGAGAAAACCTTTACACAAGTGCATTACGTTTAAAAATGAGGGTTGATTCATATAGATTGTATTCAACTAAGTTTGTTGGAAAAGCGTGTATTGGGAACCAGCAAAGCAAGACAAGAGGCAAGAACGAATGGCCCGACAGGTCCCGGATGAACACAAAAATGCTTCTGATACATATGGTAAGGTAGGTCAGCAAGGGGTCGTAAGATAAGGAAAAGTACCGCAACCTTCTGCGAAACATGGCCTTGTGCAGTACTTCTCGCAGACCCTTATTTTTTGTTTTGTTAAAAAAAGAAAGTGCAGAGAACAAAAAACGGATCGCAAAACTCGTTTCTATTTATGGTTTCTGTTAATCTGGGTTATCTTAAATGTCTTAATATTTCCCGACAACAAGGATTTGTAGAGAAGAGCTCGTCACATGATTTGCAAGCAGCTTAAGCTTTTTACCATTACATGTTCCTGGAAGTTGTTTCAGTTGTTTAACTAGAACGTTTGTGTCCACAAACGCCAGTGATGGTTTGTGAAAGTTACCAGAAAAATGCCGAGCGTTGGGTTGCCATACCACAAAACTCGCAATTTCTTCGCAGTTTTCTTCTTGAATATTAACGTCCGGTTTTTACCCTCCGAATTTCAGAAACGATAAAACCCGAAAATGAAGGACCTTTAATATGTGGTGAGGTTTTCACAATGGCCTAATTAAAAATAAAGATAGGCGAACAAAAACGTTGCGCGGGAAGGCCATAGTCGCTAACAAAGTAGCTCTCGCCCCTCAGGAAACGATACAAGAGAAAGAGAGAGAGAGAGAGAGAGAGAGAGAGAGAGAGAGAGAGAGAGAGAGAGAGAGAGAGTGAGATTGAGTGTTTGGCGAAATTCTTCTATGGGGCTGTGAATTAGTCAAGCTGTTTTGAAAAACAGCCTTTTGTCACAGTTCTTCTTTCTGTATATGAAAAAAAAATCTTGATTTGTTTCTATATTCAGATAGATAGGAAAGCTGCTTGAGAGAACCGGCGCAAAAAGATATACTACCGCGGTGATACCACTACAAAAAAAAAAAAAGCTTCAGAGTGTGGGTTAGAAACTGTTTTTGCTGAGGCTCTTACGCAAAGTGATGGCCGATTGCATCAAGATGAGATGAGAGCCTACGTATAAAAAATAAAACTAAGGGGAAAAAACTTAAATAGAGGAAGCATAACAGCCAGAATGCCTGCGCTTCCCTTTATGAAAATACGCCAAATATAAGCCCCTCTAGCGGATAACGCCGTAATGGCGTTCTTATCGAAAAAAGTTTAGCGTGTGACGGCCAAGGACAGGAAAGGCCTCGGTTTGGTGACGCAAGAACTTTAGAGTGAAGGGCGCGCAAAGTGTTTTGTACAGTATGCGGGACGACATCCTACATTACTGACTCCGTCTAATGAAAACCCTTATTTTCTTTTTTTGTTCGTCCGCGTCAGTAATGAAACTACTGGCTTTGTTGCCGCTGGGCGTATTCGCTAAGGAGATTTCCGAGAAGCGACGTCTATAGAACTCGGTGCCCTGGTCGTATACCGCACGCCAGCCAC